>NC_081425.1:40169243-40537726 GCF_949786415.1 Peromyscus eremicus | reverse complement strand
CTAGTTGTGACCAAGTGTTCAAGCACGGGAGCCTGTGGGGCCACTTCAGAGTCCAACCATGACACTAACTGAGAAACCATTAGAAACTAAATTTAATGTCTTTTTATCTGCAACATCAACTCAACTGCTTTGAAATAAATGTATGACAGCTATATGTTGGCTTTGAATTGGTAAATATCCCTGGTCAGGAGTTGGGTCTTAGCGCCTTTGAAGCATCTTTGATTAGCAGTACCACCTAAGAAGCTATAGAGAATGGATGTTTAAAGTGAGCATGTAGTAGTTTAATATGAAGGCCCTATTTTATTCCAGGTATATAACTCTACAGTTAGCACAACATTTCAATGACATAGAAAGGGGCTGAGTCATTTTAGAAACTTTGACCCTAGGACCACAGGAATGATAAAAGATGGAATAGACAGAGTAGGCAAACAACTTCTCTGTCTTGGAAATCTGAGCTTTCAAAGAATTTAAGGAACATGTCTGTGTCCTTAAACGGCCTTAAAAGCGTGGAGTGATATTTTTACTCAAACATCTAAAACATCAAAATCTAAATCTGTATGCAAGGCAAACGCATTTTAAAAGCATACAGTAGAGTTTTGTGTCTAAATAGCACCAAACAATGCAAAATAAAACAGCCTCTATTAAAATAAAAGTGATGTCTCATGTAATTCTTAACTTTATATTCTTCATGTGCATAAAAGTCCTCTAGAATTTTTAGCGTTCTCTCTTAATTTTTTTTTCAACATCAACAGTTTTATTTTCTTTTCAATTAACCAAGGCATACCTGCCCATGCCATATCTAAAGGGCAAAATGAGTAGACAATTAGCCTATTGGAACCCATTACCATGATGAGGGATAACTAATGACATGAAAGAGTTGAGTTGTCTATTTGATGTGTATTCCATCCTTCAAATGTTGTTTTGTATGTAATTATTTTATATGGTGAAATTTAATTCTTTTAGAAAATAATTTGATAAGAACTGTGCTTAGAATTGATTTAAGCATACATATAAGGGAGGGAAAATAACAATTAAAAAATAAGTAAGAACAGAAGAAATAATGTAAGCCATGAGAAATATTTTTAAACCCAGCTGGATCATAAAAATCTGTTAAAAACCTTGAAATAAAGAGTCAAAATATGAACAAAGATAGGGTATGAGCAGTGAATATAGAATAGGATTAGAGATGGCACATAATCTCTGTTTAATATTCTCAACCTGTCTTTTTCACATTCCTGCATTTGGCCTCAAATATATCCTCATATTGGTCAGTTTCAAAATA
Organism: Peromyscus eremicus; assembly: GCF_949786415.1. Classification (NCBI taxonomy): domain Eukaryota; kingdom Metazoa; phylum Chordata; class Mammalia; order Rodentia; family Cricetidae; genus Peromyscus; species Peromyscus eremicus. The sequence goes on along the minus strand of NC_081425.1, from coordinate 40,536,444 downwards.
TTCCTCCAGATTTAGGAATATGTTAATGTGCAGCTGTTTATTGGTGATTTTCATGTTTTCCTTTCACTAACTCTCAGTGAAAACTAAACCTTATGTGACATTAATTGTACTGAGTGGTTGTTAACAAAAAAAAGAAGACATGTACAAAGCAGAAATATACAGAATGAACAAATTGTTTTATATGTTAGGAATACACACACATGCATACACCACCACCCACAACAACAACAATTAAAACCACAACAACACTTAGAGAAATATGGGCCATTAATTTGAAAGAGAGGAAGGGGGTGCATGGGAAGTGTTGGAGGGAGAAAATGGAAAAACAAAAAAGGGAAAAACAATGTGACATCATTGTAATTAAAAAAGATGAAATGAATGGGGCATGAAATTGGGAGTGAGCACTGTGTGTGATCTTCTGGAAGGAGTAGGTGGAGTAGAGGGTGAGGTAAATATTATTAAAATACATTGTCTGCACATATGAAATTTTTCAATGAAATACAAATATATGTTTAAAAACATGAAGGGAGGAGATCATGGGAGAAATGTGGTTTTTGGAGGTATCACAAATACTTTCTGTGTTCCATTTACTAGTTAATTTGCACAACTTAGTAACTATACTTGTGATTTGTAGAGTTACTTTTCACTGTATCTTGGCCATTCTCTAGCACACACGCATCTTAAATATTTCATCATCTTTAGACATTGTTTTACTATTTTTTTTAATTTTACTTTATGTGCATGAATGTTTTGGCTGCATATGGGTATGAGTGCCACATGAATATCTGGAACTTACAGAGGTCAGAAGTGGGCATAGCCTACCTGGGAACTGAAGTTGATTTTTCTTTTAGTCTCGTGAGCTACACCATTATTAATTATATTCAAATTCAAAAAGTGGTTAACTAAAATTAAAACTTTTAACTTATTTTTTATAACTTGCCAAATAATAGATTTGAAACTCTTAAGATTTCATCCTATGACTTCTTATTACCATCTCTGTCTCTCTGTCTCTGTTGCTCTGTCTCTTTGTATCTGTCTCTGTCTCACTCTGTCTGTCTCTCTCTCACACACACATACACATGAGAGAGAAGGAGAGAGAGAGAGAGAAAGAGAGAGAGCAGATAATAAAAATATATCCTGTTTTTGAGTAACTATCTTAGACTTTTGTCTTATTTGAAGTGTTTCAGTAAAATAGGTTATTTTTCACTCCCTGTATAATGGCAAGGGGACACACTACTTAAATGTACAAAATATAATAATTTTCTTTCATTCCTCATATGATTCTTTTCTTATTGGTACAGGTAAAGTGGAAGTTTTTCCGAATAGTCTTCTCTGTAGTATTTACATGGCTAAATACTCAGTGGTCATTGCTTTGTGTTCCTTTTTATTATTTTGACAGCAAACCATTACACATAGGAATAATTGTTTCTAATTCCTTACCCTTTCTCCAACTTTGATAACTAAATAACCTTTTTAAATAAAATATTGCACCAGTCCTGCATCCTAAAGATGAAAGTGCTATTTCTAAAAGGTCAATTCAATCTGGGAAGTGTTTTCTGGTTTAGACAATACATTATAACTGTAGAAACCTGTGGCCATTTTCAGCCCCACTAACAACAGGAAGTAAATTTCAGCCACTCACAGTGAGATGGCAATGTGGTGACATTTGAAGTCTGGATGTGGTTCTTGCATTCATTGTAGGTGACGGACTGCTGCGCGGCAGAGGCCTTTCCCCAGCTGTCAGATGAATTTTAGTTATGTCTGAAAAAGATACTCAGAATGTTGCACAAAATAAGTGAGACCCCATCATCTGAATGACAACCTTATTCTTTTACAGTGGGTCAGGATTAAAATACATCAAATTAATAAATCCCTCTGAAACCAATAATGGCACATTTGCTGAACAATTGTAGCTTACAGTAGCTATTATTTCAGAATTGCTGTGAGTTACTACGTTGGTTTCATTTCCCAGATATATGTCCTTGTCCATCAAAAACGATGGCAGTTGCACCACACAGCCAAGCAATAAATTTACAAAACATCTCTCAGACCTGAAAACTTGTTTCATAATCCTGGTTCTGTATCTTCATTTTCTTCAGCACATATGGAACTGTCACCATAGAGGTCAGAAGATTATAGTACTTGCTTCTTTTCCTTCACAGTGTTTTCATTTAATGTGAAAAATAATCTTCGCACTGAGGGGACAATGAAGTAAAGAATACGCAGTCAAAATGGCATAAAAAAATAACCCTACAATTATGGCTGTCCCATCAGGAAGATAATCATACCAAATCATAAAAAAGTTTATCTCAGTATCTCATAGAGGTAAAACTATATTTGAGCAATATCTAAAAAAATATAAAATGATCCAAAAATATTTTTGAATTTAAATTTTTCCATATCATATATTTTGATTATAATATTTTCTTTCACCCATCTTTCTCCAGATGGTCCCCGATTCCTTACTCATTCAGTGTCATGTTCTTCCTGTCTGTCACAGGAAAGAAAAAACAACACTGAAAATGAAAATCAAAAAAAGCAATAAATTTTAAAAAGTAAGACAAAAAATAAAGCAAAACAACACACACACAAATAGTCCATTTTTATTGAAAATAGATTCTTTTTCTTATATAACACATCTCAACCACAGTTTCCGTTCCATCCACTCCTCCCAGACCCCCTCTGCCTCGCCTCTCCCCCAGTTCCACGCCAACGAGGTTTCCCTTTACAAGAGAGTAGGTCTCCAAAAGACAAATATGACAAAACAAGATATAATAACACAATGGAGAAACCTTCCTATCAAAGCTGGACAAGGCAACCCAATAGGAGAAAAGATTTACAAGAGCAGGCAAAACAGTCAAAGACACATGCTCCCGCTTTATGAGTCCTACAAAAAACAGCAAGATAACAGCCATAGCATCTATGCAGAGGACCCAGTACAGACCCATGCAGGACCCTTGCTTGCTGCTTCACTTTCTGGGAGGCCATATGATTCCTGCTTGGTTGATTCAGTGAGCTATGTTCTCCTGATGTTCTCCATCTCCATCAGAGAGGCGTCCTTCGGCAGCAGGAACAGAAGGGAACAGGCACAACCCTTGTCCTTGCCCGACATTATGCAGAGAGAAAGTCTAAATTAGAGGTGTTCTTTGGATTCCTCCCCTCAAGGCTTGGGAAACCTTACCAAAGAAGGGTAGAAAAGACTGTAGAAACCAAATCCATTGTTGCTGGTCAACTATTCCAGAATATAGCATTTATCCTGAAATACGGTTGATATAGCCATGGACACTCAATTGGAAAAATTGGCTTTCCCCTTTTCAGAAGGTATCACTTGCAACAACTTCCTGGGTAGGGTTGTGACTTCGTGATTCTTCCCCTCCTTCATGATCAGATTTTTGTCTGGTTTTCAATTGTGTAGGTTTGGGGCTTGTCACAGTCTCTGCAGGTTGATATAAGTTTAAGTCTTATTGCACCTGGATGACAGTGTGTCCTTGTAGTCATGCTCCATCTCTGGCTTCTACAGTCTCCCTGACTCCACTTTTGAATAGATCACTGAGCCATGATGGTCGAGGTTTGAAAAGTACATCCCATTTATGGCTGAGTGCTCCAACGTCTATCACTCTACAAACTTCCAATTGTACAGGTCTCTGTGTTAATACCATCAAATACAAGAAGAAGCTTCTTTGATGAGGGCTGAGTGATGGTTCCTCCTATGGGTATACATTGTTAGGCATCATTTTATTTCCATATTCCCTTACCTAAAATTAGTAGTAGGTTTTCCTCCTCTGGCCCATGACCTATCTTCTTTCAGATTCATTTTTGCAGTGTTCTATCTCAGGGAAAGGGCCTTAAATCCAATAAAAAAAAAAGTTGTTGATTTTTCCTATAATCTTTGTGGCACTATTGCCTCAGTATATCCTGCAGGCCTGTTGTTATTGTTGGCTTATAGTTTGTAGCTAGGTGATATTGAAGATTACTTTTCTCCTACAGTAGCTTGAAAAGTGCTTTCCTGTCCCATGAATGCTAGTCCGCAGTGGGAAAGCTTCTAGTTGGGTACCAGGTCAAGTTTCCTTGTTTGATGACATATTAAGTAGTGTCTTCATCAATAAGAACTTACAGTCAGTTTGTGGAGAGTAACCAACAGCCTTGGGAATCATCTGTGATAGCTGGGGCAGAAATCTTATACAAGAATCTTAATTTGTCAGTCTATCTATCACCTCACTGTAATCTACAAACACTGTGTATAACATGGATCTCTGTGCAGTCAGGAAAGGACTCCATTTAGTAATGCATGTACTCTGAAGAACAGCAAATTCTCATTGGATATCACATACTTTGGAGGACTGGGGCTGTCGTGGACAAGTAGGAGAAATAAATATAAGAATTATAAATTTTTGAGCAAATTTTCTTTGAATACCAAACATAAGTTGTCACCACACATTTTGCTCTAGAAGGTTACAATCCTAGCATTTGTCTTTTACTTTCTTTTAAAAATGTAATTGTTTTATTAATTCTTTGAGAATTTCACACTTGTGTACTGTAATGTTCATATTCAGTCTTCAGTATTCTGTTCATATTCAGTCTTCAACTCCTTATGTAAACTCTTGCTGGATGCAGCTCCCTGCTTCACACAACCCATTGACTTCTTGTCTGTTATTCTTCCTTATAACCCAGTAAGTCCAATTTGAGAAGAAGGTTGAGGGAACAATAACTAACACTAAGTATATTTGAAAAACTTCCATGTAAACTTGCTGTCTTACAAGCCAGTTTATAACAATTTTGAATTACTGATAGAAACATCAAGTTTATGTTCTATGATTACCTTATTTGATTAATTTATATACATTTTTGGGGGATTGAAAGACAAGTTATTTATTTATTTATTTTGGGGGGGATGTGTTATTTTGATATAGTTTCTCTGGGTAGCCCTGGATGTCTTAGAACTCACTTTGTAGACCAGGATAGCCTCAAACTCATAGAGATCTGCCTATGTCTACCTTCCAAGTACTGGGATTTAAGGAATGTGCCATCACCACCTGGTTTATTTTTTCATTTTTAATTTTTTATTCTTCTTTTATACAACATATCCCAACTGCATCTTCCCCTTGCTCTACTCCTCTCAGTTGCCCCCAAAGCTCAATGTTCCTGTTTCCATTCAGAGAAGAACAATTCCAATCATTCTATTTTCCAAAAGGAAAATGAGGCTTCCAATTTTTCATTTAAAATAAAGACATTTCCATTAATAAACAGAATGTAAAAGACCAATGTCACATGTCTCTTTTCCTGTGTTAAATTAAGTAATTTTTATAGATCTTCATGGGACTCTCAGGTCTAAGCTTCCCTAACAATATTTTCTGAGAAGTCTAAAATTTGTTTAAGGGCAGTAACTGTTTTATTCTCCATAACATTAATGTTTTCCCCACATTTCTTGGCTACATGTTTGCTACATACCAAGGTAAACAAAGAACTTAAAAGAACTCCTTCCTTTCCACAACATCCCATTGTCTATTCACCACCCATTGGCAGTTTTAGTCACTGACATGATGAGTACAACATCCGAACATTTTCCTTGTTGTCTATCTGTGTTTCACCTCATCCAATCTATCACGATGCTCTGCAAAATATACTTCCAAATGTTTTTGCCTTTAAATTTTCCTCTAATCACTGAGTTATTGAAGATACTAGTCTCTTTCTTCCAAAGTTTTGCAGTAGTCTGTTATTTTTCCTTTTGTTCTATTCTTAACATACTTCATCTGTCTGCAGTGCCTATAGAGACCAATTGTGTTGCAGTCAAATTTAAAATTTCCCACCATGTTTTTGATGTAATTAAATAATATCCATATCCTTTATGACATCTGGTAAGTCCCACCTCTGTACGATCCTAGTTCTCTACTTTTTCTCCTATATCCTATCTTTATCCTGGCCACACAGACACTCATACGCTAAACACATAATGTAGATTTCTCTCAAATCATATTTGTGATTGCCACTCTTTCTTGAGAAGCTTGTGATTAATTATCTCTCCCATCATACTTTCTCTTTTTAGAACATTGTTTAGAATTATTATTGTAATTATTATCTTATTATTTATTGAAAACCAAAAATTATAGTCAATATTTTTTCTGTATTCCTCACTATGTGCCCGATAACATCAAGATGGTTAATAAACATTTTTTCACTAAATGCTTAACATTATAGTAAACTTTGGACTCTTCCCTGATATTATTCTGAGCCTCTAATAATCATTATTCTTTTCTCAGTTCTATGAAATTAAAGTTTTTAGGTATCAGATATGAATATGATCATGCCTTTCTATTCATGGTTTATTTAACTTATTGTAATTATCCCAATTTTGACCATGCTACTCAAATTCTTGAATTCCATTTAATATATAGTTACATTCATTGTGTACAGATACTACATTCCCTTTATCTATTCATTAGTTGATGGGCGTTTAAGTTATTTTCCTTTCTTGGCTACTGTAAATAACACAATAAACATTGTTTCACAGATGTTTTGTCAATGTGTAGACTTCACTTCTCTCTCTGTATATTAAGAACCAGGCTTTCTGCTTCTATTTTCTTTATTTTGAATAATTACTATATAGGTTTCTATGATGATGTGATGTTTTATTTTTCTTTAACCTTGTATATATATTTGCCTCCTTTAAGACCCACCAATGAATCCCATGGGCCTGACCAATTCTTCTTTGGGTGCTACACTAATAGCCACAAAGGCTTTCTTCTTTATTCTATCTTCTTTTTCTTTTTGTCTCTACACAGACATTTTCAAACAACCTTTTGTTTTCAAGCACATTAATTCTCTCTGCTGTTTATTCTTTTTGGTTATTGAGTCTTCTACTATGCTTTCAATTCTATTTCTTGTGTACTTTTCAGCTCAATGATTTATTTTGATCTCCTAAGTTTGCTTTCATCTCTCTGTTGAGTTTCTCTGTTGGATTACTGTCTCATATCTCAGTGTTTTCTTTACACACATTGATTTTCCTTAAAAACGGTTGTTTTACACCCTCCAACAATACTGCTCACTGTCTGGTTATTTTATGACACTCTGTACTGGTGGTTGCTTTATGTAGGCCCTGGATCCTGAGTTACTCGATGTTTGGGGTTTGTACTTTTTTCTGAGCACTTCAGGTTTAGGCACTTACTCCATTCTGCATGGCCTGGATTATTGGTGCCTATCTTCTCAGAAATTCAGGGAGGCCACTTACTTCTATGAATTTCAAGTCACTATTATTTTTTTCCCAAATTAACAGAATCTTTATTTAAGGCTTTCTGCAAGTTAATGTTGATGTATTTCTTTTGTTTCAGTAATATAGGGCAATGTAGTCATTGATGTGTCCCAAATGTCCAACTAATATGTTGCTCAGAGTAAACTGAGTTATCAGGAAAAAAAAAAAAAAGAAAGTGTGTTCTTTTTATAAGTCTATCCTGAGATCCAGGGTAAGACCAAGCAGCTAATTCACACTTATTACCTTATGGACTAATTAATGAGTACCTCCTGACTCTAGGCAAAAAAAAAAAAAATTGAGTTATAAGAAGAAAGGGGGAACTGCATTCATGTCTGAGGTCCCAAACAAATTTCATTCAAAATGGGAGAAAAGTAGATGTTATCTTTGCTGAATGAGTATTTCATCCATTTCTTTAAAAACAAATATTTCTAGAAGTTTCTCCTAAGGCAAAAGGTATACTGTAGAAACATAAGGTAAAGTTTCACGAGCAGTGACTCTGCAGGCCCTGTGGAAATGAAATCATTCAGAAAAACACTTAGCAAAAGAGAAGGGAAGGGGAAGGATACACTTGCACTTGTATAGTAGAATACAGAATTGTTTTTACCTTCAAGTAATTTCATTAATTGTTTAAAACTAGTGAAACAGGCCCAGTAGTAAATGACTGGCAATACAAAAGGAGTTGGATGTATTCTAGTCACTGGGAGTCCAACTCATCGTCTTTGAAAAGATTTAGGGTAGAAAAGTCAGAGTCCACCTGGACAGGACAAAAGCCTTACTCTTGAACAAGTGGGTATGTTCAGAAGAGAAAATTCACAGAGACAGGAAGCACAATAGTGCTTTGGGTTTGGTTATTTCTTTCATTTTTGAGATCATAAAAAATTACATCATTGCCTGATTTCCTCCCTCTAAAGCCTTCCATATACTACTCATTGCTCTTTCAACATGTTTCTATTGACTGTCATTTCAGGCATATGTATATGTACATCTATATGTGTATTTATATATACACAGATATATATACATATATATTAATTTATTAACAATTATTTTATATAATTATATATTTATTCCAAAAAATAACTTGTTCAGTCTGTTTAATGTTACTTCTATGTATATTTTCAGGACTGATCATTTGGTGACTGAAGTGATGAAATTGGCAATAAACCTAAAACCACCACTTCACTAAACCTGCAATTGGTTTCTACCTGACTCACATGGGAGGTGGCTGTGTCTTTTCCCCATAAGCTGGAGTCTTACCCCACAGGCTTAGTCAACTGACTAGTTTTAAAAGAAGTGGCACAGAAAAAATTGATGGAGGAAGGGGATAACAGATCCTTGCTTCTAGAGGAAAAGGCTCAGGGCTCCAGGCCATCAAATTCAGCAGGGACCCTCTGTGTAAAGAAAAATTTATGCTGGATTCAAATATTTGCATAAAAGTAGTACTCGGTGGGCAAGTGTCTCTTGTTCAAAGAACAAATGTTATAGTATTTGATAGAAAATACTCTCATTTAATATTTCTTACAATAATAAGTCAACCAGTCACATGTGACTGCCCCTTCAACACAAGCAAAAGAGTGGGAGACCATAAAGGTAAATGGTACAGGAAATGATGAAAATAAAAAAGAGTTATAATTTTTTAGTACTCAGTACTGTTCTGCCCTCCTAGAAACAAGGATAACTGGTACTTCTGTGTTTAACAAAGAGAATCATAAAGTCACATACAAAGTATGAAAGTTTCTTAAATAAAAATTATGAAAAAAATTTACATTTCAAATTTCATCAGTAGGTATGGCTTGGATTTGTCTCATAAAAAATGAATGATTCTATGTCTCTTTTTGGAACAAAATATGCTCACATTTTTCCTACAGTCTGAAACTATAGAAAATAACTTATTTAAATGTAACACTTGTCACAATGTATTAAATTGTACAATTTTACTTAAGTAGGTTAACCTTCACATACCCAGTTTGAGCACAAATAAATATAACTACGGTTTAAGAAATTCTTCATCTCAGTATTTTATATGTTGAAAAGTGGGGCATATGTTGCAGCTGCAAACATACATTAAAAGAAGGAAATATCCACTAGGTAAATTTTTAAAAGATAAGCATGGCTTTTGCAAGTGTTTAATCATAGTTCCTGAAAAAAAAAAAAAAAAGGAAAATTCACCCATTGTGCTCTACTATGTCTAACTGACCTTGTAATTAAGATGGCAAATATCCAATATGTGTCTTTATTTAAGGTGAAACAAAACTGTGGGCTCACACTTTTCTTCATCTGAATAAAGAGAATTGTGAGAAATAGGCCTCTATAAAAATTAATTGGAAAAAATTGAAGTCTTCCTGTGTTTCAGTGTACTGTCATTTCTATATCTTTGGAGCTTTATATAATACTAGATCTTTTGCATATTAAATTACCACCTTTCCCACTGACACAGGGCACCTCTAGAAATGATTTGATACCATGTACTTTTTATAAGCAAAATGTAAGGGACACTATAATTTTGAACTAATATTTTCATTAGCACCCCAAAGACCAATACAGGAATGAAATCAATCATGCCCCAGTATAACACAGAACATAGAAACAACCAAACAATAACAATAAACAAACAATAACAAAAACCCAAGGAACCAAACAAAACTCACATGATTCACTGCAAGGAATCAAGTCAGTGGAAGCTGAGATGATCAGAAAATCCTGTAGTGGGTAGCTGTTCCAGCATTGACCTTGAAGTACTGACCCTAGTGAGGCAGCAGGTAACTGCTACACCTGCCTATGACCTACCCCTGGGGTGTGGCCTCTTTAGACCCTTAAGACCTGAGATGTATATGTGCTGGCCCTCTTGGCTACCTCGTGATCCTGGATGCTGGATTGCAGACCAAGTCAGAGTTCTCCAGAGTACCACTTTGGACTGTACCTCAGCTCTCCTGGATCCTGTGACTGATCCCTTTATTGGTTGTAAGTCATCCTAACATAAACCTCTTTTAACTATCAGATAAACTACGTGGAATTGCCTTGTTAATTGCCACTTTAAAGTCCTTTCTGCTCAAACCTCTGCACAGAACGATACTGGAAGTATCTTTCTTAGTTTACTAATGTGACTTATGCACTACATTGTTTACCTGGCTCTGTGCAAGCTACCATGAAAAAGTGTTGCCATGCTAAGTGGAATCCTTTGGATTTGGGGCAACAAATATTTTTGAATTTCCAATAAAAGCTAACTGAATTTATGCAACTTGCTTTGTTGAAATGTTTCTCTTTGTCAGGTGTGGTGGCACATGCCCTTTAACACCCACAGTGCTGGTGACAGAGCAGATATGTATCTGCGAGTTTGAAGCCAGTTTGGTCTATAAAGACACTTAGAGGACAGCCAGAGCTACACAGTGAGATCTTAATTCAAAAAAAAAAAAAAAGAAGAAGAAGAAGAAGAAGAAGAAGAAGAAGAAGAAGAAGAAGAAAGAAAGAAAGAGAAAATGGAAAAGAAAATGAAGAAAAGAAAAAATAAATTTTGTTGTTTGAGAACTGCACAGATACTTTTGATATCAAGGCCTGGCAAAGTAGACATTTCTCCCATGGTCTCTGAAGACTAAGGCAGGAGTATTTTAAGTTCATTGACTGCATGGCATACAAAGTAAGCTCAAGCAAGCCTGCCCAAGTTAATTAGCTTTTTACGCAAATAGAAGGTTAAATTAACTGCTAGAGATACAGTTCAATGTTAGCACATTTTTCTAGCATGTGTGAAACCTTGGTTTGATCCCATGCACTGCAGAAAAAGAGCAGAACTTTACTACCCCCAGTAATGTGCTCTGTAAAGTGCTCAAGATTAGCAAGTGGTTTTAGAGAAAACGTAATGAGGAGGTTTGATTTGGTAATGAGTATGTGAGTAAATTTATATTCATGAAGAAGAAAGAAAACTCCTAGAAAGTTGACAGGATATTCATTTGTTGACACTTTTATTTTTTATTTTGGTTCAGGTTTCTTCTAATAGTTGTATCGTCTGTACTTTAAATAAAGTACAAATATTTTGTTATTAATAGTCAAACGCTTTTATATCTTCCATACTGTAAATATATAAAAATCAATAAAAAAATTTAATTTTTAAGTGTCAGTATTCAGAGGTAAGTAAGTTTAAGCACAACAACAACAACAACAATAATAATAAAACTAAGTGAAATTATGTAAAATAATTTTTACAGGCACTAGAAATGTACCAGAAACATAGTAAAGAAGATGGAGGAAATAAACTTAACCATCTAAAAGGTTTATTTAAAATAGAAAACCAAACAACAAAACAAACAAACAAACAAAATCAACAACAAAGAACGACTTCAGGTCTGACTAGTAATAAGTAGGTCTCTGACCATTTTAAGTTTTTGGACTCCAATCCTCAGGTAGAGTTGTAAGAACAGCAAATTGTCTTAGTTAAAGGAAAACCTGAGCATCATAAACTAGGCAGCCAAGTGACCCAGGCTTGACCTTTGTGGAGGATGAATACCTGTGGCAATTGTCATTATACCTGGTTATCTTGATGGTGAAGTGACATAAAAAACAGCTCAGAGGATTACTGACTTGGTTAACATTGGCGTGAGGAAGAGTTGGAGGAAGCAGATAATTGTAAATGTGGTAGAATGTTCTACATGTCCCTGAAGAGCTGGACAGGCATGTAAAGAACATAGGGAGACCACGGGAAGCCAGAGAAAGGGAAAGCCCATCTCTATGGAAATGAATAGCTTTTAATGTTTTCCTCAAACTACACAAAAGATGAACAGAAACTGTTGGGCTTTCTACCCTGATGGCTTTCTGTCATAGTATTTGTCCAAAATCCTCACTTACCACCAAGTTATTCCAACAGCTGACAAAAGCCAAATTCAAAGTAGAAAATAACCTTATTTTTTAAGAAGAAATCATCGCACCTATTTTCATTCAAGTATTCAATAATTAGTAAGAAATTACATGTGAATGTGGGGAAAGAGAAACCTTTACTTCCAAACCATTGGTTACTAGTTTGTAGCAATATTTCCAAGCCCTTAATTAAATCTCCCAAGTGTCAGGACTCCTTAGCCTTGTAACACACACAATGCAATCATTTTTTTTCACTGACCTTAGAAAAAAATGTCCCAAGATATGTCCACCTATGTTTCTCTCTCTGTCTCTCTTTCTCTGTCTCCCCCTCTCTACTTTTATTGGTTCTTTGTGGATTTCACAGCACGCATTCAAATCCCACTTATCTCCCTGTCCCCTGGCATCCACCCTCCACCCTTGTAACCTCTCCCCCAAACAAAACCAAAGTTACAAGAAGAATCAAAAATCAAACAAAACAAGGTAACAAAACAAAAACAAAAAACAAGAAGAAAAATTTTGTCGTGGAAGCTGTAGTGTGGATCAGTGAGTCACACAGTTTACCCTTTAGTCCGTACATCTTAGTTGCAAGTGTTCATTGCTGTGAGTCATTGGTCTGGTTCAAGGCTTCTGGTTTCTGCTACACCATCAGTATCGGGTTCTCACTGGAGCTCTTCTTGGGTATTGTGTTGTTGTGCTGTGTTGTCAGGATCCTGATGTTTTGGATTTGTAAGTTTGTCCCCTTCACATGCTCCAACAGTTCATAGATTGGTTGCATGTTGGGGTGGGCCAACTCAGCTCTGCTTCTGGGCCTAGGTGGGTGGTAGGTAGCTGGGTTGGTCAGTTTGCTTGCTTTCCCTAATTGTCGTTACACAGATGAGCTCCCCGGCACTGCTTTGGCTAACTTACCTAATGCAGCCTACAGCAAGGTGCAGGGTCCTCTCTCCCAAAGACTGTAGGGGGCCATACTTGGGGTGGACAGGGTCAGTTCTCCTGCTCTCACGCCCTCAGGGATGGCTCACCTGCATCCTGGAAAACAGGGTCAGCTTTAGTGTGCTGCCCAGACACACCAATGTTTCTAATTTAACCTTCACAGTGATGGCAGATCACCAAATTCATAGGTTTGTCTTCAGCTTTCTGGCAGGCATATGTCTTACCAAATAATCAAATTTTATCAGCTTTCCATATTTAACACAAATTTAAATACCTTAGAAACAGTGGAAAATAGCTTAGCTTTAATAGAATACAAAGGCAAAAATCTCTACTGAGTAGATCATATCTGATAGCATGAAACAGCCTAGTTTTGGGAGCAAGCATTGGATGTGTACTGCTATCCATGCTGCTTTGCACTAGTAGACTTTTTCTTTCTTTCACTGTCAAAAGTCAGAAAGACTATTTTTAACAGAACAGTAGCTATATTCTAACACATTGTTTTCCAGTAGATCTACATAATGGTGAAGGGCAGACATGATTTTTGCCATCTGTTTATCTTGTTTTCTCTTGTCTGAGAAAAGTTTATCATCATCCACTAAGATTCAACTCCATAACACATGTGCAAATGGGAACTTGGAATGTTTACAGGGATCTCATTAAAGAGGACTACAATGTGTTCAGCCCTTAAGAATAGCATTAATCTCTATAGTTGCTTCATACATATGGTGTTTTCTTTATGTCATTGCCTTGCTTATGCCTTGCAGTTCCAGGGTTATTCACTGGCCATTACTTGGTTTATAACTTATGTGATCATAACACTAATGAGATAATCCTCCAATTTATTAGGTAAATTTCTTAGTCCAGTAATAAATTTTGGAATGGTAAAATGATTGCCGAGTAGTGAACATACAGTAATCGTGTATTTCTTGCCTGACCTACTCAAGCTGGCCCCACAATCTAATTGGAGGGGTTTCTAAGCCTATAAGGATCCTGCTTTGGATTGTCGTCTTAGAACTTCTGTTATTAAGTAGTCTGGACATTAAGCATTCCCAATCTTGCTTGATAAATAAATGCTAGCACTCTAAAAATTTTATACTATATACATTGCTTATAAATGCACATAAGAACTTGGGTTTGTGGGGCAAAAAATTGTAGGGTTATTCCCTTTTAAAAAAAAAATTTTTTTTGATTTTCTAAAAAGCATCTCCACAAATATTGGGACAATTTGGACATCTATTACAAAACCTTTAACTCTGAATCATATTTACAGGATCTCACACTTATAAAACCTATCTCAATGAACTCCAAAGTTCCCTATCCCTCACTTGAACACCTTCCTGTACCATTACCTCTTTGCATTACGACTAACTCCATGTGGTTCTAGAATGGCCTTGACCATGTAATCTGTTTCATCTTTACTCTGTGAATATGATATTATGGATATCAGACTAGAAACTCAATGACAAAATCTAAAGACAACAGAAACCAATTTGTGTTCTGATACATTTGAGAGAGAAGAAAGTGTATTCTCAATATGAAGCCATTTTTTTCTGATTGCCTGAAAGACACAAATGATTTGAGGATTCCAGGATTCTCAGTCTGCATCATTCAGGTAGTTCTTTCCCAGACCTCAGGTATCTAGTTTGTATTCCACTAGACACATGTCTTGCACATTGCAGCTTTTCAGGCTTTGTAAATACAGTTTAATCATAATCTGGCTTGTTCCCACACAAGAAGAGTATTTTCTTTAAAACTTATGGTCTTCATAGCATTTCTTACAATAACAGATGATTTTCTGAACTATCAGATCTTTTAATGCCATAAGAACTGAACATAGTCTACAAACTTTCTATCTAAAAATACACAAATATATTTTTCACCAGTTACCTAGCTTAATGATTTTACATGTTCCCTGTAATCATTATAATTAACCTTCAATGAAATCAGGGTAAGTATGGTTCTATTGAACATTAGAAATTTTTACTGACCCACTGACCACTGGAAATTAAATCTTTGTTGTTTTGTTAACGTTGTTTCCACCACATTGGTGCTTAGTCTAAGGTAATGTTCAGTCTCTGCTCCCATAGGTGCTAAGTGAAACTCCTCACTGTCAATAGGCCAACTACAAGGTAAGACACAAAGTAAGACATAATGCAAAAAGGGCCAATTTGCTCTTACATAAGACATATCGAAACTCTTCTGCTATCAAATAAGACCTGAGTATAAACAACTTACACTTTGATTAATTACCAAAAGATATCAAGAACCACTCAGAAGCTCCCATCCCAGACCAGACAATATAGAAAAGTACAAAGAGATATCAAGGTAGGCTACTAAATACTGACCTACTAAGAATGAACCTGAAGTTAACTAAGCTTCTCCAAAAGTAGTCTAAGCCCCAAATAGCTACATCAACTTTAATAAGGCAAAAAAAGAGTCTAGAGTCAAAATTGAAAGTCTATTACAAAAAAATGTAAACTTATTATTCTTTCACACTTGAGTTAATATAAATATCAAATTCACATTTGCTACATTAAGTAAGAAATCAACTATGAAAATATATTTGCATGAAAAAATATATGAGAAAATATAATTAGAATAATGAGGTCTCATTTATTTTTTTAAATTCCTAATGCAAATATATTAGTTTTATTATCAGATAAGGCTTTGCAAAAACAAAACAAAATAAAGCAGGCTCTGAATATGCTTTCAGTTTTTTTTCCTGATATGTTAAAAAGCCTGAGGAATTCGAAGCAGTTATAGGTTTTCTGATAGTTATATTGTTTCTATAAAAAACATCAAATATTTTAGGACAGAAATAAGTTTAACTTTATACAACTCCAGAGCATAGAGCCATGCAAAATTTACTAGGCCAGGCCATGGAAGTCCCCATAGGCATGCTGGATTTTATAATGATGTAACACTTAATGAACTATACTCCTATTTAGCAAAATTTTAGCAAGAAATTCCCTTGCATCGTGTATTGCCATTAATTCCCACATATGAATTGCCTTTGGCATGCATGTCTGCCATAAAATTGTTGAACGTGATATTTCTTTCGGTGTCAGTCATACAGTATTATTAAATCTCCCAAACATAAATAAAACAAACTTTGTTTTCTTTCAACACATTTCCAGATTTCAGAGAATATTTAGTTTGAAAATTGAGATGTGTTTAAAAAAACAAAACAAAACTGTGATTCAACCTTTAATGGCCTGGAATTGTAACCACATACATAGTACAATACAGCCCAAACTGCTTCTTATCAGAGATGGAAATAGACAAACTTTCTTGTACGTCTCATGTGTACCTCCCATTTCATTTGTAACATTTTTCTTTCATTTATTGAAATTAAAATATAATTTTAAAATTTACTCTTCCCTTTCTTCCCTCCAAACACTTTTTTCTACTCTTATTTCTCTTTTTTCAAATTCAGAAACTCTTTTTAATTAATTGTTTTGTATTAATTATATATAACACATACATTTATATATTAAATTTATATTTATATATATATATATATATATATATATATCGTATTCCTAAATATAACCTACTAAATTGATACAATGATACTCATATGGATATTTTCAGTCATGATCGTTTGGCTTGGATAAACAATTATAAAAGCCAGAGAATAAGGGATTTTGCTGTGATACTGTGTTCCCTAGGAATGTCAGAAGCTAAACCTATAAAGGCCAAAAAATATAACTCTCTAGACATGAACTGAGCAAGGGAGACAGTAATAATAATCCTAAAGTTGATCAGAGAAAGAAGAGACCTTAACTCTACACAAAGAACTACAGGCGACTAAAGAATGCTGAGAGTGGGAGAAACAAGCTTCCCCAGGGAAAAGTATACCAATTGGTTAGACTCCTGTCCAATCATGCATTTGGTGGTTTAAATTTAGATAATGATACCTCTTTGAAAGCATTTGTGTAACTTCCATCTGAAAAACAAATCTCAAAAATAGATTACAAAATATTTATTTTCTTTTAATTTCTGCCAATAAGAGTGATAACATGAGTGAGATCCAAGAATTGATGACAACAGTCTATTTGCTGCATTGTAAGGAGTACTGTGGTACTTTAGTTTTGAAATCCATTCTCCTCTGACTTTCACTGTGGCTCTACTGTAGTTTTCTTGGTTTCCAGGTTAGTCCTTTCCAGTATTTCTTTCATCAGATAATAGACTTCTATTAATGGTTCTGTTTTCTCCATAGTGTCTATGTCCTTCTACATCATGCACAGCTTTGTTAATAAAGTAAATCCCTTTTGATGTTTAGTTTATTTCATTGATTGACATTTCTCATCAAATTAAAATTTTCTCTGATTTAAAGATAAAATGTAAAACTCTTATCCTAATGTATCTTTCTGGTTGTCTCTCTTTTTTTTTCTTTTTTCCTCATTCTGCTATATTAAATTACATCTTGAATGAAAAGGAGTAAGTTTGGGGCTGGAGAGATGGCTCAGAGGTTAAGAGCACCGACTATTCTTCCAGAGGTCCTGAGTTCAATTCCCAGCACCCACATGGTGGCTCACAACCATCTGTAATGAGATCTGGCACCCTCTTCTGTGTACATAATAAATAAAAAAATCTTTAACAAAAAAAAGGAGTAAGTATACCATATGTACTTATTTAACTGAACCATGAAGTTCTGCACCAAATAGTCATGCTACACTATCCACTGCACTATTGCAATATTGTTACTTCAGTTCTGAAGGTAATAATTATGGAAAAACATTTCCAACTTTCACTTGTTAACATAGAGAAAAACAATATTACGCTGAACAGTTTCAAAGAATTTCATATGATAAAGCATCTATTATTGGTGCCAACATGATAGCCACTAAGGCTTTCATGGGTTCACCACTGTCAACTTTGATTCTCAAGGAAATGACCTTTATTCGTCACACTAAATGCATTAGAAATAATGCATTGCAGATAAATGATTGTTCTGTGCCTACATTTAAAACAACCTCATTACATAAGTGGCAACTTGAGGTTGATTTCCATTGTGGAAACACAAAGAATGAATCATCCGCTATTTAGAATACTTTTTTATTTATCCATTAGCAAGCTCCATCCCCTATAGTTTGTTTGTGTGTACTTTTCAAGTTTTTATTTTGACTCATGCTATGTTACTGTCACCCAAGGTGTTACCTAGTTCTCCTGACTTGATATAATCAACACTTTGCCAGCTTATGTTTTTAATGAAATCTTGTTACACTAAACAAAAAAGTGAGAAAACTGAAAAATGTTCTCAAATATCAGACACATGTATCATCCTAAAATGTACATAATTTTTCAGTACTATCCATAAAGAGACAGGAGTTTTTAAAGATTCATGATAATATTAATATAGAAATTAATTTAATATTATTTGTAGATGATTCCTAAAGCAGAGAAACAGTGTAAGGAGGTCACAGTATTCTAGGATTAGAAGAGAAAAATCATTTAAATTCATTTTCTATCTGGTCTAGGGAAAGATGGCCTACTGTGTATTCCAAATTAATGAACCACCATGAGCTTAAAGAGAAACATTAACAACACCCTCCTTACACTGACGATTTTGAGACCCTGATAAAAATAGTATTTTTTAATTTTTAAAATTAACTAGGATCTGATAACAAGAAAAGTCCAGATTATATGCTTTTGGCCATTTAAATTTTGTTTTAAAATTATATATAGAAATACAAAATATGCAAATGAAAGTTATATAAAAAGTAACACATTTTACTGAGGAGTAAAACTATTTATCTATGGACTAAGATACATGGTCTGAACAGTTTTGGAATAAAACAATCAAAATACCTGTATTTTTTTAAGAATCAGTAAGTAGATAACATAACTTCTAAATTGTCACCTATATGAGATAATAGCTTTTCAATTTGTTAAGATAATAAGGGTCTGGGAAGATAATTCAGTGGGTAAGAGTGTTTGCTCTGAAAGCATAAGACCCTGACAATAAATGTCCAGTCACCACTTGTAATGCATTGCATGACCACGAGCATCTGTAACCCCAATGTTATAGAAGAGGTAGGGACAAAGACAGGAAGATTTATTTCTGGAATTTGCTAGCCACCATCTTAGCCAAAAATTGGTGAGCTCCAAGATCAGTTAGAGACCATGTTTCTAGGTAATAAGATAGAAAGACCCGCTGCATAAGCGAGACAGTTGTGTAGCTTGATCTCCTTAAGGGGCCCCCTGGCAGTAGGATCAGGATCCATCCCTGGTACATAAGCTGGCTTTTTGGAGCCCACTACCTATGGTGGGACACCTGGTACAACCTTGAGGCAGGGAGACAGGCTTGAACCTGCCTTTACTGAACATACCAGGATCTACTGACTCACTATGGGAGGGCAGCATTACCTTCTTGTAGGAGGGAATAGGTGGGGGTTGTGGGGGGAGGCTGGAGGGGCGGGAGGAGGGAAGAAAGGGATCTGTGATTGGTATGTAAAATGAAAAAAAAATTCTTAATAAAGCTGTCCTTTTTTCTTATTGATCATGTCCTTTGCCCTACAAAAGCTTCTCAGTTTTAATAGGTACCATTTATTAATTGTTGCTCACAGTGTCTGTGCTACTGGTGTTATATTTAAGAAGTGATCTCTGGTGCCAATGCATTCAAGACTTCTTCCTCCTTTCTCTTCTATCAGGTTCAGAGTGACTGGATTCATGTTGAGGTCTTTGATCCACTTGGACTTAAGTTTTGTGCATGGTGACAGATATGGATCTATTTGCAATCTTCTACATGTAGACATTCAGTTATGCCAGCACCATTTGTTGAAGATGCTTTCTTTTTTCCATTGTACAATTTTGGAAACGACAGACTACAGAATGAGAGATCTTCACCAACCCCACATCTGACAGAGGGCTGATATCCAGAATATATAAAGAACTCAAGAAACTAGGCATCAAAATATCTAACATTCCAATTTAAAAGTGGGCTATAGAGCTAAGCAGAGAATTTTCAACAGAAGAAGCTCAAATGGCTGAAAGACATTTAAGGAAATGCTCAACATTCTTAGTCATCAGGGAAATGCAAATCAAAATGACTCTGAAATACCATCTTATACCTGTCAGAATGGCTAAGATCAAAAACACTGAAGACAGCTTATGTTGGAGAGGATGTGGAGCAAGGGGAACACTCCTCCACTGTTAGTGGGAATGCAAACTTATACAGCCACTTTGGAAATCAGTATGGCACTTTCTCAGAAAATTGGGAATCAATCTCCCTCAAGACCCAAGTATACCACTCTTGGGCATATATCCAAGGAATGCTCAATCATACCACAAGGACACATGCTCACCTATGTTCATATCAGCATTATTCATAATAGTCAGAACCTGGAAACAACCTAGATGCCCTTCAAATGAAAAATGGATAAAGAAAATATGGTACATATACACAATGGAGTACTACTCAGCAGAGAAAAACAATGACATCATGAGGTTTGAGGTCAAATGAACAGTACTAGAAAATATCATCCTGAGTGAGGTAACCCAGACTCAGAAAGACAAACATGGTATGTACTCACTCATAAGTGGATACTAGATGTAAAGCAAAGGATAACCAGACTGCAACTCATAGCTCCAGGGAGGCTAGCTAGTAGAGGACCCTAGGAAAGACACAGGGATCACACAGCAATAGAGGAATGGATGAGATCTACATGAACAAACTGGGGGTGAGGGAGGGCAATGGAGGGCAAGTGCTGGGGGAAAGAGAGCTTAGGGCAGCAGGAGATCCTGACTGGATCAGGAACAGAGTGGGAGAACAAGGAAAGAGATACCATGATAAATGAAGATACCATGGGAATAGGAAGAAGCACAGTGCTAGAGAGGTCCCCAGGAATCCACAAAGATGACTCCACTATAGACTACTGGCAATGGTCAAGATGATGCCTGAACTGACCTACTCTGGTGATCTGATGGCTAAACACTCTGTCATGATAGAAGCCTCATCCAGTGACTGATAGAAGCAGATGCAGAGATCCACAGCCAAGCCCCAGGCGGAGCTCCAGGAGTCCATTTGACAAGAGAGAGGAGGGATTATATGAGCAAGAGATATTGAAGCCATGATTGGAAAAAGTACAGAGACAACTAGCCAAACTAGTGGAAATACGTGAACAGTGAACCAATAGCTGAGGAGCCTCCAGGGACTGGACTAGGCCCTCTGGATAAGTGAGACAGTTGTTTAGCTTGAACTGTTTAGGGGGCCCGCAGGCAGTGAGACCTGGACCTGTCCTTAGTGCATGAGCGAGCTTTTTGGAACCTAGTGCCTATGCTGATACATTTTGTTCAGTGTTGGTGCAGGGAGGAGGGGATTAGACCTGCCTCAACTGAATGTGCCTGGCTCTGCTGACTCCCCAGGGGAGACTTTGCCCCAGAGGAGGTGGGATGAGGGGTGAGGTTTGGGGGGTAAAGCTGGGGGTGGGAGGAGGGAGGACAGGGGAATCCATGGTTGATTTGTTAAACATGGCATGGTCCAGAGATCCGAAAATGCTCAGTAACAAGAAGAGCTTAATGGAAGACGCAAGGATCTCTGCAGAAAGGGGAAATACAATAGATTTTGCAGGTGGACTGGGCTTTGGTTGGGTTGGCAAAAGGAGCGATTGGGTGTGGATGGGGAGGAATAAAATACTAGAAGAAGCAACTGAAATTGGAGCGAAATTTAAGAATGAGGTGGAAACCTAGTGCAATGGAAACTCCATGGAATCTACAAGAGTAACCCTAGCAGAGATGTCAAGTAATGAGGGACACTGAAACTAAACCAGCCCATTTCTGTAGCCAGGCAACGTCTCAAGTGCATGCATTTGTACAGCAACCAGCCACAAAATCTTCCATCTACAGTATATCTTTCCTGCTGAATGTTAAAATATTCTAGGACAAGTGTATCATGCTTTGGTTCTATACTCTTCTTTCAATGGGTATATAAGTTTTCATTTAGTGAATTATACCTATTAGCATTTTTATTAAAAAAATTCTATCTTAGAAAGCAGTACAACGAAGTCACTTAACCATCATGTTTATTTGTCTTTCTGGATCTGGGTTGCCTCTCTGAGGATGATTATTTTCTAGTTCCATACATTTGCCTGCAAATTTCATGATGCCATTTTTAATAACAACTGAGTAATAGTCCATTGTGTAAATACATCATATTTCCTTTGTCCATTCTTCAGTTGAGGGGCATCTAGATTGTTTCCAGTTTCTGACTATTATGAATAAAGCCTCTGTGAACATAATTGGACAAGTGTTCTTTTGGTAGGATAGCATGTTTGGGTATATGCCCAAAAGCTGTAAAGCAGGAACTTGAAATAGGTAGATTCTCACTTATAAGTGGATATTTACTGTTAAGTAGAGGATAATCACATTACAATTCACAGACCCAGAGAAGTTAGATAAAAAGGAGAGGTCTGGGAGGGGGGACACATGGATCACCCTTGGAAATGGAAATAGAATAGATTTTGTGAGTGGACTAGGGGTGGGTGGGGATGTGAATAGGAGGGATCAGGATGGGGATGAAGGGACAGAAGGAGAGAGTAACAGAGAGATGACTGGAATAGGTGGGCATTTAGGATCAGTTGTGAAAACCTAGTACAGTGGAAACATCCTGGAATCTATGACCCTAGTGAGGACACCTAGCAATGGAGGATATGGAGCCTTAACTGGTCATCTACTATAGCCCAGCTAATCTCCCAGAGGTGGGACTGGGACTCCAACCCAGCCACAAAACCTAAAACTCACAACCTGTCCTGCCTGCAAATTGTACTGGGACAATGGTGGCTCAGAACTTGTGGGAGTGACCAGTCTAACTTGAGGACCAAATTATGAAAGGGAACTCTATACTTCCTGGATGGCCAGGTGCAGGAAGCTGGATGGCTCAGAGAGCTTGAGTACAACAAAACACAACTGACAAAAAAATGATTGATAATGATATTATGCTATACTCATAGATTAGAGCCTACCCCAGTTGTCTCAGAGAGGTTTCCTCCAGAAATTGATGGGAGCTTCTTTTTCATTTTTTTCTTAATTTTATTAATTCTTTGAGATGTCATACAATATTTTTATGATTATATCCCTCACTAAATATTCTGTAGTCTCTCACGCTCTGTACTTAAACCAGCTGTGGATATCTGTGTGAATCTCCATCTTCTGCAAAAAGAAACTACTGCAGTTAAGGGCTGATCCTTGAGTAGAAGCCCATACCAGGTTCTTTACTGGAGTAAAAAGGAATCGAATGGAAAATTTGCAAGGCCTAGAGAAAAACAATATTCCTCTACTAAATGGCCATATTACTAAATTAACCGCTAGTGACTTATGCAAGTAAGTTTTGTGAAATGTTCCAAGACTCACAAAAGCTTCCTGCATTTATTCACTCATTTTTCTGTGAGCTTTTTAATTTTGGATAGGATATGTGAGCATCTCTTCACATTTACTTATATTTTATAAAATTTATTTTATTCTATATTTCATTTTAGTCATTATAGTGTTTAGATAAATAATTTGGATGTGGACATCATATGTCTTCCTTGTCTCTACTTAACATGTTGAAATTTTCTCTAGTTTTGAGATTCTAAGAAACAATAAGAATGAATGTGTTAATGTAAATACCTCTAATCTTTTTCAATCCTGCATCAGTAAAAATAGATTGTATGTATTTCAATAATTCATTCTCTTACAGCAATTTTTAATCTTGTTTTGATGTGCACCAGACTTTTCTATACTTTCCTTCTCTCTCTGTCTCTGTCTCTGTCTCTCTCTGTCTCTGTCTCTGTCTCTCTGTCTCTCTCTCCCTTTCCCACTCATTTCCTCTCTCTCCACATGTGTGCATTCACGTGTTCTCATCCTCTTTTCAACGTTGTAATCTATTAATTATAAATAACTTTATCAATTTAAATGCCATTTTAAAACCTAGAATAAAATTTGTTCCCTGAATAATTTCCCTTCTATTTTTAAGACAAAAATCCTGAAGATCTATCTATCCAGTAATTGTGAGATTTTGTTTTCTCACTAGACTGAATCCAGGTTACTGCTCCCAGGTTTGTGTAAGTTCCAAAACTAACCTGCTGAGGCATCCTAACACCCATTTTACAGACACATATTTCTCTTCAATTGTCAATCATTATTGTGCTCAATAATCAAAGAACGTTCAAAGTTTTCAGAATTTTCTTAAGTATACAATGCTCTGCCAAAAGGACCTCAGCTCTGCTCTCACTGCTTTTAACTCCATCTTACATACCCGCAGGACACAGTGCACTCCCTGGCTCCTCCTTCCTGCCACACAACCTGATATTATGGATTAGATTATAGTAATTACTGGGCTCAAGACATGGGGTTTGGGTTTCAAACATCAGTGTAGCTTCTGTATCTCATGTCTCATGCCCAACCAAATAACTTCTCCGTGCTAAGTTTTGTGTTTATTTCAGTTTTCCAGGTTAGAGAATAATTTCTGTAACTGGGAATACAATTTGTTCACAAAGTGCTCTTCTTTATAATTTAAGATCTTTAAAAAAGAAATTAACACTACCATGCATCTAAAGAGCACTGGAGCCCTCTGTATAGCCAGAGGCTTTGTATTTCTGTGCTTGATTAAGAATTTGTGATTTTCTTGTGCCTAATCAATTCCAACTTAATTTCCAAACTGTTCTTCAATTCTCTGATTAGTTTTTTGATGATCTCAAGCATACTCCTGGTTTATAGTTGTTCTTGCCCACACAGCACTTTAATTATCACTTTGTAATAGTCTCCAGGGCAATTTAATAATTATTTATATTTTTAAATTCAACTAAGTGATGTTCTACTACCTTGTATAGCTACTGTACATAAAATCTTTGGCTTATTGTAGAAACCTAATAAAATTTGCTAAATTAATATCAATCTCAGAACAATGCCTTCCATTTGAGATACAAAAAAAGAGAAAGCTGCAATAAAGATCAGTGATACATTGGCAATGGAAAATAACTTTACAGAACTTAATTTTCAAATGAAGTATTAAGCTGATAAATCCTTAAAATATATTTACCTATTTATTAAGAAAGCAATATTTTCTCCCCTTTAAACAAAATTTTATGCTATTTCCATATGTTTTTTGAATCTTAGGAATGGGAAATTTGGGGTTGGGAATTTAGCTCAGTGGTAGAGCGCTTGCCTATCAAGTGCAAGGCCTTGGGTTCAGTCCTCAGCTCTGAAAAAAAAAAGGATGGGAAATTTTGTGTAATTTTATAAAATAGTGTTATAATTTAATCACATATTTATTAAGGCTATTTTAAGATTATATATAAATGTGGTAATGTTGATGTATTTTACTAGATCACAAATAGTTTGTTAACTAATAAAGAGAAATTAAAGAAATATACTAGTTGATAGGTGATTGCAAAAGTAAGTTTCAAATTTATAGAGTTTCTACCACCAAAACTTAATAAAGGAGAGATACCTTAGCCTTTATTATTGTTTTTACTAAGTTCTGTATGACAAAGCTAATTATGTAAGATTGTTTATAACTGTATACCTTTACCTGTTATGTAATTATTAATTATTAAAATAGTTGTTTTTACTAAAATACCAAAGAAGTACTTTTTAAGTACCTACAGAACGTTAAAAATATTTGAATCACCAGACCTTTCTTTATCTCTATTTCCAATGGATTTAAAATCTTGTTTGTGAGACTAAAAAGTTGCTTTCTGAAGCACTCTAGAAGGATCTGATGGGGCTCTGCTGGAGATAGGTATTGAACAACACCACTTAATGGCACTAATTGGTAAGTCATTAGAGCAGTATTATGAGGAGTTATTTTCTAAGAAAATAAAAATTTGTATCTTATATCCATTTTTAAACCAATAAGCTACTGTGCATTTATGCAGGTCTTCTAGTCCCTGTCACTGTCACCAACTATTTTCTTCTATGTGTCTACAATATATCTGTAAAAATGAGATAGTTCAGTCTGGGAAGTTACTTTGTTTGAGAGAGACAATGTAAGTATATTGAGAAAGGATATCATATGGGATGACACACTCTGTGATTCTTCAATGTCAGTTATAGAAACAAATTCAATATTATAAAAGGAGAATTTATGAAAAATTAAGCATACCTATTATAAAATTAATTTCAATTTGTGATAATAATTCACTTGATTTTAGTCAATGCCTCTTTATATAATGCAAGGCAAACCCATACCATGACAGGATAAAGTAGGTACTTTTATCCAGGTAAATATGGATGTTGCTTTGTCTCAAAGAAGTGTCAGTTTCTCTATGTGTCTGTGTTATTTTTGCTCCTGTTTTCACTCCTACTTCTTCATCTCTGTTCTTACACCTAAAACCTCCATATTCTGCTGCTTTTCAATGACACTGTCCATGTCAGGCATCAAAAAGTTTCAATACTAAGACAGATTCTGCTACTGCCATTTTTGAGTCTTCAATTATTTGCCAAATACATGGGCAGATGATTTTCTAAATGGTCTTATTAAGTAAAAAACAAAAACAAAAACAAAACAAAACAAACAAACAAACAAAAAACACAGAGCCAAATATAGGGGTGAAAGCCTTAGAGATCAGGGAAATAGGAGAAGCCTCCAGCCAATCTTACCTCACCAACTCTGCAGCTTCTAAAAGCAAGCTACTTCCTGTCTACCCACACCTTTTTTGCTTTGCTGTTCTGCCCTCTCATTGGCTCTTAGCCCAGCTACCTCACTTCCTTGTCACGGTCTGTCTGTACAGACCTCCAGGTCTCTATGTTTGGTGCTGGGATTAAAGGCATGTGTCACCACGCTTGGCTCTGTTCCCTAGTATGACCTTGAACACACAGAGACCCTGCCTGCTAAGTGATTGGATTAAGGGCATGTGCTGCCAGACTTTGTTTACCTAAAAAGGCTAGCTTTTTCCCTCTGATCTCCAGGAAAGTGTTATTTATCAAGGCACAAGTAAAATATCACCACACTTCACCTCAAATAAAATATCACCACATACATGCCTATGTTAATGCCATTAACATTTGCATTTTATCAAAAAAAAATCCTAGTGAGGAAGAAATATGTAAACTTATTCTAATTCTGCATGGTTGTAGTGATTAGAAAACCATTCAGTAATTTTAACAGTGCAAAAAATGTAGCAGTCAGACATGGTGGAGCCACGTGCTAGGTTGAGTTGCTTCTAACAATGTATGTGAAACTCCAATATGGCCTATACCATTGATTATCAAAAGTAAAACATGAGTGGCCAGGGTATGGTGGCACACAGCTTTAAAATCACTACAGCCTGGTATATATATATATATATACCAGGAACTCTGTCTCAATAAACATACATATATATATGAGAACTGGAATCTTGTGTACCAAGGAAATCCCCTAACCTGAGCTTAGTTTTGCATAGAACTGAGCCTAATTGTTCCTGAAATCTTGCATTTCAATCCCATTTACTTTTATTCACTTCTTTAATTTTTAAAAAGAATATTCTATTTTAGCCTAAGAACATTGTGACTATCAAATAATTTTTGACTATTATGGTAATTTTTGGCTGTGGCTATTGCAATCCCTATTCATATTCACACAGTTGGATTGACTTTATTTGCTTCAAGAAATATAATAACTATATATGTATATCCATGTACAGACTGTAATAACTTGTACTATATTCCTAGGCCGAAATATGTAAGGTATAGGTTTGAGTTTTATATAAGTAGATCACCTTTAGCTAAAAGATGGACATTAGCTAAGGAAAAATATTGCAGAACATGAGGTTAAGGCAAGGAAGTTGAGAATAAATTATTCTTTGAATTTTCCAAGAGAAATTAGAGGCCCAGACTGAAAAATAAAATAGTAGATCACAAAATTTATCTGACAATTCAAAGTTTACCTTGATGTATTGTGTGTCCTCCTGAGTTAAGGGAAGTAATTGGAGATATACACATTGACGTTGCTATCTTTTCTCCAGTATATATTTTTGATACTTCTGTCAAATGTCAGATGACTGTAATTTATGTGCTCATATTTGAATCTTCTGTTTTTCCCATTGATCTACATTCTGTTTTCCTGCCAGTATAATGACATTTTTATACTAAAATCTGTAATAAATCTTGAGATCTAGAATGGTAATTCATCAAGCATTGTTCTTTTTGATCAAGGTCTCACAAGCTACATGTTTTCTTTCTTTCTTTTTTTCTTTATTGTGTTACCATACGAATTTTCAGATATTTGTCTATTTCTCTGAATAATCTTGGGCAATTGATTGGATAACACTAAATCTGTAAATTGCTGTGGTAGAATGATGATTTTCTTAAATTTATCTCTATCCATTCATGAGCATGAGAGGTTTTTCCATTTTCTAATGTGTCTTAGTTATGGTTTCTGTTGCTAGAAATAGACATCATAAACACGGTAACTCTTAAAAAGGAAAACATTTAATTTGGGTGGTTTATAGTTTCAGACGTTTAGTCTATGATCATCATGATGGGAAGCAAGGCAGTGCTGTGGGATGGTCTGTTTGGCAAATGTGTTGCTAATTAGTCAATAAATAAAACACTGATTGGCCATTGGCTAGGAAGGAAGTATAGGCAGGACAAGGAGGAGAAAAAGCTGGGAAGTGGAAGGCTGAGTCAAAGAGACACTGCCAGCCGCCATGATGAGAAACAGCTTGTGAATATGCCGGTAAGCCACGAGCCATGTGGCAAGGTATAGATTAATGGAAATAGATTAATTTAAGCTGTAACAACAGTTAGCAAGAAGCCTGCCATGGCCCTACAGTTTGTAACAAAAAAAAAAAAAAAAATGGCCCAGATGTTTCAACATCCAGAATGGTTTCAAGGCAACTGGCTCAGACGATACAGCCTCATGGACTGCTCCATAATCCTAAAATTTTCTTTGTGTCCCCATAAGATACAGAGCCCCCCTCCAGCAGGAAGTAGTAAGAGAAGCTACGCCCAAATTCCCAAATTATATGTAATTTTACTTTGTTAAGGTTAAAACCTTCCTTTTTGAAAAAAAAAAAAAAGGGGGGGGGAGTGCTGTGGGATGGTCTGTTTGGCAAATGTGTTGCTAATTAGTCAATAAATAAAACAGTGATTGGCCATTGGCTAGGAAGGAAGTGTAGGTGGAACAAGGAGGAGAATAAAGCTGGGAAGTGGAAGGCTGAGTCAGAGAGACACTGCCAGCCGCCATGATGAGAAACAGCTTGTGAAGATGCCGGTAAGCCATGAGCCATGTGGCAAGGTATAGATTAATGGAAATGGATTAATTTAAGCTGTAAGAACAGTTAGCAAGAAGCCTGTCACGGCCATACAGTTTGTAACCAATATAAGTCTCTGTGTTTACTTGGTCGGGTCTGAGTGCGGCTGTGGGACTGGCAGGTGAAAGAGATTTGTCCTGACTGTGCACCAGGCAGGAAAACTTAAGCTACAAGGCAGCATGCAGGCATACACCACATTGGAGAGGTAGCTGAGAGTTCAACATTTTGATCTGCAGTCAGCAGGAAGTAAACTGAGACACTGGGTGTGACTTGAGCATATATGATACCTCAAAGCCTGTCTCCACAGTAATGCATTTCCTATATCAAAACCATACCTACTCCAACAATACTACCTCTCCTAATAATGCCACTCCCTATGAGCTTAAGGAAGCCAACCACATCCAAACTACCACACAATGTCTTCCTGAATATCTTTCTTCGGAAATTTAATGTTTTCATTGTAGAAGTCTTTCATTTCCTTGGGTAGGTTAATTCCTAGATACGTTATATATTTTTGGAGGCACTTGTGGATAAAAGAGTATTAAACTTCACATTTTCAGAGTGTTTGCTATTTTTTATAAGTGGATTTTATATCCTCCTACTTTGCTGAAATCATTCATAAGTTCTCAGATTTTTCTGTCAGAATTTTGAATCTTGTATATAATATCATATTGTTTACAAAAAGGAATATTTTGAATTCTTTTTCAATTCATATTACTTACTTCCTATCTAGTGTTTAATAACTCTGGCTAATGTTGAAAGAACTATATTGAAAAGAGGTGTTGGGAGTGGACAGCTGTTTCATGTACTAGTTGAGGACACTATTATTTATTTATTTTTTCTGAGGTGAGAGCTAGATACAGAAGCAATCTAGGTAACTAAATGTTATTAGACCACATCAGTTCTTCTTCTTAAATCTGAAGCATTGATAGTATTGATAGCTATCTTCTAAGCTAGTTTAACATTTATGTATGGAGTACTGGTTTTTGTTACAGGTATCACTGGAAAATATCATTTTTAACTGCAAAATGGTTATGGTATTTCATGTAGATCTGGATGCAAGAGTTAGCTGAAACCTGAGAAAACCATTCAGGAATTTAGAGGAGACTGAGAATAGAGAGACAAGTGCCAAATGTGAAGGCATTGGCCAACAGCCTTGGTCTATGTAGTAACACACAATTAATGTGTTTGTTTGGAACTTTGTTTTGGAAAACCTTGTACAATGTCCTAATAGTTCATTTGCCATTACTTTATGATATAACTTTAAAATTATTTAATGTCTCCTGGCTTTGTTTTCTTAAAGTACAAGTTTAATATGTTGCACTAGATTATATAATGGCCATGTCCAATCTAAAACTACATTTTTGGCACTGTGAATTTAGAGTCGTGTTTAGTTTCTGCTTTTGTGTCCACATTGAAAAGCATAAGTTGTTAATTCAGTTCAAGCAGCCAAATCTTGTACACACAGCTGGAATGTGATACCAAATCCAGGGAATGTGTTTTGATGGGCTTGGCTTGACCATATATATGTATAATGCAAGCCTTCTAATTAAAACACTCAGATAGGAAGATATAAATGAAATATATTATAACCCTCTAAGATAAAGAAGTTGAAAATAAACTAGCATGGCTCTAAAAGGTCAGGAGTCACACAGAGTCTTTTTATACAATGACCACTGAAAATTACTAGTCAGAGCTCACATTGTAATTGAGCACAGTTTGCTGCATAATGTCTAGCGATTTAAAATGGAAATAGTTCCATATTATACATGAGTAGCAGCCATGTTAAAATTGCACATGAATAACAGTCTTTTCTTATGCTGTTTGTAAGAACAGTCAACGTTGATTTTATTTGTTTTCAAATGACTTCTACCTGACTAAATTATTGCTATTAGCTAGTACACTATGAGCAATATGAGCTAACTGCTATATGCAAGTGGAGGTCATTTTTGCATATTGTATACCTCAATAGAAAGAATGCCAACATCCTTGATTTCTTTCCTATCCTTCAGAATAATACTCTATTTGACTGATTCAATAGCACTTGTACATTTTCTTTCCTTAGCATCCTACAAATAAGTACTGAAAATCTCATTATTCAGTCCCACCCTTGCTTCAAGTGATATGCTATATCTAATAAGACCATAGAAAATGTCTTGGTAAGACTGATACTAGAAATTTGGCAAATATTTTTCAAGTGCACATATATGTTACCAGTTGATAGTAGATGGTAAAAGTTTGCTTTCAACAGGAGATATAGATAAAATTTCAGTACTGAAATCATAACTAAATTTAAGATTGACATAAGATTTTTTTTAGCTCCAGATGACGTTATATGATTTACTGATTTTCCTTTTTTTCCTGCTTTGTTTCAGTTTTTACAAGAAAGAGTTGCTCATATCTTTAGCTTGATTCTTCAATTTGAGTCTATTTAGTATTTCTCAATAAAAATGATAGATAACTATATATTTTCCATAGTTAACCTTATCAAAATATAGGTGTACTTCCATTTTATCTTACCTCTCTTTTTAGGATTATTCTAGAATGTTTTTGATATTTGTTCAACACATATCTAGAGAATACAAACCATGATGGTGAGAAATCACTTACATTGCTGTGTTTGCTTTGCTCAAGCATTTTGCATGCTTGCGCACACACACACACGCACAAACATTGAGCTCACAAATATAGGAGAAAAATCGAAAAAGAAATATTAATAAGGGTCCCATTTCAGAGTTTGGTTCTGTTATCTATCATGTAAACATGAGACAGTTATGTTCTTCTTACACATTTTACTTATTCCAGTGAATTCACATCACAATCCTATCACCTATGTCATGAGATGATTGTGAAAATTTAAAAACATGGAATATAAAGCAACCCATATAGTGGATTAAGGTGGTAACTATTCTCTGTCAATAGCAGTCATCACACTTATATTTATTTCAGATAGAAATATTTTAAGTATGTGATAATAATTAGCTTGGATTTTTAGTGGATTACGTATGTGTAAAGTTTGTTTAGAATTAGAATCTAAATACTCAAGAACTTTAAAACAAACTATTATAGAAAGAGAGAAAACTAAGCAACAACCAAGAACATTAAGTCAGTACCTTGTATTGTGAATATTTGCATAAGATTCAAAATATCAGCTCTAGAGCAACCACTAATATGAATTCTTGAGATAACAAAGATAGCTACAGAATTTAAAACTCCTTCCCAAACATACAAGTCCACTAACCCAACCTCTCCAGACCTCCTCTCCTCAGGAAACCAGGCAGACCTGTCCTTCTCTGCTTGCTAGCTCCCTTATCATTGATTATTTCTGGTTCTGAAGCAAAATGTCCTAATGGAAACCTTAATATTCCAACTTACAAATTGTCTTTCTAATAAACTACAATCTCTTTGATGACAGGTATATCATTGTGTTACCACTGGGCAATGCTTAGCACATGGTTAATGATATGTACGGAAACAGTATATAACATCTTTATTCTCTCCTTAGTTAAACTGGGATTACTTGTTACTGTATGGTAAGATACTATAGTTTTAATACCCTAGTGAGATACTTGTCATAGTGATAAAACATGTTTGAATTAATGTCAACATTTTGGGGTTTCATTTTTGAAAACTGCTGTCACAGCCAATATGTTCTGCCCTCATAGGTATCTCATAATAAAAAGTAGCTTTTGTAGTTTGGCTGTCAAAACCCTCATAAATAAGCATATATGTTTGAATGCCTCGTTCCCAGTTGGAGGAACCCTTCGGGAAGGATTAGGAGGTGTGGCCTTGTTGAAGGAGGTCTGTCACTGCAGGGGGTAACGATGCTTCAGAAGCCTAGAAAAGCTCCATCTTTCTCTCTCTCCCTCTATCTAATGCTTGTAGATAAGGATGTAACTCTAAGCTGCTTCTCCAGCTTTATGCCTTCCTGCCAGCTGCCATATGCTCTGTCATGATGATTATGAACTAACTCTCTGAAGTTGTAAGAAAGCTCCCAATTAAATATTTCATTCTATAAGTTACCTTAGTCATTGTGTCTCTTCAGAGTACTAGAACAGCAACTAAGTCAATAATAAAATATCTAAAAGAAAAAAATAAAAGAACTCCAGCTAATGGACCTATACCCAAGTACTGTAGCACTGAGTGACATTTCTAGCACTTTAACAGAAATTTTAAAATTATTCATGGATCACCTTCTAAGAAAAATATTTTATTACTTTAACAATGCAATTTAAACTCATTCTACAGATATGAATCTCACATATGTCATCATTTTGGGTGTTGTGAACTGAAAACATGATTTCTTTCTATATTAAATAGCTGACAATGATAAAGGACACCAATTTTCTTGAAGGGAAGGAGATGTTTCTGTGTCCTTTTGCTTTGTGTTAATATGTATTACATTTGACAGAATATATAATTAATGTTAGTATTCATAAAATGTTTATCTTTATTCTTTATAGGATGAGATCATGTCTCATCCATGCATGCAATAAGCATGGTTGAATACATTGGAAAGAACACATGCACAGTGACAATGGAAATGTAATTGAACACTTGAACAATGCTTTCCTCATAAATCCAATGTGATCCATCAATAACCTTATGTTTTTCAGTTGTTGCATGTTAGAATGTAAAAATAATCAGGTAAAAATAATTATCTTTTTATTAAACCAGAATAGTAGCACATTATCAATCCAGTATAAAATCAAGAAATTTTGCTTTAAGTTGTACTTAACCTCATCATGCATCATACATCTCAGTTTAGACAAACCACATTTCAATGTATTTCAAATAAAAGATAGCAAGATGCTGCTGATTGGTACCATAATGTGTCTGTATTTCTATAGTTTTCTAATATGTATCAACACTTTATGTATATGTATATATTATATATCTACACGTATATGCACCCATATTTTAACACATACCTAACATTTAGAGCTATCATCTTTCTACTGTATATCTCTCATTCAACTACTGCCTACATAATAATCAATGATTGATAAATAGTGGAAACACTAAAATTTGAATAAGAAACTATGCCTTTTTGAAGGAACTGTTACAAATAACATTCAGTATTCTTTCTAACAATGATTATTTGAAATACCATTACCAACACTGATATAATAATATGGCATACTTTTCCAAGTCGAGTTGTAACATGTTTACTAATCATTAAAATAATCATTATCTTAACTAAGTAAATAAACTACAAATGTTAAAATTTTAATATTAAACTTGTGGCATCAAACTGTACTCTCCAATTTAACAGATATTAGACTTGGTGACTATTGAGTCTACGATCTGATATTTAATTTAGTTAATATTACATTTAGAATATAAAGTTACTCCTCCAGTTTAGATGATAGAAACCTTTTTAAGTATTTGTAGAATATATTCCGCAATACAAATCCATTGTTAACTGCTAGTAACATAAAATCTAAGCAACAAAGCAATGATTTTCAAAGAAGTCTGTCATGTTCAAGTTGAAATTTGTTATGACTGTGATCCACCTACCACCATAAAAATATTAAAAGTTCATTCATTAGCTTATATTTTTCAATAACAACATTATATAAATGAGGATAGATAAAATATTTTGTTAAAATGTCTTCTATGTGCTGATTAGTTTGTTCTTTGTTTGTTATTTTTTTTTTTTTTTGCTTTTTTTTTTTATCAACTTGATACAAGCAAGAATACTCCTGGAAAAGGAAACCAGTTAAGAAAATACCTCCATCAGACTGGTCTGTTGGCAAGTCTATAGAACATTTTCATGATTGGTGTTTTGATATAGGAATATCCTCTGGACTCCGTGGTGTTCCACGTTGGATAAGTGGTCCTGAATTGTATAAGAAAGCAAACTGAGTAAGACTTGGGTCATAAGCCAATAAGCAGCAATAATTCATGCTTTTTGCTTCAGTTCCTTCCCCCAGGTTTCTGAGTTCTGTGTAGGTATATACCTCAGTGATGGACTGTGGTCAAAACAAGTGAGCCAAATAAACCCTTTCTTCTCCAGATTTTCTTTTGCCATGTCATTTATCTCAACAATAGAAACATAACTGGCACTCAGTTTCCCTTTCTTTATTCAATGTTGTTTCTAGGATATTTCAATTTTTATATGTAGCTCACATTTCAAATCTGTTAGGCAATCCAGGCTGAGGACAGCATCACCTTTTCCATATATGTATATGTATATGTATATGTATATGTATATGTATATGTATATATATATATATATATAGCTTACTTAACAAATGATAGAATTTATGATAAAGTTGTCTTTAAACATTTCTTATTAACAGCAATATTATGCAGAAATTATTTCCTAAAATGGAAGTAAATGAAACTTATTTACATAACGACATGCATACAAATTAATATCAGATAAACCAAAAGAAAAATCAGTTTATACAATTGTCCTAGCTTGATTTCTGTTGCTGTAATAAACAGTCTGACCAAAAATAACTTGAGAAGGAAAGTGTTTATTTCATCTCACAGGTAACAGTCCTTCACTAGGGAAGTCAAGTTAAGAACTCAACAGGGAACCTGGCTCGAGTAACTGAAGTAGAGAATATGGAAGAAAATTGCTTACTTGCTTGTTTTCCATAACTTGGTCAGCATCCCATATAATGGGCTGGATCTTCACAAATCAAGGAAATTCTGCAACACACATGCCCACAGGTCAATCCCATTGAGATAACTTTCTCAGTTTAGAGTGTTCTTCCTGGATGCCTCACGTTGCATTAACTGACAAAAACTGACCAGTTCATCAAGTCAAATAGTAAAATCAGATGACAATGTTAATCACAAAGGTTGATTAGAAAAGAAAAAGGTGATGCATAGTATATTACTGATTGAATTTCTTTTAATATGAATGTTAATATATCATTTAGATATACTATGTAGTAAATGTATAGGTGTGTCACCTACATGTTTTAATGTAAAATATTATGTGAAATATTTGTTTACTGTAAAATGTTTATTAGAACTACCAAGATCTCATTACTTGCAAGGATTCTTAACCAACAGCAAATAAAAAGAAAATAAGAGTGCTTGGAAGACAGAAAAACATATTACCAAAGTATCTTTACACATATTATTGGGAGCATTTGCTGGGTTGGTTTTAACTAGAAAAGTCAGAGAATTCATCAACACAGCAACGTTTTATTTAGCCTAAAACCTAAACAAACGTTCAACATGAACACACACTATCTTCAATATGACTTTTCAATTGAAATGTATTGTCATAGTTAATGTATGAAATGGTAATATGTGAAATGTTCATGCAAATCTTCCAACAGCATGTAAGATCTCTGAAGTCTTCTTTCCACTTTGCCCTTTATATGAGCCCTGAAATTTTTTCAGTTACAAAACTCATAATGGCATTTCACAACAAATCATACTTAGAAGCTGAAAGGAGGATGAAGTAATATAAAGTAAAATGTTACAAACATTGAAAAATATGTTATTCTGATTGCTTACATTTGCAGTTTTTCATAAGTTTGTATTTATTTTATTATTGTTATATATTATTTTTAATTATGCTCTGAATGCATCTTGATATATTTCAGTTTTAATTTCAAATGGTGAGTATGAATGATATAGCACATGTACACAAATCACTATAAATTTCTTAATCATTTTATAGGCATACAGAATTCCTGACACCAAGGTGTTTCTGAGTTGCAGCTTCTAATGAGCCTGTCTTACAACTTACAGAGTGAGAAGGTATATATTGAGAAGTGAGAAGGTTACAGTGAGAAGATGTATACTGCTCAAATCTCCCTTCAAAATAATTGTGGCAGAGTGACTGTCAGATTTTCTGTGTCTCTATGGTGCATCTTTATTTTTCCAAATTTTCTATAAATTGTATAAAATAATGGACATTATTACGTTATTTACAGGATTGTTTATAGTGTACATTGATAATACTCTTGATTTGATTCATTTAGTTATAATATCTAGAAATGATGTCAAGAGTGGTAGTTCTCACCATACAGATGTGTGTCCAGAAATATTTATGTAAATCACAATCAGTATACATAAGTCTGTGTTACTTTCTTGGTGTGACAAGCAAGAGAACAAGAAAGACAGACCATGTGCAACATGGAGATGTAAAGTTCAAGGCCTTTCAATCCTTCTATATGCATAGACAGATGGTCAGATTCTTCTAACAATGTTCATAGTCTCCCACTACTTATACCTTTAGAAAAGGAAGTATAGAAAATGTCTTCTCTAATGAGAACTTGTTACTAGGTTTACACATACCCTGTGGTTAATTAGAATTTTAGAATATTCTGGATTCTGAGACTATGGAGCTCACTTAGATTTATTACCTTACAATTAAATCC
This sequence comes from Peromyscus eremicus, assembly GCF_949786415.1. NCBI lineage: Eukaryota > Metazoa > Chordata > Mammalia > Rodentia > Cricetidae > Peromyscus > Peromyscus eremicus. The sequence goes on along the minus strand of NC_081425.1, from coordinate 40,498,849 downwards.
CCAGTAGGATACTTAACTTCTCCTTTATCAGCACAGCATTGGCAGTTCGCTCTTTGTTTATCTTACAACTCCAATTTCTCTTCCAATATAATATGGTTGATAACTATCCTCTGTAGCTGGTTGTTTTTACTCTTTATTCTGTGTTCTCTGACTCTTTTGGGGGGCCTGCCACCCAGCTCCCAAATAATCACACACACAGAGGCGTATTTTTCTTATGAATGCCCAGCCTTGGATTGGCTTGTTTCTAGCCAGCTTTTCTTAACTTAAATTATCCCATATACCTTTTGCCTCTGGGCTTTTATCTTTCTCCATTCTTTGTATCTGTCTTTACTACTTGCTCTGTGGCTTGCTATGTAGCTGGGTAACTGTCCCCTGATATTCTTCTCTCCTTTTATGACTCCTCAATCTCTTTTTCCAGATTTCTCCTTCTATTTATTCTCTCTGCCTGCCAGCCCAGCCTATCCCTTCTCCTGCCTTTCTATCGGCTGTTGTGCTCTTTACTAGAGCATCAGGTGTTTTAGGCAGGTAAAGTAACACAGCTTTATGGAATTATACAAATGCAACATGGAATGCAAACAAGCTTTGTATCATTGAACAAATATTCCACATGATAAACTAATGTAGTACATCTTCAACTAATATTCTACAACTATTTTCTTTTGTATTCCAGTATTATTTTACCATAACCTACTTCTGGCTGCAGTCAAAATTTCCTATTTGCATTAAACCTGTAGATAATGAGAAAATGTTGGGTGTCTTTTGTCCATAATCATTTAATTCGATCTTCTGTAACATTCATACTCAGAACAAACTGCTCTCTTCCTAAAAAGTGGATTTTCATTGAGGAACTTCTGAACATGTATTCTTTACTGTGGACCCATTTTCAAATTACCATATGAAGTTCTTCATTGTGTTCCACGATCTTTTCACATATTGCATTTTCATGGTGTCCTGAATTGCTTCACAAAATCCTTTCTTCTCATCATTCCAGCTTTGAAACAATTACTTCCTATGAATATCTTTCACACTTAATGCTTGGTGTAGATGAATCTACAATTACATAACCTGGCTTTCAAAGTTAAGAAGGACATAGATTATCACATTTAATAATTTCATTGGGTTTTTAATTCCTGGAAACAGAATGTAAGTTCCTTGAGATCTGATACAGGTTTGTATGGGACATATCTAGTGTCTGAGTCACCATTTTATTGCTATGAAAAGACACCATGACCAAGGCAACTATTATGAAAGCATTTAGTTAGGAGCTTGCATACAGTTTCAGGTGCTTAGTCAGTTATCACGGAGTGGAATATGGCACTGCAGCCATAGCTGACATCTACATCCTCATCCACAGGCAGAAGTGGAGACTCTGATCTTGGAAGTTTTTAAAACTTCAAAGTCTAGTCCCAGTGACACATTTCTTCCAGCAAGGCCATACATCTTAATTCTTCTAATCCCTTCAAATAGTACCACCCTTTGGTGACTAACCATTCAAATATATGATCATATGGGGCCATTCTTACTCAAACCACCACATTCCATTCCCTGTTCCCAGTAGGCTTGTAGCTATATCATAATGCAAAATGCATTCAATTCAACTTCAAAAGTCCCAGTGGCAATTTGAATGAAAATGGCTTCCATCTGCTCATATAGCGTTGCACTACTGGTCTTATGTTGTTGGAGAAGATGTGGCCATGTTGGAAGAAGTGTGTTACTGGAAGTGGTCTTTGAGTTCAGATGCTCAAGCATGCTCAAGCCAGGCCCAATGTCTGTCTCTTCTGGTTGCCTGCCAATCCAGATATAGAACTCTCAGCTACATCGCCAGGACCATGTCTGCTTGTATGCCAGCATGTTTCCCACCATGATGTTAATGGACTAAATCTCTGAACTATAAGCCAGCATCAGTTAAATATTTTCCTTTATCAGAGTTGCTACAGTCATGGTGTACCTTCACAGCAATAGAAACCCTAAGATTGTCCCCCTAGTATGTCACGGTGTGTTAAAGTTTCCATTGGTGTGAAAAGACACCATGACCACAGCAACTCTTTTAAAGCAAAATATTTAATGGTGGGGGGGGACTTACAGTTTCAGAGGTTTAGTCTATTATCTTCATGGTGGGACATAATGGCATACAGGCAGACATGGTGCTGGAGAAGGAGCTGAGATAACTATATATCTTAACCCACAGTCAACAGGAAGTGGTCTGAGGCATTGGGAATGGCATGAGCATATATGAGACCTCCAAACTCACACCCACAGTGACATACTTCCCCCAACAAGACCATAGGTACTCCAACAAAGACACTCCTCCTACTAGTGCTAACCCCTATGAGATTATGGGGGCCAATTACATTCAAAATGCCACATTCCACTCCATGACCCCCATAAGCTTTGCAACAATATTATAATGAAAAATGCATTTATTCCATCTTCAAAAGTCCCCATAGTCTATCACAGTCTCAAAAATGTTTTAAAGTCCAAAGTTCAAATTCTCATGTACTCTCTTAACTGTAATCCATATAAGATGAAAATTTAAAAAAAAGCAGATCATATACTTCCAACACATAATCTCATAGGATATACACTACCATTCCAAAATTCAGGGATGGGAACATAGTGACGAAATACTGGGCCAAAGTAAGACTGGGCACCCAGTGGGCAAACTCCAAACTGCATCACCCTGTCTAATGTCAAAATGCATATATGCTCACGCCATGCCCAAGGGAGATTATGGTGGTATTGTGTTCCCAAAATATTGTGTATCCTAATAAACTTATCTGGGGTCAGAGAACAGAACAGCATTTCACCCCAACAACTGGCCCCGTTTTTGATTTTATTAATAAGACTCTAAGATTCATGCTACAGGAGATCGCTGAATCTACTTTTAAAAAGGACTGACTTGTTTAAATAGGATAAGTAATGAAAATTTTTATCTGAATTTGTCAAATAATAATGGGCTAGACATGGTTAATGTAATTCTTGACTGTAACCTTCTTTTATTATTTTACACAAAAAGGGGAAATGTGATATATTGTGTCCCTCAATATATTGTAGACCCTAATAAAATTATCTGTGGTCAGAGAATAGAACAGCCACTAGATATAGAGGCCAGAAAATGGTGGCACACACACTTTTAATCCTAGCATTCCCAGATGGATCTCTGAGTTCAAAGTCACACTGGAAACAGCCAGGCATGGTGCCACAGGCCTTTAATCCCAGGAAGTGATGGCAGAAAGCAGAAAGGTATATAAGACGTGAGGACCAGGAACTAGAACCTGGTTTAGCTTTTAGGTTTTTGAGCAGCAATTCAGCTGAGATCCATTTGGATGAGGACACAGGATTCCAGTTTGAGAAAATGAGATCAGCTGGGGAATTGGCAAGGTGAAATTAGCTGTGGCTGGTTCTCTTTCTCTGATCTTAAAGCGTTCACCCCAATACCTGGCTCTGGGTTTGTTTTTATTAATAAGACCTTTTAAAATTCATGATACATGGTGCACCTTTTCATTTTATATTTCTCTTTGTCCACATTGATTCTTTTCACTATAGAACTACGTAAGATTGATTGCTGATATCCACAGAGTCAATACTAAGCTATCTTGAAATCTCTTCTGCCAATGTATTAATCTAAAAGTCTTCAATTTAGCCTCGGGGAGATTTATTTTTAGGACAAGGGCAAAAAGCAGACACATTGTTTGCCAAAATATCACAAGAATAGTCTCTAGGCCACTTAGTATTCTTCCTCTCTGACAGTTCTTGATCTGAGCATCCAGAGTTCAAATTGCTTACATCACTGTCTTTCATGCTCCTACTAGGATTGCCATTAAGCCCTGCTTAAAACACCTAACCACTTTTTTAATCCAAAATCACAAAGTCTTCCATATCCCTACATAAAACCACAGGCTCAGGCCTGGCAGATGAATAACCCTGTCCCTGGGAGCAACTTATGTCTTTGTCACTGTTCTACTGCTATGAAAAGACACAATGACCTCAGAACCTCTTATAGAAGAAAAGATTTTAAATGTGGGTTTACTTACAGTTTCAGTGGCTTAGTCCATTATTTTCATGGGGAGGAGCATGGAGGAGGACCAATATTTTTTAGTCACATCCCAATCCACAGGCAGAGAGAGACACTCTGGCTTGGCATTGTCTGTTGAAATTTCAAAAATCATCCCAATGAGACACTTCTTCCAACAAGGTCATATGTCATAATCCTAATTATTTCAAATAGTGACATTTCTTTGTAACTAACAACTTAAATAAATGAATCTATGGGGGCCATTCTTTTTTAAATAACACAGCTAGCAAATAACTTCTCCTGACTTTTGTTTTACTTTGTGTTCAATTTCTTTTCACACATTACCTAATTATATACACTTTAGTGCAGTTTTCATGTATTAACTTACTAAATTATTTTTGTTTTGCTTTATGTGTTTTTAAAATTTACTTCTTTATTTTTGAGATAGTTTCTTAAGAATAACAATTATTTCTGTTCTTCTCATCATTTTTTAACTCATTCCATTAGTATTTTTGGTTTTATAAGCTATCTAAAACAGCACTACTCTTGTCTCCATTATTTGTTATCACGGCATTTTATCAGCAGTGACTACAGATTCCAAATCTGTATCTTCTCTTCAGCTTCATCTAAAACAGTTTTTCTCGTTCTGAGATACACCTTCCAGCATATTCAGTTACGTTTTACTGTGACTATTAACATTTAAATTTGACTTATTCCATGACTTGCCCCTGGATTTTATAATGATCCACAGGAGTATCCACGGCAGGATCTCTTGAACTTCTCTAGGATCTGGTAATCATTCTCCAGCTCCCATGCCAGCTCTAGTCATTTCCTGTTTTTCATTCTGTAGTTATTAACATAGATCTTTGCCTATCCTAGTTCATCCTTGAACAGGTTGATTTGTATTCTAGTCTTGACTTAACTTATTCTTTTACCTTACACTGTACACAAATGATTTATTTGGGGCATCTTTCTTGAAGCCTCTAAACCAAGCAGGGCTTTTACTATTTAGTAGTAAATTTCTATTGCCAGTTACTCTATTTTGAAGAAAAGAGCTAAGTTCATATTTATACATCATGCTATTTGGTAATATTGATTTACATTGCTTTTGTAATTGTTTCATATTTTTTAGAAATGATATTGTTTTCATGTTATTTTTTTCAATATCTAACAAAAATCATATTCCCATGACATTGATTTTTTTCCTTACTAATCAGTTTGGTGCCAACCACAAACTAGGAACACTAAATGCCTTTCATAATATCTGAATTAGTTAAAACACATGAATTACATAGCACAAACTAGTGACAAATATGAATTATCAAAAATTATAAATTAGAAGAATGCACAGCTGTAGACTTTTGGTTCAATGTGTTACTATTGGGGGCAACTCATAAGAAACAAATACAATGATATACTATATATATTTTAGATTGCTTTGATTTTCCAAATCCTCAGTGATCCTCTGTTAGTGGTATTGAAACTCAATTTCAATAAAATTTTGAATAATCAAACACATATATGTTGTGACAAGTTTATACTATTATAATAGTCCACTGTTAGCAGTCATCCATAAAACAGAAAGAAGCTATTTTAAATAGATACCACAAATACTCACTACTGAATGTGCAAATATATATCTGCCATGTGTGTTCTGTATTAATATTGATATTTCATTTCATATAGCATTTCTGTATTAATATTGATTATTTCTTTTTTGAAGACAATATTTGGGAAATTATACTATACGAAAATAAGAGAACACAAAGAGATATAAGAGAGGGTAGAACAAGAAAACCTTTTTTTTTCTGGGTTTCAAATGACTGGAGAATATGATAAAAGTTCAGATTTGAAACAAACATACACTTACAGATCATTTAAAAGTATTTCATGTTAACAATATTAGCTTTTATCAGAGAATTTGTGCTCAGGGCTTGCTTTGATATTCTGAATTTCAACAAGCATAAGTTATATCGCTATTTGATCACTATCATATGCCAGCTTGTAAAACAAATCTTTCTGGACATTATCGTTTTTTGCTTCTAGATAAAACTGATTAGCCAATCCACCATCCCCACATGCAAGTCTTGATTGTTGCTCAACGTGTCAGATATATTTAATGAAATCTTATAGAAATAGCTAACCAAATATGTAAGAGGAATCTGAAAATACTTCACACTTATGGCATTTGAGTGTTTACAGATATAAAAAAAAATGTATCTCTCAGGAAATATGTTGCTTGCATAGGGAAGTTTTAACTTGAGCAGTTAGGATCACTAAACAGATGGGATCACAGTTGCTTCTGTTTCAGGACATCATGTCATTCTGAATGTGCTACCCTGCTGCATCAGTTTCTTCCCACAAGCCCACTCATGTCAATTATTCACCTTCTGCTATGTTTGGGTGTCACTGACTCATAACTGTCTGACCTTGTTAGGAGCAAGCCAGCAGGTACTTCATAACCCTTGGCTGTAGGAATTAGTATTCATGAAACTACTTAAACTTTACTGCCTATTTAGAGTCAGTTATTAAATGGGGCATATGTTAGTATACTTGTAACTGACTCAGTTTAGTTATTTTTAGTTTGACCTTTTCTGTATTCATCAAACGAGTTTTGAAATAGACAATGAGGTACCCTTTACAGATTTTATATATATATACACACACACACACACACACACACACACACACACACCTAGGGTTTACATTTTGTAAGGAGTTTTCTAGATTTCCAATTGTTCTATGATAAATGTTAAATTTCAATGTCAGTTTTAAACAAAAGTAAAACAAGCAAGGATCTCAAAGATAATCATCTTTTTATCTACCCAGGCACAGCCTGACTCTCCACATATAATAAAATGTGAAGGAACACAGCTACCTAAATTATTAATAAATGAGAAAATAGAAGAACAAAGAATACTGTCTGTTACAGACTATTGTGACAAATATTCTTTCACTGTCTCTAACTTTTCCTCACTCACCTACCATGGAAAAATGTTAAATCCGAAGCAATAAGTAGTCTATGACACAATATACCATAGTCTTCTTTTTTTATATTGTTAAGACATATAATCATTTTAAATATAAATTACAAAGAATGGTACTCAATATTTATTATTGCAAGAAAAATTAAAACTTCAAGGAACATTGTTTCACAACTAGTGGAATCTAATAAACACATTATTTAAAACTAATGAAAGAAGGGGGTAAAGAGGACTAATGAGTAGGTGATATCAAGAAAAGTAATAATAGGGATAAAGAGAAGAGATATGCTCACCAACATTCCATATGTTTGCAATTCTAAAAAAATATAAACTGCAATAACAAAAATGATAAAGGTAGAAATTGTTCTCTAAGAACATAGATAAATATACTCTAATGCTATGAGGGTAGAACCAGGAAATACAAACACAAAAAAATAAATCTTGTTAGTAGTCAGTTCATTGTTAGTGCTATGATTAAAATTTTAGGATTTTTTACCAATTACTTGATTTGAAAGCTTTATGTATGTACAATGTTAAATCAGGGAGAATATGTTACAAATTCTTGTATGTAGCACCAGATAATCATACAGCTTATTTCAGTCTTTCACTAGTATTCTTTGCCAACTTCAGTGTTGTAATGTGTTATTGTTCATATTCAAACACACACACACACTGGTGGTGTTTGCAGTCTGGTAAGTTCAGACAAAGTGATTTTAGATGTGATTGGTGAATTCTTCAAGACATAATTAGACAGAAGAAATATTTTTGAAGGCAATGTTTTGATACCTTAATGGCTGTATTAAGTCTGGCTCTCCAAATAAGTTCACAAGAGAAATACTGTTAAAATTTCAATAGCCATTGTGTAAATGTACCACATTTTCTTTATCCATTCTTCTGTGTTATGGCACCTAGGTTGTTTCAAGGTTCTGCCCATTACAAATAATGCTGAAGTGAACATGGTTGTGCAAAATGTTCTTGTGGTATGGTTGAGCATCTTTTGGATGCTAGTGGTAGTGCTGAGTGTTGATGTAGACTGATTCCCAATTTTCTGAGATACTGACATACTGATTTCCAAAGTGGCTGTACAAATTTGCACTCCCACCAGCAGTGGAGGAGTGCTCCCTTTGCTCCACAACCTCTCCAACATAAGCTTTCATCTGTGTTTTTGATCTTAGCCATTGTGACAGGCATAAGATGGTATCTCAGAGTAGTTTTGATTTGCATTTCTCTGATGGCTAAGGATGTTGAACATTTCCTTAAATATCTTTCAGTCATTTGAGATTCTTCATTTGCCAATTCTCTGTTTAGCTTTGCAGACTGTTTTTTAATTGTATTATTTGATATTTTGCTGTCTAGTTTCTTGAGTTCTTTATGTATTTTCGAGATCAGCCCTCTGTCAGATGTGGAGTTGGTAAAGCTCTTTTCTCATTCTGTAGGCTGCCTTTTGTCTTATTGACAGTGTACATTGCCTTACAGAACTTATGTAGTGGTAAAAAAAAATGCCATCTTGAAATTTGCAGGCAAATGGATGGAACTAGAAAAAATCATCCTGAGTGAGGTAACCCAGACCCAGAAAGACAACCACGGTATGTACTCACTCATAAGTAGATATTGGATGCAAAGCCTGTGTTGACTAACCAAGGGAGGCCTTACCCTCTATGAGGAGGGAAGGGATGTGGGATGGGGTTAGGTTGGGAGGGGGAGCCGGAGAGGAGTAGGGAGGAGGAACAGGGGTTGGGATGTAAAAGGAAAGAAAAAAAATTAATAAAAAATTATATATAAAAAATTCAATAGCATCCACTAGCCTATAAATTTATTATATCCTTTCTCTTTACAGCTACATAGTATTGCATTGTAAGTAAGTACCACATTTTCATTATACATTTGTCATTGAGGGACATAAAGCCTGATTCCACTTTTGAGCTATTTTTTTAATTGAGCAACAGTGAACATGGAAGAGCAAGCTTCTCTACAGTTACATATTGAATCGTTTTGGTATATGCTAAGGAGTGGTATATTTGGGCCACATAGCAGATACATTTTTATCACATTGATTGTCCAAATGGATTTAGAAAGCATGGGTTGTTGATCTCAGCAACAGTGCTAAGGGTTGCTCTTTCCCAGAATCTATACCAGCCTTTGTTGTCAATGGTGTTCTTGGTATTAGATGTTCTGACTGAGGTAAAATGAAATGGCCTAACAATTTTCATTTGTGTTTTCCTACTTGCTAACATTGTTGAGCACTGTTTTAGATCTTTCTTAGTCATTTTTGTTTATTAATTTATTTGTGAAGTCTCTGTTCAGATCAATAGACTATTTTAACTATGTTTTTTTTGTTTTCTTGATTCTTGCTTTTTTGAATCTTTTGTATATTCAAGATATGAATCTTCTATTAGAAATATAAACTTTAATGATTATTTTGAACACTTTGGAATTTATTTTTACTTTAGTAATTGTCTCCTTTGTTGTACAGAAACCTTTCATATGACCTATGAAACTCAGAATGAAATATGAGCTTTTATATGTCATTATTTACCTTAATTCCATTGTGAGTGGAGGCCTGTTCTGAAAGTCATTTCCTGTCCTCTTGTCCTATATTTGACAGGAAAGATAATCCCTACCTTTTGATTGTCAGAGTAAGGCTTTGCCAATTCCCATTGGTCTGGGACATTGCAATCCTTGTCAATAACACACTTTCACCCAAGACTTCCACAACTCCCATTCTCTCAGAATTCTTTTTGCTTAGGATTTATTTGGTTACCCAGGGTCTGTCATGCTTACATATTAATTTGGGTATTTTATTTTCTATTTCTGTGAAAAGGTAATGGGTATTTTGCTTGGGTATTCTTGGAATATGTAAATTGTTTTCATAGGATGGTCATTTTGATATGGTTAATATCAATATATAAACATGAAAAGTTGTCATCCATTATCTACTTTGATTTCTTTCTTCAGAGATTCAAAGTCTTCATTGTAAAAGTATTTTACCTCCTTGGCTAAATTTAATCCTTCATTCTGATTTTGAGGCCACTGTGAATGGAGTTATTCTCATTATCTTCTCAGCATATGTGTTATTAGTATATAGAATGACTACCAATTTTCATAAGTTGATTTTGTACTCTGCATGTTGCTGAAGTGGTGGGAACCTCATGTTTACCCTAGTCCTTAGTTATGTGACAAACATATGAAATGATGCTAACATTTTAATCTAATACCCGTATTTATACCATGTCTTGGGCAGGCTTATTCAAATTCTTTCTAACTTTTGAAAAGCTCAAAAAGAACCCTCTAGGCTATAAAGTTTGTTAACTCTCCAAAACTGTTCTTTCTTCGCTCTCTGAATGTTTCCCTTCTATTTTCCAGTCCTGATTTTATTCTCATGTCTTATGATTCCTTTATGTAAGATCTTATTTATCACTGTACTATCTAGGATCCACATGATGGAAAACCCATGATTCTTATTTTAAGAATTTGCTTTATTTCATCATTGTAGTCTCCAGTTACATTAATTTTCTTGAAATTATCGTAACTTTGATCTTCTTTATGGATGATTATCTCACTGTGTATATATGCCAGAGCCTCTTTACCCATTCATCTGTCATGTGATGTTAAAACCAATTCCATATCTAGCTCATAATTATATATTACTAAAATAAATAGATGTGTAAATATCTCTGTTATAGCTTATTTTACAGCCCTTTGTGTATATAGCTAATGGTGATATAGCTGAGTCAAATGGCAGTTCTGTTTTTAATTTTCTGAGAAGTAGCCATACTGAAGTCTACAGTGGCTTGACTAACCTACATACCCAACAAAAGAATGGAAGTCTTCACTTTTACCTACATCCTCATAAGCATTTTGTATTTCTTTTCCTTTTTATTCAATCATTTATTTATTTATTTATTTTTAATTTTACATACCAACCTCCCTCCTTTTCTCCTGTTCTCCCACACCTCTCCCCTATCCCACCCCCCATTTACTCCTCATAAGGTGTAAGGCCATTCTTGGGTAGTCAACATAGGCTGGCATACAAGTTAGGGCAAGACTAAGAAGTCCCTCCCTGCTGCATCAAGGTTGAGTAAGGCATTCCACCATAGAGAATGTGCTCTAAAAAGTCAGTTCATGGACCTGGAATAATAATTTATTTTCTTAATGATAGATTTTCTGACTGGTTTGAAATGGAAACTCAGTAGCATTTTAATTTTTATTTCCTAGCGGAAAAAGATACTGAATACTTTTGTATGTTTGTTGCATAGTTTTATTTAATCCTATAAGAGCTATATGTCCAGTTATTAGTTCATTAATTAACTGGAATTGTTAATTTCATATTTAGATTTTGAGTTCTTTGTATATTTGAGCTACTATTCCAGGCCTAGACATATGGTTAAAATTTTTTCTATTTTTTTTTTAAATCTCTCCAATTGCTTGAATGTTTCTTTTGCTATGTCAATGCTCTTTGATTATATGTGGTCCTGTTTGCTTATTTTTTGCTTTATTTCTAAGCTTTGGAATTGCTTTCAGAAAGACTTTCACATATCTGCATCTTGAATTTTTTCTATTTTTTTTTCTTTTATCAGTTCCTTAATTTAGGGCCTGACAGATATTTGGTGCAGCTTGTGGGGATATTTTTTATGAACAAGTTATGGGTCTAGGTTCATTTACATACATGTGGCTATCAAAGCATCATCTGTTAAAGAGCCTTCATTTTCTCAAATGTGTGTTTTGGTATCTCTATAAAAAATAAGATGGCCAAACTGTGTGAGATTATTTATGTATATCTGCTGCTTATTGTCCCAGTATTATGATGCTTATGTTATTATAACACTATAATACATGTTGAATTTGGGTGTGGTGATAGTCTTCAGTTAATCTGTCTACACAGAATGTTTTATGTTTATTACTGAGTCTTAGGTATTTCCTTATGATCTTGGGATTGTTTTTCTATTTCTTCGAATAACAACTTTGGAAATATCTGAGTACTGAGTTGAAAATTTTGATTCCTCTATATAGTATAACCATTTCATACTAATTTTGACGATCTATGACTATGGGAGGACTTTCACTTATCTATATTTTTTTCCATTTTCTTTTTTTCAAATTTGAATTGTTCATTGTGTAGTTAACTTACTTCCTTGATCAGATTTGGAAAAAGATTCTTTTTTTTTCCAGTTAATGTGAATGAGATTGTTCCTTTTATTTTATTTTAATCAAAATGCAATATTTTAGATGCATTTTTATTTTTAAACTTTCTTTTTATTTATTCTTTGTATCTTTCACATCATACATCTCAGTTCTGTTCATCTCCTTGCACCTTTGCATCCACCCTCTGCCCTTGCAACCTCCCCCTAAAAAAAAAATAAATTAAAATTTAAGGGGCTGGAGAGATGGCTCAGAGGTTAAGAGCACTGACTGCTCTTCCAGAGGTCCTGAGTTCAATTCCCAGCAACCACATGGTGGCTCACAACCATCTGTAATGAGATCTGGTGCCCTCATCTGGCCTGCAGTCATACATGCTGTATACCTAATAAAAAATAAATAAAAAAAATTAAAATTTAAGAGAACAGGGGAAAAAAGAGAAAAAAAAAAAGAAAAATCTCATCATGGAAGGTATAGTGTGACACAGTGAGCCACACAGGATACCATTTATTCCATATATGTTTACTTGCAATTATTCATTGCAAAAAGTCATTAATCTGAGGTCATAAGAGCAAGAGAGTTGTCCCTGCCCCTCACCGGCTGCAGAACTTGGGAGAGTGGGCCCTGTACCTTTCCTAGAAAACAGTAAAGCTGACCCTGGTGCTATAAGTGTAAATGAGCTTGCCCTGAGGACATGAAAGTAGGAGAATGGGGCCCTACACCCTGCTGCATAAGACAGCTAGTCCAGGAGGTGGGAGATTCTAGAGCACTCACCCTGGTTTTGAGGATGAGAGAGAGCTGGTGTGCTAACCAACTCTACAACTACAGGCCCAGAACCAGGGTTATGAGTTGGCCTACCCCAGCACCCACTCCATGATCTGCTTGAGCATGTGAAGGGGCAGGTCCTTCAGATCGAAGACACAGGGCAACAACAGGATATCCAAGCTCAGTCCCATTGAGGGCCTGGTATCAGTGGTGTAGCTGAAACCAGAGGCCTCCTACTAGAGACTGTTTCTTGATTTCTTCCTCAGTATGATTATTCTACTTATACAGAAAGATACTGTTATTTTTATACTGATATTTTTACCCTACTACTTTGGTCAAAGTATTCATCAGATAAAGTTGACTAGATTCCATAAATGCAAAGACAGTCCAACCTATGAAAGTCAACACATATAATATTTCATATAAATTCACTCGAGTAGAAATTACATTATTACCATAAATCAAACATTAAAGGTCTTTTACAAAGTTTAAAATTCTTTGAATATTAAAATCTTGAAGTAAATATGAATAGAAATGATAGTCATCAGCATATAAATGGTATATACAATCAATAGTACAATAAATTAGAAAAACAAAAATTATCAAAATATTTTCAATGAAATTAGGACCAAAACAAGATTATTTACTTTTTCTTTTTTGATTTTAATAACAGCATTTATCACTAACTTAAAACAATTTGACTTCTTTAGATAATAACCCATATACTTAAATAAAACATCATTGTTGGAGCTGGAGAGACGGCTCTGTGATTGAGAACATTATTTTCTCTTATAGGAGTTGCAGGAGAGAAGAGTTCAGTTCCCAATATCCACACACAAAGGTTCACAACCACTCTCCTCTCTAAATGCATTTTCAGGCAATATAAATGCTTCTTCTGACTTTAGCAGGTACCAGACATACACGTGGTACAGACAAAACATTCATACACGTGAAGTAAGAAAAGCAAAAAGCAAGCAAACAACAACTCAAAAAAGCCCACCCAAAACAATGCCATTGTTATTTATGACCCAATCATTCAATAACATAGATCTATGTTTATAATTAAAGTCTGGGTTTCTAATAGAAGCTAAAAACTGAGTTTTGTACAACTCTACAGATTTATTATGTAAGTTTTGTAGGAAAAATGAGGATTGTTTGAGATGGTGACAAAAATCTAGAATTACCCTCTATTTTAGCCTCTGTACAAGCCTCTTAGAGATACCTGGTTTAAGTTAATTGAGTTAGAAAGATCAGCCTATGGTAGGTGGGTAGTATTGTTCTTGAGGTAAGGGATAACATAAACTGAGCTTTATCATCCATGCTTTCTTGCTTTCTTCTGAGTGCTAGCAAAACACTTCAAATTCCTAGTGCCACAACTTCCCTGGCATGGAATTGTGAGTCAGAAAGAAACCCTTTTACTTTGAGTTGCTTTTCCTAGTCTCTTGTATTGCAGCCACAGTGAGAGAAACTGAGACAAAGTTTAATTAGAATTTAATAATGACAACTTATCGAAACTATGTCTTTCAAAAACAAATTCTTGGTAAGAATTGAACAATGTAATACATCTAATATTTGTTAGATAAGTCAGTCTCCTTAATTCATTTTTGATATGTTTTAAAGCATCCAGTGGCATTAAGAAGACTTCTATACGTCACAAATCTTAAAATCCTAATTAAAATTATTTCTAATATATCTTCTTCTGCATAACATAAAGAACACACATAGCTTTGTGTGTATTTTATATCCTGACCATGGATTCCCTTTCCCACCTCTCCCCCTACTCCCTCCCTCACTTCCCTACTCATCCCATCCATCAATCTACTCCTTCTCTGTGTCTTTTCAGAAAGGAGCAGTGTAGCAGGAATCTTAAAGAGTCTTATTAATAAAATCAAACCTGAGGCCAGTTATTGGGGTGAATGCTGGAAGATCAGAGAGACAGAACAAGCCACAGCTTCCTCACCTCACCAGTTCCTCAGGTGATCCTCTTTCCTCAGATTGGATGCCTCTCAGCTGAACTGTGCTGCTCAAAAGCCTGAATGTTTAACCAGCTAAAAGCTTCTAGCTTCTCACGCCTTATATACCTTTCTGCTTTCTGTCATCACTCCCTGGGATTAAAGGCTCACTTTCTGGGATTAAAGGCATGAGTCACCATGTGTGGCTGTTTCCAATGTGGCCTTGAACTCACAGAGATCCAGAGGGATTTCTGCCTCTGGAATGCTAGGATTAAAGGTTTGAGTGCCAGCATTTTCTAGCCTCTGTATCTAGCAGCTGTTCTGTTCTTTGAACCCAGATATGTTTATTAGGGTGCACAATATTTTGGGGAACACAATACCACCACAGAGCAGGGTTCCCATGGATATCAACAAAGCATTGCATCTGAAGTTGCAGTAGGACTAACTGAGCACCTTGTATTTATGCTAGTAGGCAATCCAATATGAGGAATAGGTTCCCAAGAGCCAGCCAAAACATTAGGGACAGCCCCTGCTCCCGTTGTTAAAGAGTCCCACAAATAGACCAACCTACACAGCTGTCACATATTTGTAGAAGGCTTAGGTCATTCCCATTCAGGCTCTCCAATTGTTGGTTCAGACTCTGTGAGTTCATATCAGCCAGGTTAGTTGCTGTTTATGAGTTTCGTTTTGTTTGTTTGTTTGTTTTTGTTTTTTGTTTTTTGTGATGTCCTTGACCCCTTCCATCTATTACATATAACACTGCCATGAACATAGTTGAGCAAATGTTCTAGCAATAGGATGAAGTGTCTTTTAGTCAAATGCCCAGGGGTGGTATAGCTGGGTCTTGAGGTAGATTGATTCCCAATTTCCTAAGAAACCATTATATTGTTTTAAAAAGTGGTTGTACAGGTCTGCACTCCCACCAGCAATGGAAGAGTGTTTCCTTTGCTCCACATTCTCTCCAGCATAAGCTGTCATTTGTGTTTTTGATCTTTGCCATTCTGACAGGTATAAAATGGAATCTCAAAGTCATTTCGATTTGCATTTTCCAGATGGCTAAGGATGTTGAACATTTCTTTGAGCATTTCTCTGCCATTTGATATTCTTGTTTTGAAAATTCTCTGTTTATGTCTGTTCACAATTTTTTATTGGATTATCTGGTTCTTTGATGTCTAGTTTCTTAAGTTCTTTACATATTTTGGAGATCAACCTTCTATCAGATGTGAGGTTGGTGAAGATCTTTTCCCATTCTGTAGGGTGCTGTTTTGTCCTCTTGACAGTGTCCTATGCCTTACAGAACTTCTCAGTTTCGGGGGTCCCATTTATTAATTGTCAGTCTCAGTGTCTGTGCTATCAGTCTTCTCTTTACCATGTTGTCTCTTGTGCCAATGAATTCAAGGCTACTCCCCACTTTCTCCTCCATCAGGTTCAGTGTAGCTGGATTTATGGAGAGGTCTTTAATCCACTTGGACTTGAGCTTTTTGCAGGGTGATAAATATAGATTTATTTGCATTCTTCTACATGCTGACACCTAGTTATGCCAGTACCATTTGTTGAAGATGCTTTCTTTTTTTCCATTGTATAATTTTTGGTTTCTTTGTCAAAAGTCAAGTATCCAAAGATGTGAGGATTAATGTCAGCAACTTCAGTTTGATTACATTGGTTAAGGTTTCTGGTTGTATGCCCATACCATCTTGTTTTTATTACTATATATCTGTAGTGGAGCTTGAGGTCAGGGATCTTGATACCTCAGGCACTTCTTTTATTGTATAGGGTTCTTTCAGCTCTCTGTTTGTTTGTTTGTTTGTTTGTTTGTTTGCTTTCCACATGGTGCTGACTATTGTTCTTTCAAGGTCTATAAACAATTGTGTTAGAATTTTGATGAGGACTGTGTTGAATCTGTAGATTGCTTTTGGTGAGATAGTGGTTTTTACTCTGATTATCCTATCTATCTATAAACATTGGACATCTCTCCATTTTCTAATATCTTCTTATATTTCTTTCTTCAAAGACTTAAAGTTCTTTTGCTGGCTTGGTTAGATTATTCCAAGATACTTTATAATTTTTTTTGTGGCTTTTATGAGGTGTGTTGTTTCCTTGATTTCTTTCTCAGTACTTCAGAACTGAGAAAGATTACTAAATCTTCTACTAAATCAGTAGTAGAAGGCTACTGATTTTTTTTTAGTTAATCTTGCATCCAGCTACTTTGCTAAAGGTAATTATCAAATGTAGGGGTTCCCAGGTAAAATTTTTGGGTTGCTTATGTATACTATCGTGTCATATGCAAATAGTGATACTCTAACTTTTTCCTTTAAATGTGTATCCTTGATTTCCTTTAGTTGTCTTATTGCTCTAGTACTTCTTATTGCTAGTACTTCTATACTGAATAGGTATGAAGAAAGTGGAGAGGTTTGTCTTTTTCCTGATTTTAAGGGAATTGCTTTGAGTTTCACTCCATTTAATTTGATGTGAGCTGTTGTCTTGTCACATATTATTTTTGGCATTTTCTCAATGTCTATTGTTATGGCCCCCTTTCCTTTTTTGATTTTGTGAATTTGGATATTCTCTTTCTGCCTTTTATTTAGTTTGGATAAGGATTTGTCTATAATTTTTATTTTTCAAAGAACCATCTCTTTTTATCATTGATTCTTTGCATTGTTCTCTTTCTATTTTATTTTTACATTTGTAATATAAATATAAATTATATTTACATTTGATTATTTACTGTCTTCTTGGGTATGTTTGCTTCTTTTGTTCTAGAGCTTTCAGATATGCTGTTAAGTTGCTAGTATGAGATTTTTCCATTTTTTAAATGGCATCACTTACTGTTATGAACTTTCCTTTTAGCATTGTGTTCATTGTATCCCATAAATTTGTGTTGTACATTCATTTTCATTGAGTTCTAGGAAGTACTTAATTTCTTTCTTTCTTTCTTTCTTTCTTTCTTTCTTTCTTTCTTTCTTTCTTTCTTTCTTTCTTTCTTTCTTTCTTTCTTTCTTTCTGACCCAATGGTGATTCAGTTGAGAGTTGTTCAGTTTCTACAAGTTTGTAGGCTTTCTATAGTTTGTGGTGTTGTCCAACTCCAACATTAAACCATGGTGATCTGATAAGGTACAAGGGTTTATTCCAGTTTTTTGTATCTGTTAAGACTTACTTTGTGACTAAGTAGATGGTCAATTTGGGAGAAGGGTCTATGTGGTACTGAGAAATATATATACTTTGGCGTTTGGGTCAAACTTCATGCAGGTATCTAGCAGGTCCATTTGAGTCATAACATCTTTTAGTTCCACTCTTCCTCTGTTTAGTTTCTGTCTGGATGGCCTGTCTATAGGTGAGAGTGGTGTGTTGAAGTCTCCCAGTATTAATGTGTGGGGTTCAGTGTGATATTTAAGTTTTAGTAATGTTTCTTTTACACATGTGGGTTACCTTACATTTGGGGCATAGATGTTCAGAATTGAGACATCATCTTCGTGGATTTTCCCTTTGATGAATGAAATGTTCTTCTCCATCTCCTTTGATTAATTTTTGTTTGAAGTCTATTTTGTCAGATATTAGGATACCTACACAAGCCTTTTTTCTTCAGACTGTTTGATTGTAAAATTATTTTCCAACACTTTACTCTGAAGTACTGTCTGTCTTTGATATTGAAATATGTTTCTTGTGTGCTGCAGAAGGATAAAGCCTGTTTTCATACCCATTCTGTTTGCCTATGTCTTTTTATTGGCTAATTGAGTCCACTGATACTGAGAGATATTAATGCCTGGTGATTGTTAATTCCTAGTATTTTATTGTTGTTGTTGTTATTGTTGGTGGTGGTGGTAGTAGTAGTGGTGGTGGTGGTATGTGTGTGTGTGTTTTCCTTTGTGTTTTGCTGATGCCTGATTTCCTATGTTTTTGTG
The DNA here is from genome assembly GCF_949786415.1 of Peromyscus eremicus. Classification (NCBI taxonomy): domain Eukaryota; kingdom Metazoa; phylum Chordata; class Mammalia; order Rodentia; family Cricetidae; genus Peromyscus; species Peromyscus eremicus. The sequence goes on along the minus strand of NC_081425.1, from coordinate 40,480,098 downwards.
GATGTAACTAAATTCTCTGGGTTGAAATTTTATTTCTAGTACCTTCTATAGAGCAGGGTTTTTGGATAGATATTAATTATATTTGACTTTGTAATAAAATATCTTATTTTTTCCATATATGCAGATTGAAAATTTTGCTAAGGATACTAGTCTTGGCCGGCATCCATGGTCTCTTAGAGTCTGCAAGATCTCTCTCCAGGTTTTTCTGGCTTTTAGAGTCTCCATTGAGAAGTCAGGTGTATTTTTTGACAGGTCTGCCTTTATATGTTACCTAGCCTTTTTCATTTGCAACTTTTAATATTCTTTTTTTTATTATGTATGCTTAGTGTTTTGATTATTATATGGTAGGGGATTTTTTCCTTTCTGTTCCAGTCTATTTGGTGTTCTATAAGCTTTTTGTACATTTATAGGTATGTCCTTCTTTAGGTTGGGACAATTTTCTTTTAGAATTTTGTTAAATGTATTTTCTGGGCTTTTGAGCAGGGATTCTTCTCCTTCTTCTGGTCCTATTATTCTTACGTTTGATCTTTCTGTAGTTTCCCAGATTTCCTGGATGTTTTGTGGTAAGAATTTTTTAGATTTAAAATTTTCTTTGACCAATGAATTCATTTCCTTGCTTGCCACACTGTCAATAATGTAGTCTTTGACAGGATTCTACCAGCTGTCATGACACTTGAGGGCTGATTTATTAACCTGACAGTACAGTAGAATGACAGCCTTCCCAACTGATGAGTTCCTTTGTCTCAGTTGGAATGAATGACCAAAATAATAAAGAGAACAAATATCATTCCTACTTCATATTTTATTATCTATTAAAGCTCCTTTAGGATCTATATCCCATGTGTTTTCTTCTCTTAAAGATATATTTTTTGATCCTTAGAAACACAATAAACCACAAACAAATTTTCAATAGTCAGAAATCCCTCTGAATTCTCTGTTTACTCTTCCGTTTTCATTTCTACATCTATCTTGAAGGCACTGAATTGCTCAAATAGAATCTTTTTTTTATTTCTTTGGCATAGAATTAAAACAAAAATAAGCATAGTCTTTGCTCATTCACACATTCATATGGATTTTCTGGTCCTTTGGGCCCAAAACCACCAGGATTCAATACACAATAAGAATTAAAAAGTACAAATGCTTGAATGTCATGGCATCAAAAAACAAACTGTAACTCCCCATATTGATAGCCACTTTATCATTGGTAACCATTTAATTGAGGTATAATTCATACTAAAGTTTCATTCATTTAATTTATTAACATATTTAAGTATTATTACTTACAATTTGCTATATTGTCTTAGTAAATTGAAGTATTATGCAACTATCACATAATTCTGTTTTACAGAAGCATATTTATCTCAGTATGAACATCACCTTAATTTATAGTTTTTCTACATACTACAGATTTAATCAGTTGTTTTTCTTTTTTTGGATAGGCATATTTTCATTTTACGCATATTTCTCCTTAGCAGAAGATATTGCATATTTTTTCTCAAGTTTATCCTTGTTGTAGCCTGCTTCTTTTAATTGGCAAGTGGTATTTTATTTCAAAGATGTAAACTTTATCTGTAACGATAGGCCTTGGTGGGTTGGGCCAAGGTACTCCATGGAAGAAGGAGACATGCCATGCAAACGTGACAGTGGGCAGCATGGCATGGTGGAAAGTTACTCACAACCCAGGTATGGCATCCATTTGGAAATTTATTATAAGAGAGAGAGGGGGAGAAGAGGAAGAGAGAAAGAAAGAAAAGGAGGGGAAAAGGAGGTGTGAGCACACTTCATGGTGGGAAAGGGAGGAAGGGAAAGAGGAAGAAGAAGGGAGGGGTTTTTCCCCAAAGGAGGCTTTAAGTCAGGATGCAGGGGTGGGCCAGAATGCCAATATTCCTCCATTTTGATTATTACAAAAAAGTGAGTTATGGATAGCAAGTAGAGGACTGACGTTGCTGAATTCTTGAGACAGGTTAGTACTGATTTTAGGGGGAAGCTGGGAGTCTAGATCATAAACTGTGGGAGGTGTGAGTAAAGGAGCATTCAGTTGGCTGTCATCATAGAGATCTTAGGTGTGGTGTTATCAGTCATCTGTTCCTTGAGGGAGCTGAGAAAGAAGGTTGCTAGGAGAAAAAATAAATTGATGTTATAATTGGCCTCATGAGCAAGGCTAGTCATGGGAATAGTGATAACTGCCAGAAAGAATGGAACAGAGAAGTGCCCTGGTTATACAGAAGAGGCAAGGGTGAATGAGTGAGACATGAAAGCAGATATGTCCTTTATTGGGACATCTTGGAAAACGAGGTTCTGGTTGCTGGGTATGTGCCTTCCTGAGCCTGAAAAGGTGCTACCAGCAGTGAATTGAGGGATGATCTTATGTATGTTTAGCCACTTGGCTTGTTACCTTTTCTCAGTTCTGCCTTGTCATCTTGCTGCCTCTGTGTCTGGCTGGTGACTCCTAACTCAGCCTTCTTCTTCCCAGCAATTGTAAGAACACGATGCCCACATTCCCAAGAGGTGGGGCAGGTGGTATTTTGTCTGTCAATGGGTTTTGTATAATTGTCATTGTTTAGGATGGTTGGTTACAAGTTGTTATTGTTAATGGTCAGGAAAAAACCTAACCAAAGGAGATTAGATTTAAGGTTCTTGTTTGAAAAAAAAAAAAGCTGTTGTGGAATGTCTTTCTGTATGCTATGAATATATGCTGCTCTGATTGATTGATAAATAAACCTGTTTGGCCTATGACAAGGCAGCTTAGAGGCAGTCAGGAAATCCAGGCAAATATGTGACGAGAAGAAAGGCAAAGGGTAGAGACACCAGCTACCACCAAAGGAGAAGCAACATGACAACAGACCAGTATAGCCATGGAACACATGGCAAAACATACATTAATAGAAATGGGTTAATTTAAGATATAAGAGGTAGCTAGCAAGAGGCTTGCCATAGACCATACAGTTTGTGATTAATAAAAAAAAAAAAAGGTGCTGTGGGATATCGTTCTGTATGCCGTGAATATGTGTTGCTCTTATTGGTTGATAAATAAAATGCTGATTGGCCAATAGCCAGGCAGGTAATATAGGTGGGGCAAGCAGAGAGGAGAATTCTGGGAAGAGGAAAGCTGAATCAGGAGTTGCCAGCCAGATATAGAGGAAGCAAGATGACAAGGCAGAACTGAGAAAAGGTACCAAGCCACGTGACTAAACATAGATAAGAATTATGGGTTAGTTTAAGTGTAAGAGCTACTCAGTAATAAGCCTTAGCTAATGGCTGAGCAGTTATAATTAATATAAGCTTCTGAGTGATTACTTTATAAGCGGCTGCAGGACCACGTGTGAGAGAGATTTGTCTGGACTTTGCAGGGCCAGGAGGGACACTGGAAAACTTTCAGCTACAGTTGCTGATACCAGAACTTGAACAGGGCCAAGAGGCAAGATATCATATCAAAATGAGCCAAATCCTTACTTATGGGAAATGGCCAGAAGGAGGGCTTTCTGACTATGATGGTGTTGAAGGTTCCTGAGATCCCAGTGTGTCTCAGGGCTGTCTCCAGGCAGGAAAAAGTGCCTCTGCTGAGTCACACAGCACTAATGTAATGATACATATGGCACCAGCCTGAGGCCTTGGTGGGTTGGGCTAAGGTGCCCCACTGGTGAGAGAGACATGCCATGAAGATGCTTGGCAGGTGGTATGGCACAGTAGAAAGTCACTCACACCCCAGGCACGGCAACCAAGTGGAAGTTTAGTGTGTGTGTGTGTGTGTGTGTGTGAGAGAGAGAGAGAAAGAGAGAGAGAGAGAGAGAGAGAGAGAGAGAGAGAGAGAGAGAGAAGGAGGTTGGGTAGTGGTGGAGCATACCTTTATTCCCAGCACTCAGGGTAAGAGGCATGTAGATTCCTGTGAGTTTCAGGCCAATTGGTCTATAGACAGCCAGGACTATTTCACAGAGAAACCCTGTCTCCACAACAAAACAAAACAGAACAGAACAAACCAAAAAAAAAAAAAAAGGAAGGGTGGAAAGAAGAAAAGAGAAAAGGGAGGAATCGAGGGAGAACAGAGGTGAGCACACCTCATGGCTGGAAAGGGAGGAAGGGGAAGAGGAAGAAGAAGGGAGGGGTTTTTCCGGAAAAGAGGCCTTATGACAGGATGCAGGGCAAGGCCCCAAGGGGCAGGCCAGAGCACTAACACTATCTCTCACTAGTTAATGAACATATGGATTATTTTGGTGTTCTGGATTTTGACTTGGTACCTGTCACTTCATCCTTGTATCTTTGGGACATTGCTCTTCTAGTGAGATGCCTTCTGTTTCTTTTGCTTTATTCCTTTAAAGCCTCCTGGGAGAACCTGTGCTCACTCTTGACTCCTGAATATTGGAAGTCCTCATAAATGCTTACCCCCCTGTCCTGTGTTTTCTTTGGGATTTTTAACTTAAATTGCATTTTTAGAGTTGTATAAGTAGTATGTACTCATACAACTACTTCTTTATTCAGTATCTTATCTTGGTTATTTAAAACAGAATATATTCCACACAAACTCTTTGCATGCTTTGCCAGAGTCAATTTTAATGCAAATCATATCCAATTATACAGGTACTCATCTAAATGCCGTATCATCATTCTTGGCTTACCTTTTTTTCTCCTATTTACATTTCTCAATCACATAAGCAAGCTTGTTATCTTATTTTTTTTAATATATCTATCAGCTACTAGAGAGATGGGCTAACAGTTAATAGAGCATACCATCATCAAATCACATCAGGTGGTTCAGAGCCACCAGTAACTCCAGCTTCAGGGAAACAGACACCTCTTGCTTCCACGGACACTTGTGCTCACACTCACTTACCCACATATACATAAAAACATACATACACATAGTTTAACATAACATAATTAAAAATACTAAAATATATTCAACATCTATATTATCTGGCCATCTCCACTATGAGAATATGCTTTAAGTGTACACATATATTACATAATTGTTTTTGTCTACTGACATTATTTCTACCATTTTCCCTAAATTTTCTTCTCAAAATAAAAACAAAAGCCAATATCTTTTACCATTCAAGTAAAGATTTTATATTTGTTTGGATAGTTTCTCTCCAGACTATGCTTATTGGCCAGAATTTTATTTTCATTTATCATGATGCAATTACACACACACACACCCCTGCCCAAAGCACACTGCCATTGGATGGCATGAAATTTTTCTCTTATTCATTAGTTTGCCCAATTCTTTCACTATATTTGGGTAACTGTTCAAATGTCAAGTTCTCAGGAGACTTTCCCTCAAAACAATTTAAAATCTCAATTTCCTATGACTTATGTAATTCTAACTTAACCTTCTGGAATATATTTGTCCCTATTGTGATATATTTTATTTCCTTATATTCCTCATTTATGTTGAAATGTATTTTTGTTATTATATTAAACACAAATAAGTTGATCATTAACCGTAGTTGAACACTGTGATAAATGATGTAATTATGCTGTCTTTTGTGACTTTCAGTAATAAAAAGCCTAGAGCACAGTACTGAATATTAATTCCCCACCTACTTGTAAATGAAATAAACTGCAGTCTTTGGACTTCCACCTTCCTTATATAACACAGCTGCTTTATAATGGCAGTCACATAAACTTTTTTTATGTGTAAGTGTATGATATGTTTTACTTCTGGCATATTCTGCAAATATTTCAAATATGTTTTGTTTCCTGTTCTTAGAAAATTAGGCTATTAAATAATATTTTTCATGTTCATAAGCCAGTTTTTTTAATTTCAATGTATTTTCGGAAAACTATCACTCTTATAGAAAGCAAGAGTTCTATGTTGGACCCAGAGAACCAAAAATTTTATATTTCAAACTTCGATCATTGTTTCTGATGCACAGATCCAGTTATTAAAGAAAGGATGGTGTTTAGTTAAGTTTTATGTCTCATACTTCAGAAGCTCCCTTCAGCACCTTTCAAAGTAAATATTCAGAAAGCTGTGTAATTGACCTTGTCTGGGATGCCATGACTTCTCTCCATGAGGAAAGTAAATGGGAGGATAGTTTTTATTTTTCTTTGTTTGTAAATTGATACGTATCTGCAGACTTACCTTGTTTTGCCAAGCTTCTGTGTGTAGATCATGTTGGGAGGAGCATGCTGAGAAGTGCAAGGATCAAATACAGTTTTTCACAGCTCCATAAAAGTAGGTCTTACCATGGAGTATTTTGTAAGCTTCAGGTTTCTTTGGAATACAAGGTTAAGCAAAGTTTTAAAAAACGTATTTAATACTGTTATTTTCCTGGCTCAAAAGTTATTGTTTTTAATTATAATCATTTATGGAATTGCAGAATATATGGTTTAATAAAAAAAGAATTTATTTTGTTCATTTTTAACTGCACATCTTCCGGAAGCCTCTGTTACTTCCTGAGAGCAAAATAGGTCCTTAGAGAAGTGAATTGATTCTTTCTGCCTACTTAGATCCAACTTTGTAGTTCCATTGAACATTTTATTTAGAAACAGGTTAAGATATTTGTTCCATAGAAACAGAAAAAGGAACATTGGTTAATATGGAGGAGAAATAAACATGGTAAGTAAATTTATAACTTTGAGAAAAGGAAATATGAATGGAATGCTGGACTGAGTTATTACAATATTTGCAACATATTTCTTTCTAACTCTTTCCATTTCTGAGTATTCTTCCCACTTTATATAAATTTGGGCAGGGTAGGATGCTACAAAATACGTTTCTGAACAAGCTGGCATTAACTAAACCATACTTTGCAAAACCTAAGCTAAAGATAAGAACAACAACATATGGAGGTTTACAGCAAATATGCTCACATGTGTATCTTTTTCATTTTTGTAGTTGTGAATATAGAAAGGAGGAAAATTCTTTCATAACGGCAGTTTGAAATAATACAAAATTAAATATGTAATAAAGTATTAACAGTAAGATAGAGCAGTGTAAACAGATGTTCGTAAAGTACAAAAAGAAAGCAAAATTAAATAAATAATGATTTACTGAAATTTTCAAGTTGTTGATTTTTTTTTAATCTTGCATGTCAATGTTTTCCCTGAAAACTCCTAATAGAAAATCTCACTATTAAATTATCATATATTACAATATAAATTCATTTAAATAACATTTACTTGATTAAACTATTGAGTCATTTTTCATGATTTGTGTGTATGCATGCATAGAAGCATGCATGTATATCCATTACTAATTAGTTCAAAGTTATTTTCTAATATAAATATAATTATAATTTAAATATGTTCTTTGTTAAGTATGAAGAGATATCATAAATTATAACATGTCTTTCTTCTCATGAGGAAAAAATAAATATGACAACTTCAGGTAGCATAAGATTGGAAGAAAGATTTTTTTTCTTTTTGCCTTTGTGTAGAGAAAAATGGAATAGCAAATCACAGAAATCACAAGTCCTGTTCTTCATTCATGATTGTTGTCATGTGAATGTCTAGGTTACTCAGAAGCCTAAGGTTCATTGACTGGAATCTTAGCTCCTTCCACGTAATGGCATCCATAGAATTTGAGAGAGGGTAAAATTTAAAGAGCAGGACCCTGATGAATTGTGCCTTCTTAGTGCCTTCCCTAGAAGATGTAGGTGAAAGTGTTTTTCTTCCGTCACAGAAAGATACAGTATCAAGGCACCTGAACTTCTCAGACTCTTTTCTCTCTGCCAGAACCTTCATCCTGAACTATCTTGGGTTTTCTGTTTGTTTCGTTGTTGTCGATTGACACAAGCTAGAGTTATTTGGAACAAGGTCCCTAAATTAAAAAAAAAAAAAAAGTCTACATTCAGATTGCCTGCAGGCATAATTTCACGGCATTTTATTAATTAGTGGTTGATATGTATACCCAGAACACATGGGATGTTGACTTCCTTCTGTGGTAGACTGTGATGTGGATCTATGTCAAATAAGTCATTTCTTCTCCAAGTTAATTTTTTTTGTCTTGGTTTTTATCTCAGCAATAAAAACCCTAAGACAGTGAAATGTTTTTTTTTTTGTTTCTTTGTTTGTTTGCTTTTGTTTTTGTTGCTGTTGATAAAATAAAGAAGTCTGTTCAGAGAGCTGTTTTACTTAAGTTGTGTAAGTGAGATTCCTATTCATCTTGCTCTTCACTGTTTGATTTATGGCAGATATTTTTCTACTGGCTAATCCATAATCTAAAAAGAAATCAACTTCCCCTCCTGAAAGTATGGCCAGCATTTTCTTTCATCAGCATGATATAGTACAAATTCTTATCCTAACAGTGAAATGTTTCATTAAGCTTGCCCAGTGATTGGGTAAAAATAAAACTTATTATATTCCACAGTCATTTTAGGGTCCTCCCTGCTAGGTAGCCTCCCTGGATCTGTGGCAAGCAGTCTGTTTGTCCTTTGCTTTATATCTAGTATCTATTTATGAGTGAGTACATACCATGTTTGTCTTTCTGAGTCTGAGTTACCTCACTCAGGATGACATTTTCTAGTTCCATTCATTTTCTGGCAAATTTCATGATGTCATTGTTTTTCTCTGCTGAATAATACTCCATTGTGTATGTGCACCTTATTTTCTTAATCCATTCTTCAGTTGTCAGGCATCTAGGTTGTTTCCAGGTTCTGGCATTTATGAATAATGCTGCTATGAACATAGTTGAGCATGTATGTTTGTGGTATGATTGAGCATTCCTTGGTTATATGCCCAAGAGTGGTATGGCTGGGTCTTGAGGTAGATCTAATCCATCTAATCCTGATGATAGGTTTCTTCTGTATCCTGAAGTCTAATCAATATTTATATTATAATTCAGCTACAATTTGGCTTAAATGGGTTTATTGTGAAATGTTATCATTTTTAATATTTTCTACAGAGAAAATATTTTACTGTTTAAAATAACCCTGGACTTTTGAATTATAACCTATTTTTATGTTCAGGCTATCTGTGTATTATTTCTCCTGCAGTTGTACATAAAATGTTTTTACATTCAAAAAAGGACAAATACTATAGAACTGTATTACATGAAATATATAGAATATACAAACTCATAGAGACAGAAAGATTAGACAATATCTCAAGATGGAGAAAAAAAGGAATATAGAAAAATGATTTCCTAAGTACAGAATCTCTGTTTTGTGTGATGGAGAAGCCCCCCAAATGGACAGTAGTATGAGGACATAATATCATGAATATAATAAATCAATACAATTTGAATATCATAAATATAATTATTGAATGAATACTGTGAATATTCTCCATTCTTCCCCATATTGCTTTATGTAATAAATCAATACAATAATGAATATCATAATATAATTATTGAATGAATACTGTGAATATAATCAATGAATACCACAAATGTAATTGATATCATGAGTGTAATTAAACAAAATAAATAAAAATTAAAAAAAATAAAGAAGTCTGATTTGTTTGAAATGCCTCAAACATAATATGCTTCCTAAACAAGAGTTTGGTGGTATCATCGGCCACTCCATAAACTCTCTCCATTCTTCCCCATATTGCTTTATGCTCGATTTGGGCTAATCTGTGGGTTTCCTGGCTTTCTGGTTTATAATTGTATCTGACTAGTAACAATCAGCTAACTAACAATAGTGCAGAAAAAAGAAGCACAAAGTGCATTTTTTTTTTCTTGTGGAAGAATTGTGTCCCACAACAGAGTGACCTGTATTATGTTCCATCCCTTCACAGCACTGTCTTTTAAGCAGTGTTGGATGTTGAAGATAACTGAATATTTTTTCCTTTGGAATTGCATGTTCTTATATGTTTTTTTTCTTTATATTAAAAGTTTATTAAATTTTGCCCAAATTATACAGTTCAACTAGCATATTATTAAAGGTTCTCAAATGGGAGGGATACAGTGAGATATTGATATAGGTACACAGCTGATATGACTCTAGTTATGTATATGACAGAGTTTCCACAGAGATTAACTTAGATAACTATAGAAGGTGATATTTCTCTCATTCTCCACTTTGCTGGAGAATGAAGTGAAGTACTCAGTTCAAGTCCAAAGCTTCCCAACAGGAAAGAATGCTACCTGCATACCTCTCAGCCAGAGGGGAAAGGCAAGCAAACTTGGAATTCTAGTGTCCAATTCGAGTACAAGAAGGCTATCTCACCTCATAAAAAAATGAATGAATTAATTCTTTCTCTCTACTATTATTATGTTTGATTAGATGGTGCTCATCTACATTAAGTGCAGATTTTCCTCTGTCCACTTATTTAAATGTCAGTTCTTTCCTAATATAAACTCACTTAACAAACATTCTCAGGAATAATGAATTACCATCCACCTTCTTTTCCTCACTGTTGTTCAGTTGCCTGTCCAAAATATACTTACATAAAGGTAAGACTAAGGAACAGCCCAGTATCCATAATAGAATAATCAATATTAAGTGGAATGTTAAAGAGAAGAAGAAGAAGAAGAAGAAGAAGAAGAAGAAGAAGAAGAAGAAGAAGAAGAAGAAGAAGAAGAAGAAGGAATCAATATAAATGTGCAAATATTAAAATAAAATGGCAACAAATGGTTGGTGATTTTACAAAAGTATGCTATTTATGTTATACACACACACACACACACACACACACACACACGCACACACACACACACACACACCTGTACAAATACCAAATCATAAGTGGAAATGAGCTGAAGGACAGTTAAACAGAGAGAACTGACCTGGAATGGCGTTACATAATCTAAAAAAAATTATTCATCTCCCACTTCTAGTTGTGTAGAGAGAATTATCAGCTATATCCAAATCAGTGATAGCTACAAATATGTTTTAAAAAATAGATGAAAATAAGAAATCACCTGCACATATTTTACAAATTATATGTAATCTGAAATCAAACAAGTTTTATGTCATTTCTATTAATTTCACATAAAGCCATAAAACTGAAAAAATATTCATCATATTTTTGTGACTTGAATTATTATATGTTCAGAAATGTATATGATGACTTTGTACCCTGTCATTCTCCAGAAGAAAAACTTTACAAGGACAAGCACCATTACTAAATTTATGCATATTTTAAAATGACATTTGAAAATTGAGCTATAAAAGAGAAGGAGGGGGCATCTTGAGACATATCCCGCAATAGAACATTCTTAGTTTATTATATATATATATATATATATATATATATATATATATATATATATATATACATATATATATTTACATATTATTATATTATTTCTGAGAATGTTTGTTAAATGAGTTTATATACAAGTGTGATTTAAATTTTTTAGATATTTTAGTAATACTTGAGTGCCTAGACTAATATTCATACATTTTTTTGTAATAGTGCGTAATTTTGGTTTTCTTTTCTTTACAATTTTTTAAATAATTATTCTATCACAAGTCTATAGAATCCAGACTGACCACAGACATTTTAAAGTACTGTCCAAGTTACAACGGAAAACCTCTTCTAAAATGTTTTTATTTTATTCTATTTATTGAAGAAAATTGTTTTTAAGAAAATATATTCTGATTACACATTTTCTTTCCCCCATCTCAAATGACAAATTCTATGAGGTTATGTTAAAATAGAGGAATATGATGTAGATCAATAATGATAGCTTTTTGAATGATAGTCTGTTCTTAAATTCTTGCCTGTATATCCTGTCTTTTCAAGTTTAATTTTACTTTTACAAATTGCTAGACTTCAGGAAATGCTGTGTACATTTGGACATAGATATATAGATGTTCCTGAGGGTTGAGTTGAGGTTTACAGAAATCACACCTTTAACCCAAGATATTATACCTTTTGTGACAGATAATTTGAAGCTTTGAAGTCTTGGAGTTTTCCCACAATCCTTCTTTAAAGAGAAAAAACAAAGTTTGTGTGTGTGTGTATATATATATATATGAAATATATATATATATATATTTCATATATATATATATAAATTCAGAGTAGAATTTAAAAGCTTATCAGAACATGAGATAGATTTGGAGAAATTACATTTTTTTCCTAATGATATTGTTTTCTCTTTGAAGTCTAGCTTCTAGACAAGCCACATAAATATCAAAGAATGCATAAAAGAATCTGAAATGCTCAGATTATAACATATAGATAATGGAGTTTTTGTTTTGAAACTTATAAAATATTACCATACCCTAAAGGAAATTGTAGTCTAATTAATGGCAGTTTGATGATTCCTCTATTAATAAAACTATTTGGATAAGAAACAAACAAACTGATAATCCAATAAAGATTTGATAACTGACTTTAACTATTTCTACTAAAGCTTTGTGATATGAATCAACCTTTTTTATTTCTTTTAAACAGGAATTTAGGTGAGTATATTAAGGTATTTTATAAGACTCCAGTGTGGAGGTCTTCTATTACCTTTCATATTACTTTATTTGCTTATAATTTAAGAGTTGTAAAATTTCAGTGTACTAAAAAGCATTGTTGGAGTCTTCTCTATTTGTGAGGCACTTAAACTGCTCTGTCTGTAAAATTTTTGTATCACCCCAAACGGATTATTTTAAGATGTTTATTTTAATTGTGTGTGTTTATGTGAATGTCTATGTAGGTGTTTATGAATGGTGTGTGTGTTTGTGTGTGTGTGTGTGTGTGTGTGTGTGTGTGTCTGTCTGTCTGTCTGTCTGTCTGTCTGCACTTAAGTGCAGCCCTGAGAAAGGATGGAACAGGCTATCAAACTCTGTGACTCTAGAGTTTCAGGATGTTATGAGCCTCCGTGACAAGTGTGCTGTTAAAGGAGCTCAGTTCCTCTCCAAGAACAATACCCACTCTTAACCACTGAACCATATCTTCAACTCCAGTGAGAATTGTTTACACTATTCTATAACATAGTCACAAATTTTAAAAATTGAAATTAAAGAGAAATCGCAGTTATTTTATGAAACTATACACATAATTTATCCCCTTAAATTCCAGCAAATAAGACCATTTTAAAGTACAGACTTTCCTGTGTGGATAAACTGAAGTGATACAAGCCTTAATCTCATTTTCTGTTGGCACTTTTTCTCATAAATATACCTGATATAAGTTGCTTTGTTCCATGACATGTCTGCACAGATGTGACATTCTTTAATCGCTTTCCCTCATAGCTAAGTTTGTAGATTAGAGAAATAAATGGGGTGCAGTTCAGAGATTATGCCATTTTGATGGTGAGACACCCCTGTACTCTCTGTGAAAGCAGAGAAGTGCATTTTAAGTCATTCTCGGAGCCACCTGTCAAACTTAATTTGTGTCAATTATATTGTTTTTGCTAGATCTTTTCAAGGTGGAGAGTCACACAGCAACATTTTATATTTTATTAGACCTCATTTCTTCAAGGGATGGTAGGTATTTTCTCGCCTATCATTTTTAAGGATTAAACACTGACAGGCCTGCCTACATTACTAAATACCAAATGACTGCAAATGCCTCTTTACAACAAACAATTATTTCCTAGTACCTTGTATTTTCAGCTTTGCTATCCTGAAGAACTCAGTGCTCTGAAGGGTATTTTTATATATCATTACGGAATCTGGGATACACAAGAGTTTTGAGAAGAAGGCGATATTATCCTCGATGAAGACAGAAATTTGAGAGAAACTCATCACATTTGATATATAGGAAAGAAAAAGAAAACATTATTTTGGGTCTGAAGTTTCACCCATTCACAACATGTCCAAAGAGACCACTGCTGTCTGCATTAGTCAATTTTTAGAGCCATCTGCCCACACTGTGGGATACAGTACAGCCAGAATGAGCACTGCAGGTACCTGGGAAACGTGCCAGGGTTGAGCACAGTCAAGATAAGTTATCCACTGGCTGGTAGAGAAAGAATTCCCTGACTAGAGGGAGAGAGTGATTGAAAATTAAGAAACGTTGTTTAAAGGCACCATGTTTTCAACAGTTCTTGAAAATAACCTTTAGTTCTCTCTCTCTCTCTCTCTCTCTCTCTCTCTCTCTCTCTCTCTCTCTCTCTCTCTCTCTCTCTTTCACACACACACACACACACACACACACACACACACACACACACACACATTTCTTTGCCTCCCTCCCCATGGCTGTACTCTTCAAAATATCAACAATAGAGTTGTATTTTTGTGCCTCCCTTGGGTGGCTAAATCATGCTATTACTGACAGTTCTAAGTGTCCTGCTGCAAGTGAACACTGTGTATATCTAAATAAATTGAAAGAAGAATACAAAGAAAACAAACAAAGAGGGAAAACACGTTTGTTCCTTTAGGCCTCTTTCCTATTTTACTATGTGCCACATCTTTCCATGGACTCCTTCTACATATGTATTTAAGAACTGTTTATAAAGAGATTAAGTCAGCTAATTCAAAATTTTATTAGCAGAAAAGCTTCTATTTGATGGTCAGATTTAATGCTAAGATAATTATACAATATTTCTGAAATATTAACACACTTAAATAGATCTATCATAGAGTAAGGACAAGTAAGTTTTGTGATTTCATATTAATATAGTTGAACTGGTAGTCCCACGACCCTGTAAGCCACATGTACTATGATGCTGAAATCAAGAATGTGATTAGATGTCTAAGATGATTTGAAATATACTGCATAAAATAATGCTGAGTACATATTTAGTGGCTAAAACATTTTGTTACACTTCTAGCAATGAGAAATTTCTTGCTTTTCTTTAATCTTCAATATTTATCTACAGTGCTTTGGGAGCTAACAGGGATATATATATAGAATAAGAACACTGTTTTCTCTATCTTCCTGGTCATTATAATTCCAGAGTTTTGAATATGACAAATAAAGTGTAAAGAATTATATAAGACATAGATATATTATCTATATCTTATGAAAATTTTCCATACCAGGTAGAACATTTTAAATTAAAATGTGGGTACCTTCTTTTTTAGTGAACAATTGCCTTGACTCTTCATTATAATAAAATGTGTATTTAACATTAGTTTTTCATAATCTATTGTTCCTATTAGATGTCTTAGCAGATAAAAGTTTTGATGCCAAGGTTGATAACCTGAGTTCCATGTTTGAAACATGTATGGTGGAATAGAAAACATTGGTCAGTGTCCTCCACATACATGTGATGCCAGCCATGAATGCATATGGCTGTTATTCTACATGAATATACACACACATTCACACAAACACACACATGCACACATATACACACACACTCACACGTATATTCAGAGTAAATACATAAAATACATCTAATTTTTAAAATTAACTCCAATTCTTAGTATTAAGGCTCCACACATAAAGTTTCACAAAAACGACTGGCTAAACATGAGTTGAACCATCATGATACTAGTAGACATGTCTAAATGGATGGAGAAAATCCCATGAAGCCTTAACTTTACGCCAAAAAACTATAGGCAACGGAGGGATGCTGGGGACAGAGAGTCTTCCCAAGAGAAGAACACACCAACTGGCTATCCAATCCCAAATTGTTAGCTGTGAAAATATTCACACATGTAACATTACACATACTGAACAGGTTACACTTAGCAATATATACATATATAAATATAAACTTGTATTAATAATTTTTTAAGAAGTCATGAATTTGGAACAGAGCAAGGAGGGGAATATGTGAAGGTTTGGGGTAGGAAAAGGAAGGGAGAAATGTTGTAATTACATCATAATCCCCAAAATTAAAAAAAGATTACAAATTTTCTATGTGGATTTTTTTTCAAATATTTGTATTAATGAATTTAATTTCCAAAAATGTTCTTATTATATATTGTTAAAGCATAAAGCATTATATAATAGAGTGTATATGTACACTATTCAAAATCTTCATTTGAAATACCTGCTAAGGACTGTATTCTAATTAAGAATTAGCTGGGTTAAAAATCTTTCATTTATGAGTATATGTCAGTGTTCTTCAATGAGTATATGTCAATGTGCCCCACTATTGAAATTATTTTACGAGATTAAAAAAAGTAAATGAAACTTTCATGATCTGTTCAATCATGACTGCTGAACTAGGCATGATGGTACACAGTTAAAATTTCAGCACATAAGAGACTGAGACAGATAGAAGGATTGCTGTAAACAGGCTAGTCTGGGCTACACAGGCTGACACTGCTATGTTCCATCAAGAAAAATAAAATATAATATAGGGCTGATATATTTTAGAAACCAATACTTCATTTACAATGGGGAAAATTTCTATTTTTCTCCTAATCTCAGAGATTAAAGACATGACTTTTCAGATGCAATTAAATGAGAGAGAGGGAGAGAGAAAGGAAGGGAGAGAGGGAGGGAAGGAGGGATGGAGGGAGGGAGAGGGAGGAAGGAAGAAGCAAAGAAAGAAACAAATAAGGAGTGAAAGAAAATACTGATCCTAAAGAATGAATGTAATTTTCATACACAGAGTTTCTCTTAAGTAATTGGTGGGCACTTTTGGAACATGTTTTGTATAAAGATTTCTACCTAAGATTATGAGAGGATCCTATAAAGCTTGATCAATAAAAATATTTCTCTTAAAACAATTATGAATGTGATTATGATTTGTATGTGCCTATAGTGAAAAATGTTCCCCCCAAATTGATATTTACCTTAGAGACCCATCAAGACACCTGACCCTTCCAAAAATACTTGGTTTTAGTTATTGTGTGGTAAGTTTGACCGAAGGGGAATGTTCATTTCAAGTTGGATATCTTAACAAGCATTATTCATTTCCTCTCTTTAAATGATGGAATCTGTATGCGGCAGGTATTTAGCTGCCTGAAATACATTGTCAGACATTTCTCCCCTGCCTGGACAAGGTGGCTACTACCAAAAGCACAAGGAAGTGGTTATCAGAGGCATGAAGAAAAGCCTGCTTGTATGCTTGAATGGAAACTGCTGCTGTTACCTGCTTAGAGTCAGAGTCCAGCGGGACTGTGAACAATGTTGCCACTACTCCTAAGGTGGCCTTGGCAATCTAGAACAACCACACTTCAGCAGTACCATTTCCTGAATACAATAGGAGTTGTCAATCAGTTCCTTTACAGGTATTTATTTGAGCTGTCATCAGGGCACTTCTAGGTTCTTTAGACCCTCATTGCTGCTCAGGGAAGTTACAGAACCATCCATAGATGCCGAGCCACAGAAACATGTCCACCGCAGTTGGGCTGATTGTCATTCTTTCTCACTAGCTTTTGCTTCAAAAACAGGACTCTGTAGATGGAAGATGTTTCTTTTGGATTTGGTCAAGATAGCTTCAGATGATCCTCAGAGAATCCTTAATTTCAGTTGTCCCGCAGTATCCCAAACAAAGGTCTTCAGAAAACCCCACATCTGTCTCAATCCACTCAGGAAGGAGCATCTCCCCTGCCTATGATGGATATTTCTTGTCTAACACTCTTTTGAGAAGTCTAAGAACCTTACTCCCTCCTGTAGACAACTCCTCAGAAACTTCAGTCAAGGATATATACTCTATAATAAAGCCTTGTTTAGCTAGTTCATTACAAACTGAGGCCTGTATTATGGGTAGTGTTACAAGTTTCCTTGTAACACAATAGAAAAAAAATAATTTCTAGGGCTGATAGCTCAAATTCTCACTTGCTAGTATAGGATGAAACTGAAAAGTTTCAGAATTGCTATGACCAGTGACAGCAAAGAGATGGGCCTACACAGGTGTAGGGCTATGAAGAACTACCATTGAAAAAGAAAGAAAGAAAAAAAGAAGTAGGTCACTGGAGGAGTTGGCAAAAGCCATTGAGTGTTACCAGTCCTGGCTCCCAAGGGACTGTAATACTATAGTACATAGATCCCAGCATTTTGATACTCTAAAGCAAGGCCTATGAAAGTAGCTACTAAGCAGGCTACCTGAATCTAAGAAAACGAGCTATAACATAAAGATACACATCCTGATATTTTTAGCTACAAATTTCTGACACAAGAAGAGCTGTTCTTTGATATTCATGGTTTGTTTTCAAATATGGCCAATGAAGGTCCAGCAAGATTTCAAAATGTAGAAAGTAAAAAATGTGTCCTTATTTTTAAAACTGTCCTTTTCATATGTGGTTAAAGATGAAGACGAGGGGCAAATGAGATAGCTCATCATATAAAGGCGTTTGCTTCAAGCCTGCTAACCCAAGTTCAAGCACAGGGACCCACATAATAAAGAAAAAATTAACTCCTGCATGTGGTATTCTGTCCACACATACACAATCATGTGTGTATATTCACATATCCCTCCTCATAAATAAATGTGATTTAAAAAGTATTTAAAGGTCAAGATGGAATCACGCTGAATTACAGTAGACTCAAACTCAATATAAGACTTCTTAGACAGAAAAGGACAATGGAGACATAAAACCCACATAAAGAAAGAAAAGGTAATTTAAAATTACAAAAAGGTTATTGGGCAAAACATAAGAGAGTAAGAGACAACAAATGTCTAGAAAGAACTCTTCCCTAAAGATTTCAAAATGAACGTGATTTTGGCAATATATTCCTATCATATTTATAGCCTCCATAATTGGGAAAGAATACATTTCTATGGTTTAAGGCATTAGGCTTCTGGACTTTTGTCATGGAATGGGTTGGAAATAAGTTGGAGACATGGCATTATTCTATGAATATTTGGCGTTGGATAGGTTTGAATGCCTGGCACCTGAATAAGACATTGTGGATGGGCAACATCTATCTACCTATACCTCCACTGTATCTTGTGTCCCATGTTCACCAGTGTTTAGAAGAAAGTATTTCCAGCATCCATTCTTTCCATTCACTGACTTTGTTTTACATATAATTACTTTAGCTCTCACTGTACTTTAATCATTAACATATATTAACAAAGAAGATAAAACTTTGATTGCAACTCTTGACAGTGCATTACTCTTCCTCTCTCTCTGTCTGTCTGTCTCTGTCTGTCTCTCTGTCTGTCTGTCTGTATCTCTCTCTCTCTCTCTCTCTCTCTCTCTCTCTCTCTCTCTCTCTCTCTCTCTCTCTGTGTGTGTGTGTGTGTGTGTGTGTGTATGTGTGTTCTATTCATTTGATTCATTGCCTACACTTTGCTTCTTCACATTTCTTTTCTTTCTTTTTCTACTGTCTTGAACTGCTTTAATATCACATTCAGCACATGGATCTAAGAGCTAAAGACAGGATACTTTTAAATTAACAGATTATTATATCCACTTTCTTTATTCATGTAAACAACACTGGTGTTTGAGATGTCACTTTGACAAACAATTATGGATGGAGAGGTGGGGAAGATGGAGGAACGGAAAGATGCATGGACAGTGGAGAGAGGCAAAAGTAGAGACACAAAGCTGATGGACAGGGGAGCATGTGGATGTCAAATAGAACTGACTGGGTGATGTGCAGCAGCCTGGAGTTAGCACAGGCTTTGCTTTCTCCTCTCTGTGAACTGCCGCAGAAGCCAAATTGCTGATGTCCCTGGTCCAAGCTGACACCCCAGGCTGTGCTGATTCTATGGTCCATATGGTTGTCTGTGGTCTGTGCTGCCACCTGAGGCCTTGGTGATGTCTGTGGTCTATGTTGGTGTCTGTGGACTAGAAGGCCATGTTGATTTCTGTGGTCCTTTTTGCCACTAGAAGCAACATTGGTTTTCTGTGCTACTGCCTGAGACCATGTTGATACCAGGGTCCCATTTACCTCCAAGGACAAATGAATGTCCATGGCCTGGGCTGCCACCTGAGGCCTTGTTGGTGTTTGTGGTCCACAATGACCCACCCCAGACCATGTTGATGTCTATGGTTTATACTGCCACCAGAGACTCATGCCAAAGTCCAGTGGTCTGTGCTGCCACCAGAAAGCATGCTGAAGTCCATGATCTATGTTGCCACTGACTGGATGACTGTAAAGGCAAAGGAAGCTTCTTTTGTAGTGGTATTGACCACTGTAGGCTCACAGCTGAGGATGAGATACATAGAAGGCTTCTGTGACAACTGCCTCCCCGCTGCCTCCTTCCAAAAAGAAGAATTCTAGACAGGAAGCCACTGAAGAGAACTCTCAAAAGTTATGATAAGGATGCTGAATTGTAGATCTTCACAGTTGCTGCCATTTGGCTGGGGTGGGGATAGGGAAGAACTGAGTTTTCTTTCCTGGGAGTTTGACCATGATCCAGTGAGTATTTTAGCAACACAGATTAGACTTGGGATATATTTTCTCCTTGGGGGGGGTCACAAGGGTAGGGGAGGACCTAGGAGGACTGGGAAGTTAGTGGGATCAGAATGAATTATGTGAAATATTCAAGTAATAAAAATATTATTTTGGAAAAAATGAAAATAAAATTGAACAGTAAAAAAAGCATCAATATTTAAGCTGAATCAGCAGCAAGGGATCACGTCTTCTCAACATATACTATGAACAACTTTGGATAAATAAGGAGACAAGGCTTCTTTGAAGGAGCATGTAAAATTTATCTCCTTCACAGAAGAATCTGAGAGAATTTTCTTTTCTTGCTTTCACAGTATCTGTGAAGACTGTTTTCAAAAGTAAATAGGGCTGGGAAGACACCCATTGTCCTGTGGCTTAGGGTCTTATTCACTTTTATGTTCTCTCAACATCTTATAGTGTCTCAACCTTGAATCTTCCACTATTATCAACAGTTCCCTGAACATGAGTACTCATTCCTACTACAAACAAACACAGATAGGGGATTGTATAAACAGCTTCATATACATATTAGTCATACTCTCTGTGAAACACACAATTCACTTGTATTTTCCTGAAGTTGCTTATCTGACTACTATATCCAGGAAACTCAGTTGGCTGATATGCCTCTATCTATCTCAGTAAACATCATACTGTAATTGTAGCAGTTTGACATTTGTAAAGGACAGGTCTGAAACTCCATTCTGCTCTACTCAAATTTATGATCTGCATCCTTTAGGTCACTGTGAGAAACATTTATAGCAAATAATAGTTAACACTAGGTGTTTGCTCTTCAGAGCCTGGATACCTAGGGTCATTTTTAGAACTGCTACATTGAAGAAAATTGCATTAGAGATCAGGATAAGTATTGAAGAAGATAAGGGTGAGAACTGAAGGATGGAATGCCTTTCCACTTAGAAGACAGTAAAATCAAAGTTGAGGACACAGAGCGAAAGGTAATACAACAAATAGAATACACAGAGTAGGTTCTACTAATAGTGTGAAAGATGTGTTTCAGAGGACACCATTTTTGTTGACAAGTATGAAGAAGGAAAAAACACGCATCAGTGGGTTGGAAGATGTGACAGATTTTCTGAAAAACATTAAATGTATCTGGAGTAGATTAAAAGGCAATGAGATGCCTTATGTACATGAACACTGGCTTGCAAGACTGATGTTCATAATGCAAGTCAGGAAATCACTCAAAAGCTATTGTTTCAGAGGCTGCTTATGTACCAGGCTCTTTTGCCTAGTGAAAAATAAATGTTATTGTCTGTTCAATCACCAAAATTAATTTTGTTCATGTTAAAGTTGCAAAACATAGGAATATACTTCCAAGCATTCTAGAAAGTATATGTGGCATTTAACTAATATCACAAGGAAAGAAAAAATAATTTCAGTTTCTTCATCATTTTTCCTGTCTTGAATACAAATGTAATAATTCCTCAAGCTCAGAAACCATCTTTGTGGCCTTGGGGAAGATGGTCATGATGATCAACTTAAGTAGGGTGACTGAATCTGGAGTGGCCAAAATACTAGTTTTGATATGTTTTTCTACCTAATAAATTTTTGTACTGCCTCTAAGTTTCCTTATCCTGCTTTATATCTAACCTCAATAGGTTCCCGTACTGTATGAGAAAATAAAGTATTTAAAATAACATAATTGGATATTGAATTTGATAAACTAATTATTTGAGTCTAAAGAGGCATTGGCAACAGAGTTATAGACTGGACAACTTTATTAACTTGATGCACTTTACAAATCCAAGAATTTCTCCAAATCTATTGCTTGGGACAAAGATTAAAGAAAGAACAAAATGCGACAAATTTTGAATTGTATCAATAAAGACACAATAGACAGGCAAGCTCAAGTTAAAATCAAAATGTTTTTGAGATGGGTATGTAAAATAATTCTACCCAAAGCATGGAAACTCTGAGGTTGAAACACCCATGTGTTTCTTCTATTCCTTCAATCAAATGTGCTATTTACAAAGGAGGTATAATCACTATCTCAGAAAAAAAATAATGACATGGCATCACTAACAGGCCATTCGTCTTTAGAGAGTAACATTCATTAACAGGCCATTGGTCTCTGGAGAATGTACTGATGTATATGTTGCCTCTTCATTAATGTCCAGGGTATTAAAATATCTTAAAGAAGCAATATTTAATTCAAAAGTCATACTGACAAGCAGAGCTTGGTCGGCAATGGTGATACAGGCCTTTAATCCAGCATTCAGGAGGAAGAAGCAAAGACAGGCAGATCACTGTGTATTTGAGTTCAGCCTGGTCTATAGAAGAGCAAGTTCCAGGACAGCCAGGGCACGACAGAGAGGAGAAACCCTGTCTAGAATAAACAAACAAACAAATACACAAACAAACTAAAATGACAGTCAGAATACACAGGCCTTTACCATGAAAAAGGAATTTTCAAATAAACTCTATGGGGCTATGAAGAAAATATTTCAGATTTTTCAGTTAGGAGTGGGGAAATTTTGTAATTGATAACTAAGACCTCGGCAACCTGGAAGATAATTTGCCAATGAAGAGCTAATCAGGATGTCAGAGTTTTAGATACTAGGAAAAAATATTTCAACAGTGATGTAAAACTTGGGAATACCATATACTATTCCTTGGAAGACTGTACACCCTAGTCTTATTTTGGTTAAAAAAGCAATTGATTATGCAAATAAGTCAAATGCTACCCCACTGTGATCTCCAATGACTTAAGAAATTGAGTCTTTTTCTCATATAAACACCAAAATATATTTTATTACTTGTAAATATATGTATCATCAAGTCTCTTTACATGGAGAATCATGACATAACTTTGCTGTGTAAGATCTGAGTCAAAGAGAAATAACAGAGCTATATTTTTGGCAGTTAGTAAATAAGAATGCTTTGCTACCTTAATCTTGTGTGCTCATTCAGGATAACACCAAGAAGCAAAAATAATAAAACTTAGAATCAATACCATAAAAAAGGCTTAGTTGGCATATATGTCTGAACTAGTCAAGAAAAGCAAACATGCTTGAAACTGATTTTGATGAAATTTTGATGTCAGAAGAATGCCAGCTGTGCCTGAGGAGAAGAAGACTGAGACACGTTTGAAAGAACAGCTGAGTTCCTGAACTCGGAGTAATGTGACATGTGGCACTGAAGCTGTGGAGTGTGTGCTCTTCAGCCCTGCCACAGGTAAGCCACCAATGACAAATGAGACAAGCAAACCCTTCCCTGTGAAGAGAAAGGAGGACTTTATAACACTCATGACACTGCCAGGATGGCCAGGAACCAGTGACTCGAGAGCCCAGAGACCTAAGACAGAACAAAAAAATAACTGACCAAAAAAAAAGTCATCAGTCAATTCATAATGGCGTTCTGCTGTACTCATAGATCACTGCCTAGCCCAAATGTCATCAGAGACTTCATCAAGCAACTTATGGGAGCAGATGCAGACATACACATCAAACATTAGGCAGAGCTCAGGGTAACTCTGTGGAAGAGGGGGAAGAAGAATTGTAGAAGCCAGAGGGGTTGAGCAAAAATGGATAATACAGCCCACAGAAGCACCTAAGCAGGGCTCATAGGGGATTACAGAGACTGAAGCAGCAATAAAAGACCCTGCATGGGTCTGTGCTGACTTCTACATGTGTGTTATGGTTGTGTAGCTTGATGTTCTTGTGGGACTCCTAACAGTGGGAGTCTGGGAGTTTTGAACTCTTTTTACTGCCTATGAAACCCTTTTCCTCCTACTGAGTTCCCTCATCCAGCCTTGATATGAAGGTTTGTGCCTAGTGTTATTGTAACTTGTAATGCTATTTTTGATTGATATTCCTGGGATATCTGCTCTTTTCTGAAGGGAAATGGAGGAGGATCGGATCTGGCAGAAGGAGAGGTGGGGAAAGATAAGTAGGAGTTGAAGTAGAGGAAACTGTGATTGGGATGTATTGTATGAGAGAGGATTTTTTTTTAAAGAAAAAGGCCCAAACTGTCTTATTCTTTTTATCCTTGATGAACTCTCTACCACTCATCCTCAGAAAGCTAACTTTTAATGGCTTCTATGGTTACAGGTTATTACTGTGTCTTTTCGCTGTGTCTCATACTACTCCTGTGAAGTAGGCATACATTAGTATCCAGTCCACTGGGTAGAAAAACATGAAGTGCCATACAAAGCCATGACATATAAATCTCTGGTCTATAGTTTGATCCCAGAACTTAAACATACATACAGACATACACACACACACACACATACACACACACACACACACACACACACACACACACACTAAGGTTAAAAAAACACCTATTTTAAATTCACAGTGCACTACTATTCATGAACAAATCATATTTTAAAAAGGCAAATGTACTGTTAACATATACGTTTGCAGTAATGTATCTGAAAGGTCATGTACAAACTTAAAATTAACTGAGAGGAAAATGTGGTTTTGTAATGAGGAATAACAGTTAATATAGCAAATAAGTCCATACTAGAGGAAAATGAAAGTAAAGGTTTGAATATATGGGATATTATAGAGAAAAAAATCAACAGATTGTGTTGGCCAATTTGATGTTTGTGTAGGCAGCTTGAGCAAACAAGAATAACATCACATTTGCAGTTTATATCCTCTTAGAAAAGAATCAATGTGTTAGATAATATTTCAAGAGAAAAATAATACTTCAAGTTCGTATTTGAATGTAAACCTTTCTAGAGGGGTTGACCACACCATAAGAACACAGCTCACATAATCAACTAAGCAGGGATTATAAGGGATCACACAATTTGAAGTGTCAATCACAGAGCCTGAATGGGTCTGTACCAGGCCCTCTGCATACATAATGTAGTTGTTTTTTTTCTTGAGATTTTGTGAGAGTGGGAGTGTCTCTGACTCCTTTGCTTGCTCGTGGACCCTTTTCCCCTCCTACTCGATTTTCTTGCCCAGTCTTGATATTAGGGTTATGGCTAATTCTATTGCATCTTGTCATGCCATAATCAGTTAATATCCCTAGGAGGACTGCTCTTTTCTAAAGAGAAATAGAGGAAGAGTGGATTTGGGGAGGAGGGGAGTTGGGAGCCGACTGTAATGAGAGGAAGAAGGTGAGGTTGTTGTCATGATGTATTGTATGAGAGAAGAATAAAGAAAAATGAAAAAAAAATAAATAAAGTAAAAAAGATAATTCAAAGTTATTATGATTGATAAAAACCACAAGAATAGAACAGAAAAAATTATCAAAGAGAACATCACTATTTATATATGTGCACACATATATATTACTTTGAATTTATATACATATATAATATATATATAATATACATATAAAGACCTGTGCTACTCCTGCCCAACAGGATAAGGAGTTTTTTCAAGGAGGTTTAAGAGGTACTAGTGCCAAAGCATTTTCTCTTCACTTGAGCCACAGTGTCCATCTCCTTCATTATGGGACAGACTCCTGCTTGACTCTTCAGAGGCATATCAATATATCTAACCTGTCATTCTCTTGAAGTCTAAGCATACAGAGATCAGTCACTGGCCTAAAATATTACTGCTTTGCATCCCACTAACCAGATTAGCACATTCTTTCAGGGTACATTTTCCAGAAGAGGGTAGTTAGAGAATTGTGACTCCGAACATTTTATTAGATATCTGGACATAGTTATTTTCCATAGGTATATGTATCACGAATCTTAAAAGGTCTTATTAATGAAAACACTAAGGAGCCAGATATTGGGGTGAGTGGTGAAAGATCAGAGAAGCAGAACAAGCCACAGCTAACTTCACCTTGCCAACTTCTCAGCCAGTATATGAACAGCAGCAGCTGAAGAAGGAATAATGGAAGACATGGCATTGCCTGGGATTATAGGAAAAATGAGACCAAACAGTTCAAAACAAAATGTCCAATTCAACAGCAATACGTATTGAGTTTCTCAGTACACATAAGTAATTTTATTGATTTCAACAGAAGTTGTATCCTGTTAAATTCTAAGAAATTGATTTAGAATAAGTAAGTCGAACAAGTAGAGAATTTTAAGTGGTTCGGAAATAGTCACTGAAAGGGGCAACCATGTTTGTGTGCCTGTGTGTATGTCTGTGGATCTGTGTCATATGTATGCACATGTGTTTGTGTTGTGTCTATGTGGCATGTGTGTAAGTCTGTTTGTGTATGGTGTGTGAGTGTAGGTGCATATGTGTACATATGTGTGCTACTTTGTGTGTATGTGAGCCTGTGTGTGTTCAAGTGTATATGTGTGTTTGCATGAATGCCCGTGCTTTTGTGCTTTGCATGTGTGCACATGTGTCTTCCATTGTGTGTGTGTGTGTGTTTGTGTGTGTGCATGTGTAAGAGTTGTGTGTGCATATAATAGGCCTGGGATTGCAATTGGGGCATGGCACATGCCAGACAATTATCTAAGTGAGTTATATTTCCATAACCTAAAATAATATTTGAAATCTGAATCTGATCTTATTTTGCATCTACCTAACATTACTTAGGAATATCTAATTATGTTTAGTTTGAAACATGTATTTTTTGGAGATTTATTAAAGATGTCCATTTTCATATATATCTAGCCAGGGTTATTGCTAGTTTTTAGTCTCATTTCTCAACTCTTCACAGTCTGCACTCTAGCAAGGTTAATTTGTACTTCATATTCTTATTCAAAATAACTTTATTAAAATTATTTCATTTTTAAGATATTATTCTAATTTCATATGTTCATGACGTCTTCTGTATTATAAACACACATGCATATAACTGACACAGATCAAATCCAATATTGCATTCCACTCTCTACTCATTCCCATTTTCCAAGTTGCTATGTATGTGTATTTATGATATTTATTCTTGGTATACTTTTCTGACCCTTAAGAAAATGCTATCACCTATTATCTCCAGTGTATAATTGCTTATATATTTTATATTATAAAGTAGATACCTTTTTAAATCATTGTCATTGTTTACATTTGAAAGAGTGAGAAAGAAATATTAAAGCAATTGTACTTGTAAAAAACTATTTGATAGAGAAGTTATAGTGAATTAGAATGTCCTTATGTCTTCATGAAGCACACTCAAAACCCATGAAATTCAAGGAAGTAGATAGGTAATTAAATTTTATATGCTATCATTAGCTACTAAAAAGACTGGGTGGTTATGAATATAATTTTCTTGCAAATGATCTGAGTTCAATTCCCAGCACCCACATCAGGTGGCTCACAAATCCTTATCATTCCACCTCCAGACAATCTTGTACTTGCTTCCAACTCTGCAGGCAACTACATCAAACACACACACACACACACACACACACACACACACACACACACACACACATGCACACACACATGCACACACACACAAACATGCACACACACATGCACATGCACAAACACACACAAACACATGCACATACACACACACACATAAAATAAATCTTTTTTAAAAGAAAAAAAAGAGTGGCTAGAGATATGGATCATTGTTTAAGAGCGTTTTATAGCTTTTACAAAGAAACTAAATTCAGTTCCCAGTACCAACATTTTGGTTCACAACCATCTTTTCCAGGGAATGACACCTTCTGATGCATATAGAGCTATACATGCAAAACAGACACATATAGATAAAATAAAACAAATATCCTTCTTAAACAAAAGAAGCTGGAAACTCACGACTTATGAACATGGGAGGAGATAAATAATCAGAAGTAAATATTTAAGAAATGTATGGCAAATACGATTTCCCTCTTTGTACAAGAAAGTCACACAGATCATAAATGTTGTTTTAGAAGAGTTCCCTTTATTCTGCAAATCACTAAGAAAGATTTCCTTTCCAATACAAATTCCCCTTTCAAAAGAAAAGTTCTTCAGACATCATCTACGTTTACAAAGTCACAGAGTGATCAACCTGTGATGACCAGTGTTCAAGAAGTTATATTTTACGGTGGCACAAGATGATCTCTTTTGGAGTTATCTTTAGGAGTGATGCATCCTGAGCTCAAAAAGTAAAACAAAGCAAGTCAACCAGCAAGGAAAAACAAAACAAACACAAACATAAAAACAACAAATAAACAAGCAATGAAAAAACCCCCCAAACAACTAGTGAACACAAGATATTCTCCAAAAGTTTATCCTGCCATAGCTGTATGGTAGAACAATTCTACTTATAGATATTTGTCAAAGAGAAACAATAACTGCTTTCTTAAAATGTCTTGTAAACCAATGCCACAGGAGCCAATCTTGATAACCCAAAGCTAAACAACCCTCACGGCTTTGTAGCCAAATAGGTAAATGATTTCAAACTCATACCTGGAGTATTATTCAAGGAGATTCAAAAAGCAACACTAATGATGCATAAAACCATGTTGAATGAAGATAAATAGACACAAAGAAGAATAGTCACTATGGCAGTACTTACTAAAAATTTCAAGGAATGTATCTATTTACAGTGGTTTGATATGGAGATGATAGCAATTAATATAAAATAACTTACTACCTCACAGAAATATCTATGTATTAATTGTAATGGACTTCTACAAGTTAATGTACTTATTAGATGGCATCAAATCATCTAACTTATAAAAATTTGTATATATATATGATATTTCATACCATATATAAATGTACAAATTGCAATTATATAAACATTTTGTATTAATAATTTTTCCTGTTACTATGGTCAAATACCTTACCAATGGCAACCAAAGGAAGAAAGAGATAATTTTAGCTTCTAAGTTAAAGGGTCACAGATATCATAATAGGGAATACATGGTAGCACAACTATAAGGAATACATGGTCACAGTGCTCTGTAGTCAGAAAGCAAAGACCCAAAAGGAAGTCCAGCCAGGTTATAAGACTTCAAGGTCTGTACGCATTCATCTACTTTTTCCAGAACTGATTTTGTTTTGATTGTTTAAATTATTTTAAAATTTAAATGTACGTTTCATGTGGATTGATTTATATCTTAATTTTTATAATAAAATTATAGTTTTAATAGTGTGATTTTCATATAGTACTCTTTTTATTTGAAATGTTCACATGTACTTAGCTGTTTCCACTAGCAGGGCTTTTGTGTTACTCCTGGGATAGAATGTGGAAGCAATTACATAGTAGGAGATAACTTTATCTTATCAAGTTAACAAAGTTTCTGCATGGCTTTTACACTCTGTGTGTGTGTGTGTGTGTGTGTGTGTGTGTGTGTGTGTGTGTGTGTGTATCACCCAAGGATTCAGTCAATTCCTGGCAAATCTTGCTCCAGCAAAGTTAGTTCATAGCACTTCTATAGATTGGCATAGATATTGTGAAAAGGTGAAGTTTTAGAGTAAACTGGAAGCAAAATTAGAATAAGAATCCATGGCCAGGAAAGTAAATTGGGAACTGTAAAGCATAAGGAAAGTGGAAGGGTGCTTTGTAATGGGTTATTCTCATTTTAGCTCCCTATTTCAAGAACATATAAAAGCTATAGAACATTGGCATCTTGTTTTGCTTTCATGAATAAGCTAAATGTGGTAAGGCCTGGCATTATCTTATCTACCACAAAGTGTAAGATATGAAGATAGTTCAAATTAGGGAGCAGTTTGAGCAAACTTTCTAGTCTGAACAGAGAGGAAGGCTTGGCTCTTAGTTGCATAAAGACTATTCTATCAGTGGTTGAATTGCTGAATAAGCACAAAAGTCAAAGGAACAGACAAAACCACAACAGTGTGATTGGGGTGCAGACACTTGTGAAAATGTTGTGTCCTAGACAGTACTGAAGTATCAGTTGCCAGGGAGTTTGTCACAACTTGAAATCCACTCATATGAAATAGAAAGAACCACAGAGGCACACAGGTCAGGCATATGTAGGTACTGGAAAGGTGGTAGACAAGAGAGAGTAAAGGAGAGAGATCTTAGAGGACTTGTGATGAGTTTTGCCTGAATTAGAAGTTGAATATGCCTCTTGTACCCTGGGCACTGATATTAGGTGGTTTGTTACTGTATTTCAATGCAAAAGTATCCTCAAGTTAGAAAGAAAGTTAAAAAAATTAATTTTATTGAAATATTTGATTTCCAAATTCTGATTTATAGAAATACATTTTCTATGTTGGCAAAATTAATATGTGGCTCAGTTTTCCCACACATACATATTTGTTTCCCTCTTCTAATTTGCATTTTTAGCATAATATTCACTTTGATTTTGCACACAAATGATAAACATTTATTCAATTTCAAATTTATATTCATAAACATAATGTATATAGTCTCACATATGGGTTCTTTACATAAGTGTGTGTATAAAAATGTAAGCGCATGTAAGAGTTGGATAACAACTGTGAAAATTAATATTCTCTTCTTTTCCTTTCAACGTTATATCCTGCTGGATTTGTAGATCTTTCTTATTTTAATAACAACTGAATAGAGTATGAGTATCAAGCTATTTGAACTTTCACAAATGAAATTAAGTGTCAGTAAACCAAAAGATAACACAGCTTTTCTGTTTTAAATGTTAAAAAATTTATTGCAGTGCTATGAGTAGTTTATTTAAAATGTCATGATTTTAGCTTCAAATGTGTAAAACAAAACATTGAAATATTAACTAGTATCTAAAGAATATGCTGTTTATTTGCTTTTACATCACCCAACATTTCTTGTGCTAGGAACCTAAGTGTGTTAGAGACTCCAAATTGGGACTCAGTTAGCTCACTGAAAGTCCCCTATTATGCTAACGTCATGGAACAATAGCACTCTGTTGTTGAGCTCCATTTTAAATGGTACATCTATTATTACACTAATGATTACAAACCATATGGTGTAACCAATGGGGCTGTCTTTAAGTACACTAATTACATCAAGTGCAGGCAATAAAACAGGTGCTAAAACAATGTTCCTGCACATTTTTTTCATTTACTGCTCCATAGAAGACCTTTAGTACAGAGATTAGAATTCCAATCTATTTCCATAGGCTCCCCTTTGACATTTAAAGATGCTGCTTAGCTATCTAGTCAAGCCCAATTGAAACAATGAATATTGTATTTGTTAGTGATTCAATCAATGGATTTTTTTCAATGGAGGCAAAAGGGTGAAATAATTGAAACCTAAACAAATAATGTCAATGTTCATTGGGGTTTTTAAGGCCAATTTTACCTATGATATAGTATACTATGCTGTACTTCTAGATCATTTTGTGTGACTAAGCCTGAAGTTCACTAGGCTGGGGTTAAGCATTACCTATAAGAGTAAGAGAATCCTACTCACTATCCCTATGACTCACAATTTTTGTATTTTAGTGGTTTAATTCTTAATAACAAACTCATGTAACTGGAATGAACTTATTAATTTATATTAAAATGTTACCTATGACACTGTAAATACCAAACACTTGCTAGCTGCTACTATAATGGAGCAGTTCCATCACCAGCATGTACATAGTTGCTTCTATGTGTTTGTGCATGTACCTCAAACAACATATGAAGTTAAAAACAAGCTAGATATGACCAATAGTAAATGATAGATCAGAAAAATCATATTGTTCAAATTCTTATACAGCTTCAAAATTGTAAAATTTAATTAAGCCTGGTAAAAATATTCTTTAGTTACTAGCAATGAATTTAAAATAAATCTTGTATAGTCCAGTTTGTAGAAAGAGAAAAGGAGAGAGAGAGAGAGAGAGAGAGAGAGAGAGAGAGAGAGAGAGAGAGAGATAGAGAGAGAGAGAGAGAGGAGAGACAGAGAGACACAGTGAGACATAGAGTACTTTGTAGATTTAGGAAACAAATAGGCTATTTGCAAATCAGTGTTTTATTACGGACCTTAAAAATTGGTTCCCCAAATTACTTGCCTTAATGACATAACAACTTTGCTGTGACAATAATGGCAACTCCTATGTTTAGAAGTAGGAGATCACAGTTAATAAAATTCTCAAATAAAGGATGCTGCTTCTTCACATAGGCTAAAATACCAGAATAAAGAGCAGATGTGTGGTTTCTGACAATGAGGTGAAATTTCTACATTCACCTATCTTCAGTGTCCATAAGCATTCAGACATACCTCCAGGACTTTGTTTCTGGATGATGGTAATTCCTCCCACTGTGCCTCTCAGCCCAGCCTCAACAGACATTCTTACCTGTGAGACCTAGATAAATAAAGCTCTAGAATAATGGTCGTACTATATCTTGCTGCCAGACTATAGACATTTCCAGTTGGTCAGATATCAACTAAGAGGAGGAAGGAGGTAGTGTGACCTTAGAGTACTGTGAAACGAGGGTATGTGTAAAGCAGCAGCAGGAATCCCTTTGCTAAGTTTAGTATATTTCCAATCAACAGATAATTTTAACACATCAAATAGGAACTTCCCTATCTTGCTTGGTTTCTCCCTCTATACATGTTTTCTTCCTTTCACTATTTATTCAAGCCATAGCAGTTGTCACTATTTTACTATCAAGAATACTAATAATGAAAAAATAGAAAACCCAGATTATAGTGACTCAAACAATAAAGAAGATTTAGTAATCACATCACAGGGAGAGGTCACTTAAATTTTCTTCTTGCTTAGTCCTCCTCCTCAGTTGCCTTTTATTTATTCTTTCTCCTTTTTTTCTTAGTTTATTTGTTTAAGACATGGTGACATCTAGCCCAGGTTGGCATTCAAACTGTAGAACCTTTCCCTCCTAAGTGTTGACATATGCATTGTAGCCATATGCACCCATACCAAGATTTTGAAGTTTCTTAAGCAACAAAGCCTGATACATGTTCCACAGCTCAGTATACAAAAACTAACCTTGTTTCTGTTGGTTTTTCTCTATCCTTTGTATATTGTGCTAATGTTCATATGTGTTGTGTGACTGGACAAAACACAGGCATCAAAGAAGTCCATGACCCACATACAATTTTAGAGATAGATGAAGACCAAAAAATTATGTATCAATCTATAAAAAAGTCAATATTTCCCAATATTTAATTTCTCAACCTTTGCATATTGTTTGGAGGCTTATTGACCACAGTTGTGTTTGCGATCAATTCTTAATTGAAACAAAGTCTAGAATGACAACTGAAATTTCAAGATTCTTATGAAAAAATAGACAGGAATATTGGAGCACGAAGGTCCTTGCACTCACAGATCACAAAGGAAACAAGGAGTGTTAAACACAGGGGACTGTCCTTTCAAAACAAAGGATATTAAACCTGTTTTTCCACACAGAAAGTTGGGAATTAGATGTGATTTATAGCCTGGTGATCTACCTTATCTGTTGGGCCAGGTCATATCATGCTCCCACAAACATGACCAGGAAGTGGCTAACAGTCTAACGGACTTATATATTACCTGTATTGTCAGGGCCTAATCCTCCAGCTTCGGCAACCAGAACTGGAAATCACTGATAGTACAAATGACCTCTATGCTATCTGCATAGCCAAGACCGTGCTGGATCATTTCCTAGGGTCTTAAATTAATACAGGTAGCCTATCTCTAGAACCCATCTTCTTGAAAGAAATGACATATACATTGAGTTGAATTTCAATATAATTATGTCTCCGTGTGCACCAGTGATTGTATTACACTAGGAAACTATTTATCCATATTGTACTATGTTTGAATCTGTTGTCAATAAGATGCCTGGCATTAGACTTCTGAAATTTGATCCAGCTTGGCTAAGTGGGGCTGAACTAGAGTTTTCATTCTTACTTCTTCATGGTTCATTTCCTGCCTGCCATGGTGCTTCAGGGACACTCACACCCACACACCCTGCAAAGGAAACAAAACCAAAACTGTTGTGTTCTAACCACAATTCATTTACTCAAATTACACTAGAGAAAAATAAAATGCTCTAAAAGCAAATTCCATAATTTCAAATGGAATTTCTATAAGGTAAAGAGATAGCTCAGTGGATTAGAGGATGAACTGCTTTACTGGACACCCTGAGATTTGGTACTAGCACCAGGCCAGGTGGCTCACACTTTCCTGTAACTTTACCTTCAAAAGAGCCAACACTATGTTTTTTTTTTTCTCGTTTTCATGGACAGCTGCATACTTATACAATACAGTCACACACTGGACACACACACACACACACACACACACACACACACACACAGGGGGAGGCATACACACACATTTATAAATCTTTGGGGAAAAAAAGTACTCCTAAATGATAAATCTAAAACACAACTCCTGCACTCAAAGCTCAGAGAACATTGCAGAAAGAATAAGGGGCAGAAAATTTGTAAGAGGAGGAGAAAAAGGAAGTATGCACTGAGATTGTTTCTTCTAGAAGCATTAGAATCTACAACAGTGGAAGTCTCTAGTATGGCTGCCACAGAACAACCTGACTCAGGGTGACCCCAGCAGACATGCTAACATGGATATTGAGAGGAGGAAAATAGTATTCCTCAGGGAAGGAAACACCAGATGTCTATGCAGTAACTAGTGGTCAGGACTGAATACAAGCACATACAAGTAACATTATACAAACTGATTGTACTTACACATGATATGTGTGTGTATGTGTGTTTATGTGTATGTACACACACATATGTATATGAACCAATAATTAAAGTAAAAAGAGCCTATGGATTTGAAGAGCCAGGCTGGTGGGTCAAGTTATATGGGAGGGTTTGGGGTTAGTAAAGAGAAAAAGGAATTGATGTAATTATAATCTGAAAAATTAAAAAAATAAATAAATAAAAGAATTTTTAGATGAACTTTCATAGTAACGATAAAGAACAGTTACCAAAAGAACATGAATGTGGAGTTCCAGTGGTTAGAAATTTATAGCACAGAACTGATACAACTGGAATAAATGAATTTGGACATTTAAAAGAGTGTTGAAGGTAAGTACTAAGTTATAGTAGCGAATAATTCCATTTTGAAGGATAATACTATCCTTCAACTTCTCTGCATCTTGATACTGTCTTTTATAAGCCTCTTGAATGACTTCAGAACCTACTAATAAGACTAGTTCCTTATTTATCTTTTGTAATTAAGCATTGACTTTATCCTAATTGAATATTAATCCCTATCAATTACTGAAGAGAAGAGTGATTTAATTTATTAACAATTCTAACATGATGATGCATATTTTATCTGTAAGCAATGGGATTTCAAAGGAATACTGTCATTATCTAAAGAAGTACTTCAAAATAATTTGAAGAAATCAGCATTTGTTATAGCGTGTACATTAACACACCTGAAAACCCATACATTGTACATACTTGGAATTAGGACAGCTTCTCAGAATTTTATATTTCTAGGTGTACTCTCTAAGGAAAGGGACAATTAAATCCACACTCCCTTTTATTGTTTGTGATTCATGTAAGGATCACGTAAATAGACTATTTGTGAAACTTCCAATCAGTCTGTTTTGTGCTGTAGTTATAGCAAAGTAACAGATGAATATAGTTCATAGAGAAATGAGGCTTCCTTCTGATCACAAGGCAGGTATTTGAAGAGATGACATTTGATTGGTAGCACTTATTGTAAAAGAGTCCAAGGCTAGAGACAAAAGACTTCGAATTTGCCAGGCTAGCTCTTTTATCCTAATCTACTCTCATAGAACTATCTTGATCCATTAATATCTTCCAAGCTTGATAAATCCATGACTTAACATCTTCTAGTGAAAATTTCCTCTTAAGGACACCCAATGCTGCTTAAATATCCAGAACCAGACAATGGGGATGAAGATTCCAACAAATGAAACTTTGAGAAACAATTAATCCAAAATTTAGAGTTGCTCACCTTTCCTTAATAGTTGAGGTACATTTCATGATGCAAAATACATTCATCCATGTCAATAATCTTAAACCCTTAGCTTGTTCTAGTATAAGCTCAAAAGATCAGTGAGAAGTCACTTTGGATATTGAAGACACGTTCTTTGCTGCTTTGAGTACATACTAACAAAAACTAATGATCTGTTTCCATTATATGATGGCAAGACAGTGCAAAAAACAAAATCTTTTTATCTCCAATAGGAGAAATAGGACAAAAGCAGTAACAATTTTCCATGAACAATAAAACTCTAGGATATAAACATTAAATAGTAATACTCCAAGCTTTTCACCCTGGGCACACTGATATGGGTGTTGACTTAGCCACATGGCCTTCAGTGTCCTTCCTAGCTGCTTTCCTGCCTTGCAGTAATATAGGATTCTTAAATGTTTCACAAATTGCACTGCACACTAGTCATAACTCCATCTTCATATAGCCCCCTTCCTTTGTTTTGTTTAGCGTTTTCCTTTGAACACACTCCCAGGGATGTCATTGAAACTAAGCTCTTGCATTTTTGTATACATGCACAATTTTCACTCTCTTAGGATTTCTATTGCTGTGAAGAGACACCATGACCACGGCAACTCTTACAAAGGAAAATATTTAATTGAGGTGGTGGCTTAGACTTCAGAGGTTCAGTCTATTATCATGGTATGTCATAGCGGCAGGCAGGCAGATATGGTGCTGAAGAAGTAGCTGAGTATCCCACATCTTGCAGGCAACAGGAAATGGTCTGGGACACCAGGCAGTATCCTGAGCATAAGAAACCTTGAAGCCTGCCCCCTACAGTGATGCAATTCCTCCAACATGCCATATCCACTCCAACAAAGCCATACTTTTTAATAGTGCCACTCAATATAAGATTATGAGGACCAATTACATTAAAATTACTATATTCCACTCCCTGGCCCCCATAAACTTGTAACAATATCATAATACAAAATGCATTTAGTCCAATTTCAAAAATCTCCATGGTCTATCACACTCTCAACAATTTTTTAGAGTTCAAAGTCCAAAGTCTCTTCTAAGATTCATGCATCCCTAAACTATAATCACCTGCAAAAAAATAAATAAATAAATAAATAAAATAAAAAAATAAAAAAACAAAACAAAACAAAACAAAACAAAAAAAAACAGATTACATACTTCCAATGCACAATGGCACAGGATATACATTATCATTCAAAAACACAGGGAAAGGAGCATAGTAAGGAAATACTGTATCCAAGAAAGGCTGAAAACCAGCTGGGCAAACTCAAAATTCTGCATCTTTATGTCTGATGTCAAAATGCTCCTCAGATATCCATCTTCTTTCAGCTCTGTTGACTACAACATACTCATTTCTATTGGGCTGATTTCACTCCCTTTCACTCCTACTCTCCTTGGTAGGTATCCCATGACTCTGACTCTGGCATTTCTAACATCTTGGGGTCTGCAAGGAAATCCAGGCTTTAATTTCACAGCTTCACAAAATAGCCTCTTTGGGCCTCCATCAAGGGACACTCTTAACACATGCCTGGATTTAGCAGCTTTCATTTGACATGGAGGCAAATTCCATAGACCCTTGTATCTTTAACTCTAAGGCCAGAATCACTTTACCAAAGTCGCCAATTTCTGCTGCTTGCTAGGACGAAAACATGACCCCCTTTATCAATTACATCTTTACCATATATTTCTGTCTTTCACTGCCTAAGGTTAGTTGTCTTGAAGCTTGCTCTGTACACAAGGCAGGCCTCAAACTCAGAGATCTGCATATCTCTACAATCACAGTGCTGGGACTAAAGGCATGCACCACCACATCCATCTCTAAGTTTTTCTTTAGTTTCTTTTCACAAGTTGGAAACTTAGCTGTGTGTGATCTTTCCCTGAGGTCATCACTCCCTTTATTCCATTCCTTAATGTATTTATCTCTTTGAACATAGGACTTGGGACCATTCTATTTTCTGGTGATTTTTTTTTCTCCTCAAATATTTTTCCTTGGTCAGCTTGCTCCTTTTCATTATAAATCTTCATCAGAGTTAACACTATATCCACACAATAGCATCTATCTTAGGCTGTTTTGAGATCTCCTCTGCCAATGGAATTAATCCAAAACTCTTCACTTTAGCCTCAGGCAGACATTTCAGACAAGGGCAAAAAAGCAGCCACTTTCTTCCCCAAAGTATCATCTCTAGGCCACATACTAACAAGCTTCTCCTCTGAAACATCTTGATCCCCACAATTATCAAATCACATTCAGCATCACTGTCTTCCATACCCTGTTATTTCAGCCCATTAAGCAAAACTTTAAGCATTCCACTGCTTTTCTAAACCAAACTCCCAAAAGCTATATGAATCCAAACATAGTTAATGTTTCTATGGCTATAAAGAGACAGCTTGACCGTGGCAACTCTTATAAGGAAAATATTTAATTGAGGTGGCAGCTTATAGTTTTGGAGTTTCAGCCCATCATCATCATGGTGGTGAGCACAATAGCATGCAGGCAGACAAGGTACTGGAGAAGTAGCTGAGAGTCTTACATATTGCAGGCAATAGGACATGGTCTGAGACACTGGGCAGTATCTTGAACATGGGAAACTTCAAAACTTGCCCCCACAGTTGCACAATTCATCCAACAAGGCAATACCCACTTCAACAAAGCCATACCACCTAAGAATACCACTCCCTATGAGATTATGAGTGCCAATTACATTCAAACTATCACAGTCATTATATGGAAATCATCCATTCTGCCATTTTTCTCTCCATGGCTACAGCAGGAGCAGGAGCCACCTAGAAAAGCTTTAGCTATGGCTGGAGTGGCCACAGAACACTTCTTGTAAAGAAAGGAGCAGAGACATAAGGCATGTGTTGGTTTGAAAAGGACTGGTTCCCATAGTTTCATATATTTGAATGCTTAGGGAGTGGAAGTCTTTGATCAGATTAAAAGAATTAGGATGCATGGCCTTATTGGGGGATGTGTGTCACATGGCTGAGATTAGAAGTTTTCCAAAGACCACATCTGGCTCACTGTTTCTTTG
This sequence comes from Peromyscus eremicus, assembly GCF_949786415.1. Classification (NCBI taxonomy): domain Eukaryota; kingdom Metazoa; phylum Chordata; class Mammalia; order Rodentia; family Cricetidae; genus Peromyscus; species Peromyscus eremicus. The sequence goes on along the minus strand of NC_081425.1, from coordinate 40,441,278 downwards.
TCCTCTCTCTCTCCTTGCCTATGTATCAGGACATAGCTCTTGGCTACTGCTCCAGCACTGTGCATGTTGATAGTATACTAAACCTAGGAAACTGTAAGCAAGCCACCAATTCAATACTTTTATTTTATAACAGTTGCCTTGGTCATGGTTTCTTTTCACGGCATAGAACAGTGACTAAGACAATTAAATTCTTTAATCATTTTATAAAAGCATTCTGCCTTCTTGTGCCTAAGACTAATGAGAGAGGATCATCACATTGCTGTATGTCCAGCTTATCATGTGTCATTCAGTCATATTTTTAAAATTCATTAAAGTAATTACTGAAAATATATAAAATTTAAAAAGCACCAACTGAAAAGAAAAAAATGTATTAATTTTATAAATAGATAATATACTTGCAAAAGTATGAGTGACAATATTCAATACATATAAAGAAAAAAATGAAGTTGTTCAACCCACTTTGGAAAAATTCTATCACTGATGTATTTTAGACATTTAATACTTTAAAAATTAAAATGTTCAAAGAAACAAAAGAGATAAGTGGCTTGCTTCATTATTACTAGTAAGTCTGTGCTTTGGTTATACTAACTGCAGGCAGCTGGGAGATGGACAGAGGGCTCTTTTTAAGACAGCAAATGTATATGAAGACTCCCATGACCAAAACTTGTAATGAAAAATCAAAAGTAAAGGGGGAAACATGATTATGAATTAAAAGCCTTTGCACATTTAGTTTCTAATTCATTTGTCTCCCAAAAATACTATTGTATTTTTAACACAAAATAACAATTATAAATATTTTCTCCAGTTATCTAAATAATACGTGTAGTTTTTAGTGCCATCCATCTAGGCACTACAGAGAAAAATTTACAGCTTAATACAATCCATTCATAGAATCCATTCAGATTTGTCTTTTCCCACTATCAACATTATTATTGGCATATAAGTTCATAGCCATTCTCACGATTTTAATGGCTTTTAGCTTGCATGTTTGTAATATATAATACATGTTGTTTAGACAATAATTTTGACAGTATTAACTCCTGAGAGTTACTAAATCCAAGCATGTCTGTGCTATAATAACATCTGTAAAGTACATAGTTATTGCTTAATCAATTTTATGTCTCCTTCATTGTGAAAATTTGTAGTACAGGAGAAAGCATGGACTGAAATTTTTATGTCATTCATACATTTTAATTTAATGACTTCATTTGCAAGCATTTATCCCAAAGTCACATATCAATACACACAGAAAGTTTATTTTATAAAGTATACAATTAAACTTTAAAATATATTTTGAGAATATACTTGGTAAGATAAACACACGAAAAACATATAAAATATTTACAACAAAGGGCATTGAGCAAAATTATGTGTCATGAAATATGATAACCCACACATACCTAAAATTCTATTTTATATAAAATACTATTTTATGTAAAGATTTTTCATATATTAACATGTATATGTATTTTATGTTATATATACATTTGATATATTAAATGTATATTAATGTATTAAATGTATGCATGATTATTGGTAATAGAGAGATTGCTCATTAGTCAAGAGTATTGGCTCCATTTCAAGGGACTTGGCTTAAATTTCCAATACTCACATAGTGAACTATAACTACTCTAACTCCAGTTCCAGGGGATCCAATGCCCTCTTCTGGCCTGTGTGCACACCAGGTATGCACAGGATGTGAAGATAGACATTCAAACATAACACTCAGACATATAACATAAAATTTTATATAATTTAATTTGAAGTTATTTTCAACTGCAGATATGTCATCACTTTATGACAAATATTTATTTATAATCTTACTATATGTTTATGTAAATACTTGTATATAGGAAGGACAAAGCAGCAAGATATATATAAAAATGTTTAAAAAAACTCAAGTAATTACTGTATGAATAACAGATTTTAGGCAATATCCTTTACTAAAAGTTTTCTGTCATTTGGAAAATGCTTTTCAACAGGCATGTATTTCCAATTATCATTAGCCTTACCAATTAGACACATATATCCTTTTTCCACAGTAAGACTTTATCACAGTTTAAGAACTTAAAACTAATTGATCCAAATATAACTTAAATCTTATAATTTAAGTTTTAACTTAAATCTCCAACTCATCAACAAATATTTACATAGAATAATGGCATACTGTTTTGCATATAATATGATGCAAACCTTGTTTCTGTATTGATAAATATTAACAATTTTTTTCCATTTTATTGTTTTCTGTACTTTATTTTTCTTTTTTTTTTCATTTGTTCTCTCCATTCTTGTTAGATATTTCACATGGATTTTTGAGGTTATTGTTGAAATATTTACAATGCAGAGCTTTCTCAATTGCCCTCTACTTTACAAGCCTTCATCACCATATAATTTTCTTATGTAGCATTTACACAACACGAGAACAAATATTATGTGAATATAATATCAGAATTCATTGTACTTTAAAAATCCATGTACAAATATGTTATTCTTTAATTTTACATTTTACTTTCACTGAATCATTTAATCAACAACAAAAGTAGAGTTTCTAGCAATCTCTATGTATTATTGAAAGATTTATAAACCTTTCCGTGAATATGCTGATGATATTCTTGATCTTTAACGGTGTGCTTTTAAGAAAGAAATGGAAAAGAAGCAAGACACTTATTTCATTTTAATCAGTTCTAAATTCTTGATGAAAAATGAAAAGGGTCCAGAGAGTAAAGACTTGGTTATACACGAGGTCTTTAGGCAGTACATTTTCTAAGGAGGTGAAAGTGTCACACAAGGCTAAGACTTTGTTTGCATCAAGGTTAACTGTTTTTAATAACTTTGTTTCTAAGGACCTTGAATGCCCTACCCATACAGGCTCATATCTTTCTGGAATTATCTTAAAACATTTTCAGATGATTTGTCTTCCCTTTACCTTCCAAATCAACAACATCACCCCTTTATACTGGTATGTTCTCCTCTCCTCATTTTTAATGACCTTTTGCCACATCAGCAACTTAAAAATCAAGACTCAAGTGAAATTTTTGTTTGGCTATTTCTGCCTCGTTATATAGTTCGATTTCTTTCATCCTCATCATAGTAAGGCATGTATTCTCTTCCTTGATAAGGCATCTAATTCTGTATTCTGTGCATACAGTTTTGATTTATGATCTAATATTCTAAAGAATATAGGACACAAGAAACAGAAATGTAAATAAATAATGGTAGAGTAGTTTGAAACTTTTTTCTCTCTTATTTTCTTAATATTAAGGACACAGTTCCTACTACTTAAAGAATACATCTGAGAGCTAAGTCAATATCTAATGAGAAGTTACATTAGTTAGTAGAGACTAATTTTCTAGGCAATAAGAATTAAGATCCATATTATCACCATTAACATGAACTGCTGAATTTCTGAGTTCATTTGGTTGGTTAGAGCTAAATGTAAAATGCTTAATGAGCATTAAGATAGAGTGTTGTTCCATAATCCTAAAACTTAGGCAGGTAGGACTGTTACTTGACCAGAGTAAGATCAGAGTCAGGACCCACAAGTTACATTGATTAACAGAGATTGTCACTCTATCCACATTTCCTTTGAAAATGTATGATTATCTCTCTGAGATACAATAAACGACAGCATGGCTTTTGTGATCCAAGTAGCATGAACTGAATTGGGAATTTGACCCTAAGAATTATTGTGATTTTCTCTTTGTCCAGACTGAAAAACATGATTATTAAGATCAATCTACGTGAGTCTATTAAATGGGTAACAGAATTTATTAATATATAAATTGAGGAAATACACTCATGATTACAGAATGGAGTAGACAGCAGAATTCATCCTCTGATCAGACTGGGAGCAAATCCACTTGGCAGCCAGGAGTCTTGAGAAAGGGGCTGTGACCCGTCTCCAGCTCCTTATCAGAAGTCACATACAACCACAGAAAGCAATGTCTCCTTTGGGCCATATAGCCCTGTGTCATGGGCAGAGCAAATACCACTACATTTCCCCTTTTTATCTAAATAAGAAGGTTATAATCTTAATGCAAACTATATACAATAAGAATAATTATCAAGTGTCATCCAGGAAAAACAAAGGGTAATAACATAAGCAAAAATGGAACTACAACCAACAAGAACAACATCAAACAAGAGACACATACTAAAATCCATAGAAGTCAGGATCATAAGTAAATGTCACATTACAGAGATCATTCTGAAAGGTGTCATATCCTGAAGAACCTGAACTAATACTTAATATGTTCTAGCTAAGATACAAGAAGATTGTAACTGTAATCATCTAATCTTCAATTCCATCAAAGACCTGAGAAGGAACATAATAATACCTGAGAAAACAGGTGATGGATGCAAGCAACTTTCGGGTTCTTGTGAGGGTAGACAGAGACAGCTGGCAGCCTGGACAGTCATCTAATGTTTCTCAGCAGCATTGGTGCATTCAAATTGGCTACAGGCCTAGAATATCTAACAGACCATTTTCAGAAGCAGGTATTTTGGAAGACCATTTTACCCTGTGTTGGCAGAGTTCAGAAGTTACTTTTCCTTGTGTCCCACTCATCTAGAAAGGACAGCATTTGTACTGTCAGCAGTCGAGGCAAGGGCAGTTCTTTGCCCAGTAGGCCATTTTGTGCCAAGAAAAAGACAAACTTCTAAACAGAAATGTCTCAGAAGCTCAATATTCCCTCAGGATCAGATTGGTGCTGCCAGGAGTAATCATGTCACATCAACAAAATTCTAAGTTTTCAAAACATTTAAATGCCATATTCTCCAGGTCTATGAAGATTACCTATCCATCTGACATATGTTTCTGTAAGTCTGGAGAACCTAACTAACATAACTATAAAAATGACAAGCATGAATGACTATAGCTCAGTAAGCCTTCTCTACTAAAATAACTTAAGGACTAAGGCTTCACATTAACAAGATAGTCTGTAAGCAGATATATCATATAAGGACAATGACCTCAAAATTGTAATAATATACAAAATAGCTTAAACAGAGGTAGGAATGTATATATAGTGTAATATGCAATATGATGATAATCCTAAATATGTATCAATATACAAAATATTCTAAACAGAGGTATAACATTTATACAATATGACAAATATAATTTTACATTTGTATCATTATATAAAATATTTCTAACAGGAGTAGAAGTATGTGTACAATACAACAAATATAGTTTTGTATTTGTGTCAATATACAAATTCTCTTAAATAGGAACATAATAATAGTTTACATTTGTATCAGTATACAAAGAATCCACATCAGTGCAAATTATATAAGGCTGATATTTTACTGAATTAGTTTACTAGTAACTACAATAATCTGCCTTAATATCTTATACATATCCATTTATCTTATTCTTTTCTAAAAAAGAACACTGAGTCCAAACTTTATTGTTCTGCCCCCAACCCTACAACCATCCATCTTTAACCCTGAGAAAAATGAAACATCTGGGAGAAGAGTGTTGTTTTCTTATAGTTACTTCCTGCTGTTTATGAGGCAATGGTATCTCTGTGGGGTCCTGTAAGAAAGCTTAGATTGTGAGGTCTCAACAGGGCTAACCGTAGAGTCATCAGCCAGTCTCAGAAATGGATAAGATTGTCTGAGATTCTGGCCAGAAGTATAGTATGATGGACCATCTCCTCTTAGAACTCTTCTGAAGAGTTTTTAGTCCAAAGCTGATTATTGAGTAATGTTTTTATGTACCGTGGCATCTTTCTGAGTAGAGTCATTGTTGTGGGGCCCCATCTTCTGCAGACTTTAGAGACTGCTATTTGAGAAGACTTATTTTTACTGTGGACAACTGGAACATTATTAATATCAAAATAGAAAGTTTGGATTTAAAGATGACATGATACTTAAGAAAGGGTTCTGAGAAATCAAGAAAAAGCATGGAGAGAAAAAGAATCTGGACAACAATGGTCCCTTTTTATTGGTTTCTTCTGTCCCACACCAGGCTGCTCTTCTGATATGAGACAGAATCTCTTTAATATTTTTTCTTTTAACAGTGTGGTTTGGGTTAGAGAAGGAGGGAGCCAAATTCCAACTTCAAAGCCAGCTTGATATATATTGAATCAGAGCCACAACTTTTCTAGCCTTAAAGAGATATAGATGTTAAGCAGTGAGATATTTCCACAAGAAGCACTGCCTCCTTTGGGCTGTATAGCCCAGGGTCACAGGCTGAGCAAATACCACTACACATAAGATGAGGTGGGAAGTAATATATTTAAGTAAACATCTGAGGAAAATAGAAATGACTCAACCTTCAACGGAGCGCAGACCACTTCTGAATTATACAATCAATAGTGACTGGATGAATTTTCTGATATGGGTAGCTCAGTATTTGCTACCTGTTTTAATTGGTGGTTGTCCCAGCACAAATAGGGTTTACCTAACCAGGCGAAATGCAGGAATAATAACTGAAGGTCAGAAGATTCAAAGCAAGTCTATTGAGCAATGAATCCATATCACCCCTTCATGATTGGTCATGAATGTGGAGGTAAGAGAGTCATCAGATTCTCTGAAGGAAAGACAAAATTAAACTATGAGATGTACTAACATTGTCTGATCATATAGATGCATAATTGTCCATCTTCTGCTTAAACTACAAACCTTACAAAGTAATACCTGGTATTTTTAATGAACTCAAACCTGATATAATATAGGGCTCTAGAGAGATATACCAATTGTATTATTATCTGTTTATATAAAGGGGAATATGCCTTTTTATAAGTTCCTCAGGTTTTCTGTTACCACTTGCAATCACACCTTAACTGATAGCAGGTACATCAAGCAGTTGTTCATCTCCAAGTCTAGCCAGATAGGCTGTCAAGGAATGCATGGGTAAACACATGGCTGTTAGCTTAATCCACTTTGATCATGAGCGTCAGCTCCCATGCACTTATGACTTCATAAAATTAAAGAAATATATAAATTTATCAGTGGGTGTTCCCTCTCTGATAACATTCCAAGGGAAGGAAAGATCGGCTTTTCTGTCTCTTCATATTCCCCATTCCCAGCTCAAAACCCAAGAAATAATAAAACTTGTCTGGGAAAATCTCTGCAAGTTGTGAGGAGCACAAAGTTCTGGGTCTAGTCAGATATCGTTGGACTAAACATTTAAAATCCTGCCAATACTTTGACACTGGATTATTTCTCACTCTTCTCTTGTTTGTCCAGAACAAAAGTAACTATTTTCCATCTTCTAATGAAGAAACATATTCATTTTGTTGAATGAATATTCATTTGTCATATTCATTGCATAGTTAAAATATGAAAATTTGGTCCCCTCATGTTTTATATGATGTTTACCTGAAAATTTGTATCAGACAAAAGTCTTATAGTCTAAAGTTTATATATATATATATATATATATATATATATATATATATATAATAACATATATATAATGTTATGCCCTGTATAAATTTGAATTGTCTTTTAATAAACTTATACATTTCTTTGTTATTTTTAATATGTCTTTTGTGATGGTAGAATTGAAATAAAATGAGAGGGAGCTAGTAAATCGAAGAAACAAATGTCAGAATGAAGCAAAATGATGATAATGTTAGTAAAGAATTTCTGTATAAGATTTTATACCTAACTGGGTGGTGGTGAGTTTGAGGCCAGCCTGGTCTACAGAGTGAGGTCCAGGACAGGCACCAAAACTATGCAGAAAAACCTTGTCTTGAAAAACCAAAACAAAAACAAAAAAAAGTTAAAAAAAGGATAAGATTTTATATCAAGATAAAATAGCTGAATTTTCCCTATGAATAATAAAGCAAAAAAACTTAAGTCTAAAAACACCAAGGTAATTTACAATTTCATGAAAGATGAGACTTAGGCATGGTATACATAGGATTCTTAAAACATATTAAAGTTTTCTAAAGTCAAGTTTGTACTGAAAGTCCTGGAGTTCTCTGAAGTTATTGGTCTGTTTTTAGTTGCTTTCATAAGAATTTGCTTAAAGAACAACAACAAAAAAATCCAATCAAGATTTATTTAGATATGTTGCTTTTCTAGCTGTGCTTTGTCTAAAAGTTGCAAACGTAAAAAACACAAGAAGAATAAAACTTTCCTTTTTTTTCTGGTTGAACAATCAAAGATTTTGAAGCTTGTGCTTTTGTAGACAGAAGGACTTAGAGGACAGCAAACAGTTTTGTCCCTTTCCTTACAAACTCAGTCAGAGCCCTGAGGATGAGAGGACTCCTCTCACAGAGCTTTCCTATTAGGTCATCTGTCTTCTTGATCAGAGAGGTTATGGAGATCTGGCTATTATACACTAACGGGTGAACATTCTGCATAGAATCGGGTCAACACAGAGTGAAAGGGCTACTGCTTCCAAGGAAGACCACATGGTCAGTATGCCCTGACTTGTCCAAGCAAATGGTATAACCAGTAAGGAAAAACTACGGTGGCCCTAGGCTCCTCCAATGACACAAGTGACCCCTGAGAAGAGGGCCAGACCTTCAATTTTCCTCACCAACAAGAAAATAAATGGTTAATTTTTAGACATGTATGTGTACTTAAGCTCCCAGCAGAAAAGTGCAAATGAAGAGTAAAATGATTGGTAATAACAACAATTAAAAACTAGATTAGTCTTTGAAAAGAAAATAATAAGCCAAGATTTATAAGACTCCCCCAGGTTACTGACATGCTAGGTATGATGTTTTAACTAGATTAAATGAGTCATGAATTTTCCATGAGTAAACAAAGTACTGCCTGTATATTCATAATAATCCCACAAATGCCACAAATGCTTACAAGATCTTCATATACTGACCCAGACCGTGCCAGATATCACCATCATTTTGATGAACAGTGACTGAATCATCATGGTGAAAATGGATTGCAACATCATATATATATATATATATATATATATATATATATATATTAGTTGTGCTATTAATCTTTAAACTTAGTATACACAACTGCTATCTTAATTTCATCTATTTTGATTTACTATTGACACACACTCAAGCACTCCTGTGGTGATTGAACTTCATTTATTTGTGTTGCCTTAAATTGTTCCCCAAAGCCGAAAGTGAGTCAAGAGTTCAGACCCTAAAGCCTTCTTCCTGGGTTTCAGACAGAAGCAACCACTGGATTTAACCGCCATTTCCAAATAACTTTAAGCTTTCAGTTCTTGAGGAGAATGTAGTAGATAGCTTGAGGTATTAGCAAGATTAGAAGTCATTGAAGATGGATCCATCCTTCCTTGTCAGCTTTCACATCCTAGTTCCCTCACAATTCCAAAAAGAGAAGCATCACAATTATCCCTCTTTAAAGCACCATATGAAACAGTGGAAGTTTCAAGATTTCCTAGATGCACATAAACAGAAAGCAACTTCCGTTGGATCAAAGGAATGGTACGGGAGTTCTACTTCTGGACTTGCCTAGAGACATGTGTTCTCCTGTGGCCCAAAGATTATTAGAATAGCAGGTTGTCTTTCAACTGCCCTTGCAGATAAAGTGGTCTGAAACTCATCTTGGGAATATTGAGGCCCCTGAAGACATACTGAGAAGATTGTCGACAAATTTCTAAATGATCTTATTAAACAAAAAACACTGAGCCAAACATAGGAGTGAAAGCTTTAGACAGATCAGCGAAATAGGGAAAGCCACCAGCCAACCTTACCTCACCAACTCTGCAGCTTCCAAATGCAAGTGACTTCCTGTCTAAACATACCTTTCTATGCCTTACTTTTCTGCCTTCTCATTGGCTCTTAGCCCAGCTACCTCACTTCCTTGTCACTGTCTGTCTGTACAGACCTCCAGGTCTCTATGGATGGTACTAGGATTAAAGGCATGTGTCACCAAGCTTGGCTCTGTTCCCTAGTAAGGCCTTCAACACACAGAGAACCTGCCTGCTAAGTGATCTGATTAAGGGCGTGTGCTGCTTGACTTTATTTACTTAAAGTGGCTGGCCTTCTCCCCTTGAACTTCAGGCAAACTTTGTTTATCAAAGCACAAATAAACTATCACTACATTTCCCTTTTACTTGTCTAATAAAATTTAAAAAACATAACTAATATAAGAAAAACTATATACAATAACTACAATAACTACATATGTATGCAAACAATAAATACATCAACAATGTCTAATCCATTTGCATTTGACAAATTCAGAGAAAATATTCCATTATTTATCCTATTTTGGTGACTCCAAAATGTACCTAATTCACTTTCTGTCCTAACTTGTATTACCAACAGAAAGCTCTCTTATAATGTCTTTGAAATCTATACACTTTATACCTCCTTAGAGAGATTTTTTTCTGAAATTTCTTAACAAGAAAAACTGTAACTACAACTATTTAATCTTCAACTCCCTTAGAGACCCAAGAAGGAAATAATATCACCTAGTAAAACAGGAAGTGCCAACAAGTGACTTCCAAAAAAATGTGAGTTGACAGAAATAGCCAGCTGCCTGGCCAGTCACCTGAGGTTTCTCTGCACATTGGAACATCATCTTTAGCCTACACTTAGCATATCTGACAGACTCATTTGTGAAGTAGGATGTACACAAGGCTTACAGCTTGACCTCACATTCAGTGCGAGTATTCCATGTACAGATAAACTTGAATTCCACTGGTGTCCTGTCATGAATCAGGATTTTAAATTCTGGAAATTGCTGGTGTTTTTGGAATTTGGCTGCCCATTCTTCTTGGCTTGTGGGTAGCTTTATCTCCTTTATTAAATGCCAGTCTACCCTTGAGAGGTTAGACTCCATCAGCCTAGTTACTCCTTCAAAAATAGCTGTTTCAGCTACTGTTCCACTGCACACCAGAAGCCAGCGGTCCCTTGCCTGTTCAACTGCTTTTGAAAGAAGGAGCGCTGTACCCTTTCTGGATTGCAAAAGCATTTCAGTATTTGTGCCATATTGTCCTGGCCTCGGAGGACATCTATTACCAAAGCTATAGTCATACTTGTCTTGGCAAAGATCTGTAGTCCTTTGTTTTGTGTCCTGTTTGTCCATTTTGCTCAATGCAAGGGCACTCAGTTGTTCAGTGGCTAAATTTTTCACAATGAATATTACCTCCATATGCATTTTATTCAATGCCCATGTCTTTTCTGAAGTAGATTGGTGCTGCCAGGAGCCAACATGTCTCATAGTCATAAAAAAAGAAAAAAATCTGTGTTATTAATACATTTTAAATGCCATATTCTGTAGATCTCTGAAGGGTTTCAAGATGACCTGTCTATAATATATCTCTGCTTGACCTTGAAAACATACCTAATATGACTACAAGTTCCACTGTAATGTCTAATTACTAACTTTCATTTCTTTAGAAGACAGAAATATTTATCTCCTTAATGAGATGATGTACTTATAGCTCCCAGAAACCCCTCTCTTGATGCACAATACAGTATGTTAGAGAACTTCACTGCTAAACCTGCCTGCTTGTCTGAGTTCTAATTAAAAATGTGTTCTATTTCCTCTTTCCTTTCTTCACTTTGTATCACAGTCAAAATCCTAAACATGATTTTGCTGACATCCTCCATCTTTTCTGAAGATCTTCCGACTTATGCAGTTTCTTTCTCACCTCCACTGCTGACCATGCCTCATATCTTAGCTCAAAATGCATGGCTACCTCATTTCCTCCTACCCATCTTCCATCTACTAATACTTCCCAAAATTTATACCTAGTTTGCTTGCTCTCTGGTTTCTTTGTTGTTGTTGTTGTTTGTTGTTGTTGTTGTTTTTTTGTTTTGTTTTGTTTTGTTTTTCAAGACAGGGTTTCTCTGTGTAGCTTTGCGCCTTTCCTGGAACTCACTTGGTAGTCCAGGCTGGCCTCGAACTCACAGAGATCAGCCTGTCTCTGCCTCCCGAGTGCTGGGATTAAAGGCATGCGCCACCACCGCCCAGCGCTCTCTGGTTTCTTAAATAAATTCTAATAAATTAAATTAAATTCTAATAAATTCTTATGCTTCCTTCTAAATCTACTTCTAAAGTCATTTAGGGAGAAGAATAAGAACTCACAAAATGGAACACCAGCTACTCAGTAAAAGTATTATGTCAGTTTTGCATAATTCAATTATATAACAATGTCTTAGTTAGGTTTTTATTGCTAGAAGAGACACCATGATGACAGCAATTCTTATAAAGGAAAACATTTAAATGGGGGTGGCTTAAAATTTCAGAGGTTTAGCCCATTTTCATCATAGAGGGACATGTCCACGTGCAAGTAGATGCAGTGCAGGAGAAGGAGCAGAAAGTTTTACATCTCAATCTGCAGGCAATAGTAAGTGAATTTTGTGATGTACCCTTAAGACTTGAGCAAAGGAGAACTCAAAGCCCGCCCCTACAGTGACAAACATCCTCCAACAAGGCCACACCTACCTCAACAAAACAGTATTTCTTACTAGTGCCATTCCCTATTGGGGCCATTTTCTTTCAAACCACTACACATAATAAAATAAGCATAAATCTTTATGTATGGAAAATATGAAAGAATTACAGCCCACTAAGGAATGTGGAGAGGATGAGAAATATTCATTTTGAAGGAAGAGAACGCAAATTGATTATCCAATACCAAATATTTAGCTAGCCTTGAAACATGCAAAGAAGTGATGCTAAGTAAAGTCATACAGACTAAGCAGTGTATTTTTATATATGTGAATTCAATATGTTTGTATGTGAATATATGTATATATTCATATGTATATGCAAATGTGCATGTATAGTGACATAAAAAAGTCACAAATTTGAGAAAACAAAGTGGGATACATAGAAAGATTTGGAGGGAGGAATGCGAAGGGGAAAGGATGAAATTAAAATTTCAAAAAGTTTTTTAAAAAATTATAAAAATATTTTATTTTTATTTTGTTATCTATTAGTAATATTATAGGAAATTCCTTGAGCAATATAATAGTGGAGAATCAGAGAGTAAATATACAGTAATATAGTAACTAGAAATATGTTCTATGACATTGAGTTTTTAAAACAAAAAATTGTGAAAATAAGGTCCTTTAGTTATATTGTACTATGATTTTCATACAATTCCTTTAAAGGATTACTAATGTTTAAAGTGGGATTTTGTTTATATTATGTCTACATTGTTAAGATATTTTCAAACCATAGACAATTTCAAATAACTTTAATTTCCATGATTTAATGAATTAGAAAAGCAAATAAACAATATCATAAATACTCAATAGTAATAATAATATTCTATTTACTTCAAATCACCCTCTGAAAAGTGTTTAATATAGTGATATATTGTGTACCCTAATAAACAAGCCACTAGATTAAACACAGAGGCCAGACAGTGGTGGCACACACCTTTAATCCTTGCACTCATGAGGCACAGATCAGTCTGGATCTCTGTGAGTTCAAAGCCACCCTGGATTACATGAGATTGTTTCAATTTAGGAGAGAAATAGAGCTAGACAGTGGTGGCACACACCTTTAATCCCAGTACTTGGGAAGCACACACCTTTAATGGCTGGGCAGAGAAAGGTATATAAAGCATGAGGAGACAGGAAGTAGAAGGCTTTTTGGCTAAGGAACATTTTTGGCTAGAAGTCCTTACAGCTGGAGCGCTTTCAAGCTCAGGAGTTGGTGAGGTAAGAGGTGATGGCTGTGGCTTGCTCTGCTTCTCTGATCTTTTAGCTTTCACCCCACTTTATGGCTCTGGGTTTTTTATTAAGACTATTTATGAATTCATGTCACAATTTAATCTAAGAATTCACAAGAAACTCCATGTAAGAGACTTTGAACCTTAATTTACTCACTTATTTAGATAGTTTTTCAACAAATGTTACAAAATATTTTCTTTAGGCATCTTTTTAACCCAAGTTCATGCAGAAGTGGAATATTTTCTATTCAAATAGAGTCTGCTATATAATACTTGACCTGGAAAGGAAATGCTAATTGTCCCTCAGCTTAGCACATTTTAGTACTTCTGAACTTAGGAGTAGATATTTCTGTCTATAACTTAGTTATTAACTGAAAGGCTCCCCTCAATAACTGTAAGTATTAATATTCCATTTAAAACAATAAAAACAGGAGGGGTCTTCTAAAAGAATTTTTGGTAGAGAAAGACTTCATTTGACAATTCTAGGTCTGATTCTCAATTGTGTAGAGTCAGAATGTCCAGACAGCATTTCCACCACTGTGTATATAATTCAATGCTTTTACTTATGCTTTTTATATCAGACTTATGACAAAATGCAGTGTAATAATGTAACGAGGTTTGCATTTACTATTGCAGCATTTTTTTAAATGAAGGCCAATCATCGATTTGCATTCTCTAGTCAGATTTAAAATGACGTATACTACTAAGCAATGACTTTCCATTTCAAATGTGGTGAAACTCCTTATTTTTCTAGTATTTTCTTTGTTTTCTGATATAGGAAACTTGAAGCAATTTTGTCTTGCAATTTGTCAGGCTACATATATAACCACAACAAACTTCAGTTCAAGATTTTGCTAACCCTTAATTTTATTATTTTATTTAGTTATCTGACAAGGAATTAGAAATATATATATATATATATATATATATATATATATATATATATATATATAAATTGGAGGTAAACAGGGACTTGGAAGAAGTTGGCTGCAGAGCATACATTTATGCTCCATCCTCTGGAGTGTTATCTATGTCCTTCCTCCATCAAGTTGCTGAGGCCATGTGAATACATTCCAGAGAACAAAAAATAAGCTCGAGTAAAGTTTGTTACTTCTCATTCTGAAATCAAATTCTTGACTTTTTCTCTCATTATCAATAACATTTGAAACAGAGGGTGATTTTGAAAACTACATATTTAAATGTAGTTAATTTGCCTTAATCTCCTGAGTTATTTGTGAATAACTCCAGTGCAGTTAGAACTATACCACCAGTTTCAATTTACCTGAGCAAATACAGACCACTGTGAATAAGTATTGATGTTTTAAGGTATATTTTCAGCGGCATAGCTAGCATAATTAGTATGGAAATTTGTAATTTGAATTTATATATTATTGAAAATACACTGTCTTCCATTATCCAGTGGAAACTATTTGGTTAAACCAAGATGATGCTGGGAGTAGCCATATGGCTTGAAAACCTCAGCTCTACTGGAACAGATTGAGAAACAGAGCGTTAGTGATGGTTGCTGACTTTTATTGGTAGCATTTAGCAAAATATTTGAAAAAAGACATGTACTTGCAATCAGTTGGTTTTCAAGCCAAAAATAAATCAAAACAGAAAACTATACAGAAATTATTAGTTATTTTCTAAGGGAAAATACAATCCTAACTAATTAGAATCTCCAAAGTATCAGTTATGCAATAAATGGTTGTTGAGGATGTGGAACAGACAGAGCTTCATGCATTGCCAGTGTGAGTACAACCTGGAAGAGACACTATGGAAACAAATATTACTGTTTCTTATACAAGAAGACATACTAGTACCATCTAATAGAGTAAAGGCATCCCAGGATGCTTTGCTGATATTTTATCTATGTACCCTAATAAAGCTTATCTCAGGATCAGAGAAAAAAGCCAGCCATTGTAGTAAACATAGAAGTCAGGCAATGGTAGCACATGCCTTTAATCCTAACATTCAGGCCACACTGGGAACAAAGCCAGTCATGGGGGCCCACTTCTTTAATTGCAATGTTAGTTATCCATAAAGGTCTGGAGGTCTGTACAGACAGACAGAAAGTGACAGGGGTGGGCAGAAAGAGGAAGTGATGTAGCTGAGTAGAAAAAGGAAGTAAGATTGCAGAACAGAAAGGCATATAGGCATGGTTATACAGGAAGTAGCTCACTCTGGAGGCTGAAGACCAGGAACTAGAGGGTTTTAAGCTCTTTTAAGCTCTTAAGTTTTTGTTTTGTTTTGTTTTGTTTTGTTTTGTTTTGTTTTGTTTTGTTTGGCAGCTGTTCAGTAGAGATCCATTTGGGTGAAGACTCAGAGGCTTTCAGTCTGAGGAAACAAGATAAGCTGAAGCGTTGGTGAGATGAGGTTGGCTATGGCTTGTTCTACTTCTCTGATCTTCCAGAATTCACCCCAATATTTGCCTCCTGGTTTGTTTGTTTTTTTTTTATTATAAGACCATTTAGCAATTCATATAAGATGCTAGCCTTTCACACATTCGCTTTGGGCAGACATTTCAAATCTGAACCAGCAGAGTTGGTAAGGATGAGCTGGTTTGAGGGGATATGCTGAAGAGGCTAAGGCAGGAGGATCATAGTTCAAGGCCAGCTTGGGATACACATTTGCACTAGAAAGATGAATCACAGTTAAGCTTGGACTTCTTTTCCAGAGAACCCAGTTTCAATTAAAATCACCCACGTCAGCAGCTCATAATAACCTGTATCCCTAATTCTGTGGAATCTGACAGAACTAGTCTTTACAGGTACACATTCACATACACATAACCACACACAGGCATACATGAATATACACACAATTTTGTCAGATAGTCATAGCCCTTTATCACATGGAAGTTGAGAGTTTAACAGCTACTCATTAGCTATTAAGACTTTTTTAGAAGGTCCTTTGAGTTTTGCATTCCTTTCAACTCATTTAATGAGTAATTCTTTCCTTTCCTTTGCCTTCCTCAGGTTATTAAATTAGTTGTATTGTTTGTTTAAGAAGAAATGCGGGGAGTTGACTGTTAAGTCTTGGAATTTAAATTTTCTTTGAATTTAACATTTTAGTATATGAGCTAACTTCCTAGCTTCCCTTCTTCAAATTTAAAAGAGAAATTGTGATGGAAAAGAATCTACATACTAGAGAAGAACTCTCCTACATATCCTTGGTTTCCTGTGGACTGACCTCCAACTCCTGACTCTCCTGTTTGGGCCTCTCTGGTCCTGGAATTACACATGTGCAATCACAGGTGCTTTCTGCATTTACTTGAGAAGATCTGAAATTGTGTTTTTGTAAAGCTGGTTTTGCAAAACCTACAAATAAAACATAAAATTGGAGTATCAGTCATTTTTCATGATCCAAATTTTTCAAATAGATATAATATACAGGATCACTGAGCATCGATAGATAAAGTTAGAATTTATTGTTTTCAGGTAATATGAGTTAGTTTTTCTGTAACAAAGCCAAAAAAACTGGGTGTTGATGCTCTATTATTGCCTCAAGATATTTATTATTCCATCATAATCTCATTATAGCTCCAGAATTTAAAATCTCTCTCTTCTTCCTCTTCTTCCTCTTCTTCTTCTTCTTCTTCTTCCTCTTCTTCTTCTTCTTCTTCTTCTTCTTCTTCTTCTTCTTCTTCTTCTTCTTCTTCTTCTTCTTCTTTTTAGTTTTTCTTTTCATTCTCCATACTTCCAGGACTAAAAGCATGAGATACCATACCGGTCTCTCTTCTCTCTTTGTCTAGCTCTGTTGTTCTTTACATCCATCAATATTCAGAGGGCATATGATACTGTGGGATGTTGATCTGCATGCTGTGAATATGTGTTCTTCTGATTGGTTGATAAATAAAACACTGATTAGCCAGGAGCCAGGCAGGAAGTATAGGCAGGGCGAGCAGATGAGGAGAATTCTGGGAAGAGGAAGGGCTGAGTCAGGAGTCACCAGCTAGACACAGAGGAAGCAAGATGTCAAGGCAGAACTGAGAAATGGTACCAAGCTATGTGACTAAACATAGATATGAATTATGGGTTAATTTAAGTGTAAGAGCTAGTCAGTAATAAGTCTGAGCTAATGGCCAATCAGTTATAATTATTATAAGCTTCTGAGTGATTATTTTATAAGTGGGCCATGGGACTGCATGGGCTTGGTGGGACTGGAGAAACCTTCAATATGATATGCTAGATTTATTCATTTTTAAAGATAATTTTCAGAAAGAGTTGCAATCTCACACTCAGAGGTTCAAGATTAGATTAAGCTTCTTCCCCAGTAGTGGACTAGAAATGCTAACTTGATAAAGTAGATGTAAATTATCAGCTTGTATCACCTGCAGAACACTATGCAAACCACTTTCTCAATAGTGTCGTTGATGCTGTGAAGTCACATATGTCTTTGGAAATGAGCAGGTAAATGAAATCTGTGAAAAACACATTTAGTGATTGAATATTGTTTTAGAGATGACATACTCTGAGTGACATTTCAACAACAGCAAATAACACCTTTATTGAATTGAAATAAGTAAAACTCACCTCTACAAGTTCTGTTTTGTTGATTTTTAAATGAACACTAGTCTTAATATTTTAAATGTCAATCTAAGTCAGAGTCAAGTTCATTTTCTGTCTCTGTTTGCACAGTATTTATTTCATTTATATTTTATTGCTTTAGAAGACAAGAATAATTGAAATTTCTCTGCATATTGTAGTTTTCAGTGTTTCAGGAGTATCTATGAATGCACATGTACTATGTTAATATATGCACACACACACACACACACATACACACAAATGATGAGGGCATGTCTTTCTGTATGCTGTGAATACGTGTTGCATTGATGATGGGTTGATAAATTAAGCTATTTTGTCTACGACAAGGCAGCTTAGAGGCAGGCAGTAAATTCAAAGAGAGTGACAGGAAGAAGGAGGGGAACGACACCAGCCAGCCACCCAAGGAACAACGTATAATGGGATGCAGGTAAAGCCATGAAACATGTGGCAATACATGGATTAATAGTTATGGGCTAATTTAAGATATAAGAGCTAGCTAGCAAGAAGCCTGAGCCATGGCCATTCAGTTATAATTAAAATAATCCTCTGTGTGTTTGCTTGGGGCATTTGAGTGGGAGAGATTTGTCCCCATCGCTAGCAGGCAAGGACACAAGAAAACTTCCAACTACACACAATCATACACCATCACCACCACCACCACCACCACCACCACCACCACCACCACCACTGCAGCAACAACAAGGAAATTAGAGAAATGAGTTAATCATTGGCCATTGATACCTCTCAATATCAACTGTGTCAATTACCCAATTAAAAAATATTGATTGATAAAATGTATTTGAATACAGGATCTATCCCTCTGCTGCATACAAAAATACACCTCAGAATCAAAGACAGATATTACCTCAGAGTAAATGGATGGAAAAAAGTTATTCCAACCAAATGAATCTAACAAGAATGCTAGTAGTGCTGCTTTGAATAAGAATGTCCCACACAGACTCATAGATTTGAATGCTTTGTCATCAGGGAGTGGTAGTATTAGGAGGTATGGCCTTGTTGGTGTGGCCTTGTTCCAGGAAGTGTGTCATTGGAGGTAGGCTTTGAGGTATGAAATGCTCAAACTAAGCCCAGTGTCTTTTCTCTCTTTCTCCTGCTTGCCCATCCAGATGTAGAATTCTTGGTTCCTTCTCCAGCACAATATCTTTCTGGGTGATACCATGCTTTCCTCCATGATAATGAACAAAACTTCTGAACTGTAAGCAAATTCTAATTAGATGATTCACTTTATAAGAATTGCCATGGTCATAGGATCTCTTCACAGCAATAGGGACCTAAACTAAGATGCTGGTGTAACCAATTTAATATTTAATCAAATAAACTTCAAACCAAAATTAATCAAAAGAGATGGGGAAGGAAACTATGTACTCATCAAAGGAAGAATATACCAAGGTGACATTTCAATTCTTAACATCTATGCCTCAAACATAAAAGCACACAAGTTTGTAAAAGAAATACTACTACAGCTTAAATCATATACTGACCCATACACATAAATAGTGGGAGACTTCAATACACCAGTCTTAACAATGGACAGGTCATCCAGACAAAAACTAAAGAGAAATGCTGGAGCTAACTAATGTTATAAATCAAATGAACCTACCAGATATATCCAGAACATTCCACACACCTTCTACTCAGCATCTCAGGGAACTTTCTCCAATACTGACCACATACTCAGACACAAAGCAAGTCTCAACTGATACAAGAAAATTGAAATAACTCTGTGCATTCTATCAGATGACCATGGATGAAAACTGGGTTACAGCAGCAACAGAAACAAGAGAAAGCTTACAAACTCATGAAATGGAACAACCCTCTAATGAGTGAAAAATGGCTCATGATAGAAACTAAAAGAAAAAGAAGAAATTAAAGAATTCCTAAAAATTAATGAAATTGAATGCACAACATACTCACCTGATGGGACACAATGAAAGTGACACTAAAAGGGAAGTTTATAAATCTAAGTGCCTACAAAAAAAAAAAAAAAAAAAAAAAAAGGAGAGATCTCATACTAGCACCTTAACAGCAACCTGAATACTCTAGAATGAAAAGAAGTAAGGACTCCTAAGAAGAGTAAATTGCAAGCAATTATCAAACATAGTGTTGGAATAAATAAAATAGAAACAACGAGAATATCAAAATTAACAAAATCATAAATAAAAAGGAGAACATAACAGTAGACATCAAGGAAATCCAAAGAATCTTTAGATCATACTTTAAAAACCTATACAGTCAGACGGTGGTGGTGCATGCTTTTAATTCCAGCACTGGGGAGGCAGAAGCAGGTGGATCTCTGTGAGTTTAAGGCCAGCCTGGGCTACAGAGTGAGTCCAGAAAAGGCGCAAAGCTACACAGAGAAATCCTGTCTCGAAAAACCAAATAAATAAATAAAAAATAAAAATAAATAAATAAAAACCTATACTACACCAAAAAGGAATTTATAAAAGAAATGAGTAATTTTCTCAAAATGTACCACTAATCAAAGTTAAATCAACATCACACAAAAAAGTAAATAAAACTTTAATCCCTTGTGAAATTAAACCAGTCATTAATATGATAAAGCCCAGGGCTAGATCATTTTAGTACTTAATTCTACCAGACTTTCAAAGTAATTTTAATGCCAATACTCTTCAAATCATTCTACAAAATAGAATCAGAAAGAACATTTTCAAATTCATTTTATGAGAACACAGTTACTCTTATACCTAAACCACCTAGACACTCAACAAAGAAAGAGAATTACACACCAATTTCTCTCATGAACATAGATGCAAAAACACTTAGTAAAATATTTGGGATCCAAGAACACATCAAAAGATCATCTACCATGATCAATTAGGCTTCATCCCAGTGATGCAGAGATGGTTCAACATAAAAAACTGTATATAATCTAACATATAAGTAAACAGAAAGAAAACAAAAAAAAATCTGATCATCTCATAAGATGCTGAAAAAGCCTTTGACAAAATTTCACACCCACTCATGATAAAAGTCCTGTGAAGATTAAGGATACATGGAACATATTTAAATGTAATGAAGGTAATTTACAGCATGCCTATAGCCATCAACAACTTAAACAAAGATAAACTCAAAGCAATTCAGTTAAAATCAAGATCAAGCCAAGGTTGTCCACTCTCTCCATATCTATTCGATGTAGTACTTGAAGTTTTAGCTTGAACAACAAGCAAAGTGATAGACATCAGGAACATACAAAATGGAAAAGAAGAAGACACGGCATTTTTATTTGCAGATGACATAATAGTATATATAAATGAGCTTAAATATTCCAGCAGGGAAAACCTACAACCGATAAAGACTTTCAGCAAATTCATTGAATATAAGATTAACTAAAAAAAAAAAAAAGTCAGTAGCCCTACTACATAAAAATGGTAAATGGACTGCGAAAGTAATCAGGGAAACAACACTTTTCACAATAGCCAATAATAATAATAATAATAATAATAATAATAATAATAATAATAATAATAATAAAATCGGGGAAACTCTAATCAAGCAAATTAAAGACATATATGATAAAAACTTCAAGACTTTGAGGAAAGAAATTAAAGAAGGTATCAGAAAACAGAAAGATTACCTGTGCTTATAGACTGGTAGTGGTGTATTTGTCAGATTCGTATCAGTGGGAAGAGTGTACTTCAAACTCTTTTGCCTGTTCTTATTACTCTTATCCTCCTGCTGGATTGCCTTGTCCAGTCTCCAGATAAGGGCTTTTGTCTTGTCTCACTGCATCTTATTTTGTCCTATTTGACTGTCTTCTCTTGGAGGCCTGCTTTTTCTAAAGAGAAAATGGATGGGGAGTGGATCTTAGGGGAATAGAAAATTGGGGATAGCTGGGAGGAATAGAGGGAGATGAAAGTGTGATCGGTATATAGTATATAAGAGAAGAATATATTTTAAATAAAACAAAAATTAAAAAAAAAGAAACATAGTAAAACTAGTCATCCTACCAAAAGCAGTCTACAGATTTAATACAGTCCTGATCAAAATTCTGACACAATTCTTGACAAACCTTGAAAGGACAGTTCTCAACTTAATATAAAAAACAACAACAACAAAAAAATCAGGATAGCTATAAACCTGAAAAATAAAAGAATTGCTGGAGGTATCACCATCCTTGATTCCAAGTTGTACTACAGAACAATAGTAGTAAAACTTTGTGGTATTGATATAAAAACAAGCAAGTTAACCAATATAATAGAACTGAAGGTCCAGTTATAAGTCCACACACCTATGGACCTCTGATTTTTGATAAATAAGTCATAAATACATAGTGGAAAAAAGAAAATGTCTTCAATCAATGGTTCTGGTCAAACTAGATGTCTGCATTTAGAAGAAAGCAAAGACTTCCATATTTATTAGCTGCTGTGGATTATGCTCATTGTTAATAATAAAGTGGAATTGCTGCTAGCTCAGGGGGAAGATATTTGAGAACAAGAGCCAGACTAAGAGAATTCTGGGAAGAGGAGGTCAGAGTCAGAAGTCTCAGGGCAGATGCGGAGGAAGCAAGATGAGAATGGCTTCCTGAGAAAAGGTACCAAGCCATGTGTCTAAACATAGATAGGAATTTTGGGTTAATTTAAGTGTAAGAGCTAGTTAGTAATAAGCCTGAGCTCCCAGCTGAGCATTTACAAGTAATATTAAGCTTCTGAGTCAATTATTAGGGAAGTGGCTGCTGGGTATTTGGGAGTGGCTGGTGGTATATAAACTTCCTCCTATAATTACCCTGATTAAAATTTAAGCCCAGGTATCAAAGACCTTATCATAAAACCAGACACACTGACCCTGATTGAAAAGAAAGCAGTGGGGAATGGCCTTGAAAGCGTTGGCTCAGGAGACAACTTCTGAAACAAACACTGATAGCAGAGGCACTAAGATCAACAATTAACCAATGGGACTTCATGAAACTGAAAATCTTCTGTAAGACAAAGGACACTGTCCATTGGATAAAGAGGCAGCTTGCAGAATGGGAAAATACTTTTATCCAACTCCAATCAGACAGAAGTCTAATTTCCAAAATACATAAGGAAACTAGATAGCCAAATAAACAAAAGCAAAAACAAACAATCCAATTAAAAGATAGGATAGAGATCTAAACAGAGAATTCTCAACAGAGAAATCCTAAGAAACAGTTAAAGAAATGTCAACATATTTAGCCATGAGAGAAATGAAAATCAAAACTACCTTGAGATTCAATCTTAAATCTGTCAGAATGGGCCGGGCGGTGGTGGCGCATGCCTTTAATCCCAGCACTCGGGAGGCAGAGCCAGGCAGATTTCTGTGAGTTCGAGGCCAGCTTGGGCTACCAAGTGAATTCCAGGAGAGGCGCAAAGCTACACAGAGAAACCCTGTCTCGAAAAAAAAAAAAAAAATCTGTCAGAATGGCTAAGATCCCTAACATATGTGACAGCTCATTCTGGCATGGTTGTGGAGCAAGGAGAACACACCACCATTGCTGGTGGGAGTGCAAACTCATCCAGCCACTTTGGAAATCAGTATGATAGCTCCTCAGAAAACTGATAATAGATCTACCTCAATCTCAATACCCAGTTATACCACTCCTGGACATATACCCAAAGGATGATACCTGCAATTACAAGGACACTTGCTCAACTATGCTTATAGCAATTTTATTCATAATACTCAGAAACTAGAAACAATGTATATGTCAGTCATTCAAATGAGGAATAGATAGAGAAAATGTGGTATGTATATATAAAGGATTACTACTCGATTGATAAAAAAAAAGTGGCATCATGAAATTGGAAGGCAGATGAATAGAACTAGAAAAATATACAGAGTGAAGTAACTCAGACCCAGAAAGACAAATAAGGTTTGTATTTGATTATAAATGAATATTAGCTGTTAAGCAAATGAAAATCAAGCTACAATCCATGAACCCAGACAGGTTAGGTAAAGAGGTGGGGTGGGGCTGGGGAATGAATGAATCTCCCTGGATAGGTGAAATAGAATAGATTTGTATGGTGGACTGGGAGCAGGTGGAGACAGGAGTTGGAGGGATCAGGTGTGCAGGAGGGATGGAAGGAGAGAATACAGGGAGAGACAGCTTGAACTTTCGGTTATTTGGGGAGGTGAGGATCCTAGTGTAATGGAAACTCTTGGATTCTGTGAGGGTGACTTTTGTGAGAACTCCTAGTAATGGATGATAAGAAGTCTGATCTGGCTGACTTTTGTAGCCAGCCACTGGGTTACATTGAATTGTTGTTCAAGGGGGTCCAGTGGAGATCCCTAAACTACCCAGGTTGATGCTCAGATGTGAGTCATTCCTGAAAACTGACAATGGGGCCCCATTGCCAAGGACAATAACCACACATCTTGTTGAATGGTAGAGAGGTGGAGCTGCTGCCTGCATGGAGCCTACACCCTTACATTCTAGTCTTTGAGGTGGGAAAATAACTCTCCAGGCTATGTAAAGAGAAACCCAGACAGTGATCCAGCCACAAAACTCTCTAGGTGTGTCTTGCCTGCAAGTTGTGCTGTAGGAATGGTTGAGCAGAACTTGTGGGAATTGCAAACAAATGTCTGGTTTAATTTGAAACCAACTCCAGGAGACAGGGGCCATGCCCTACTCTGCCTGGATGATCAGGAACCAAAGACTGCAGATCCCAGAGAAGAACTAGGGTAGAACTAAACATGACTGTCTAAAAAATTAATTCATAAATAAAAATTTTCAGAAAATCAACGAAACAATTGCCAGTGGTATTCTGCTATACTCACAGATTGGTGACTTATTCGATTATCACTGGAGACGTTTCCTCAGGCTACATATGGGAACAGGTGCAGAGATGCACAGTCAGAAATTATGTGAAGAGTGATCTCCATTGGGTCCTTGCATATGGAACTTGGGGAACCCAGTCGAAGAGGGGCAGAAATATTTTAGGAGTTAGAATGTGTGAAGGACACCAAGAGAACAGGATGCACTGAATCAACTAAGCAGGGCTCATATGGACTCACAGAGTATAAAGCTGCAAGTATGGGGTCTACAAGGATCTTCACCAGGTCCTCTTCATAGATATGGCAATTAGCTTGGTGTTTTCATGGGACTTATAACAGTGAGAGCAGGTGTGTCTCTGACTATTTTGCCTGTTCTTGGGATTCTTCCTTCTGTTGGATTAGCTGACTCAACCTCTGTATGAGGGCATTTGGCTTGTCTTATTGTATCCTGTTTTGTTGTATTTGGTTGTTGTCTCTTGGAGGCCTCCTCTTTTCTGAAGGTAAACAGAGAGGGAGTGGATCTGGGAGACAAGGGAGGTAGAGAGGAGCTAGGAAGAATAGAAAGGGGAAACTTGTTGGGATGTATCTTATAAGAGAATAATCCATAATCAATTAAAAAATGAAAAAATAAATACTCCCTTATCATTACACATTACTTTTGGAATAAAACAGTAAGAAGCTATATAAACTTTTCAACATCTGAACATGTGTGACTAGGTCTTTTGATCATAAGAAACATATTTACAAAACTGTGAAGCTCCTAACTGTTAACAATTGGAACTTCAAAGTGTCTTTGATAGCGAAAATGATGACACCTAAGAATGTATCATAAGGAGAGTTTATAGCAAACAAATATCTCCTATGAGGCTAATTTGAGTTTCCAAGGACATTAAATATTACTCAACCTGTTTTTCAAAAGTACTCTAAAAGTCTGTTTCAGAAATTATTGTTTGGCATTATTCCAAAGCCTGTGCTTAATGTTTGAAAGGAGGGTCATATTTACCTTCAAGAATATTATTCTACTAATCTTCTATTCTTGGTTTCTATAATGAAGATAATTTATGTATGATAGGGTCAGGGAACGATTTGTGAAGCCATGGCTGAGTTCTTCAGTCCTCCAAGCAGGATGATCAAGACAAGTCTATTTACTCTGGATAAAGCACCTCGCTGCACAGCCTTTATCTTCTTAGGCCTCAGCTATGCAGTGAGAATCATCACTTTGGCCTCTTTTGTGCTGTAGCTTTGCCTAAGGATCCTGTGCTGTTCCTATCTGAGGAATATTTTCCCCATCTGTAGTAGTTAGTTTTCTCACTTATATCAGGAAATGCTTGACACTAAGGAACTTCGGAAAAGATGGGTTTATTTAACTCCTACTTCCAGGGTTGAGTCAACCAAGATGGAGAAGTGTAGCAGCCAGTATGTGACTTATCACTTTGCACTCACAGAGCGCAGTGAGAGGGATAGGCCAGTACTCAGCTACTTTCTTCCTTTCGTTCAGGGTAAGACTCCATCCTATAAAGAGGTTCTGTGTGCATCCAGGATGGATCTTTCCTTTTCAGTTCTACTTTTATGGGAACATCCTCGTAGATCCCAAGAAGCCTGGTTTCATGGTAATTTTGTACCCAGTCAAGCAGATAATGCAGATTATCCTATTCCATCATTGTTTTCTAAAATTAGATTAATTGCTTCATGATTCACTTACATTTTCTTCAGTAGAATTCATTTTTTTTAACTCACACGCTCTTCTCATATTCTGTCTCCCTTTTATTTCTAGTCAGAGCAAGCATAAATAGCACTACCTAGGAAATAGAATTTACATGTGTTTAAATGCCAGGAAGCTATACATAGTATAAACTTACAGATCTTTAGGTAACAATAATTAAGAAACACAAGGCTTTTGTTTAAAATTCAGGGAAAAGGTATCTTGCTAAGTATCCTAATAAATCTAAAAGGAAAATTACTGAGTTTAGTAGCTAACAGACACAAGCCCGCTGTCAATACGGTCTTTTGGTGTTTGACAACTCTGTTTATAGGGACTCCTGTCTAGATTGGCAGTTATAAAATGAGTCCAGGTTGATTATTCTACCTGAGCAGTGTTAAAGTACTTTGATGTAGTTTTATCAAATTTAACATTATTAGGAGGTATTGTGGTGAAACAAATTTTAATGAGTAAAGACACAATGAGGATAATTGAGCAGCTTGTAAAAGAAATGTCAACTGAACCACAGCTCTAAATTTTAATGAGAGTGAATTTTCTTAAAATGATGTGAATATCTACAGTAATAGAAAGCTCTGTCTTTTACTTTCACCAAGATACAAGTGAGTCAGTTTAGTAGTAGATGAAAGATAAAGACAGATTACTTCTATAAGCCTGAAACATGAAGTTTTTTATATCAATCACCTGTTACTGGGTTCATTTGCAGAAAATCTACTGATTATTACAATGAAACAATATTATTTTCATTATTTTTGGTGATATTTACATATGTAAACATAATTTTAATTTTTATCTTAAATATTAATTTACTTCTTCATGCCATGCCATGATATATAGATAAATTAAACATTAATATAAAATGTTTTATATTAATATAATTTTACATTAAGTTTTAAAATTTAAAAAATCATAATAAAGTCAAAAGAATAACAGGGAGAAATATTTATCATCAATGTGTTTGACAATAGATTATCATTTATGTTACTCAGTATAGACATAAATTCATCAGATCATTTCTAATGTGAACATGTATAGGGCAAAAAGAGCAATGCATATCTATTAGACAGATATTCATGTGCATAATCATATTTCCACGATACTGTAACTAATAACCCAATAATCATCAGACATTTAATTATGCATATTTTGCTTTTTTAAAATTTGAAACAAATTATACTAATGAGAGATGGGGACAAAGATGCTTGTCAGTGTTTCTGATGAATAAGAAATTAGCTCATATTTTCAGTAAGAAATTTACAATATTAATGAAAAAAATTTTAACCATTTTAATTAATTTTCTTTCATTATTCTTGAAAGTTTATTCCAAGAACATTGGTAAAGTTGAACAGTAACACTACATTTGAAACTGAGACATTTATACATTTCTTAGATCACCATTTTTAAGGAAAAAGTACCAGGCAACAGTTGATTCACAACTCTTTATGTCAATGGGCTAACATAAACAAGATATCTTATTTGATATTTAAGGATATTATTATGTTAGTTTGGATTTATTAAATGTTAAATTAGATATTTATATTGTGAATTTTGCTTATAGTTTTTGAAAACATTATCCAAAAAGGATTTCATTCCATTAATTCAATTGCTGAGGAAAACAAGCAAAGCACATAGATGAAGAAGAGGAATCAGGAAACTGAAGAGGTCAAAATGTAGTTAAGCATCCAGGGACCGGTAATACGGATAGAACTTAGAATTCCAATCTGTGTTAGCAGCAAGAACATGTGGAGTATCATTTGAAAATGAGAAATAGGTGAAGCCATGTTGAACAAGCCTTTCATATCTGTAAGTTTTAAAGTAATCACAACAGAGGCAAGTGCCATTTCTAACTTTAATACTTCATGGAATAGCAAGAAACAACAACGTTCAAAATAGTTGAAATAATTGATTTTTTTTGTTTTTGTTTTTGTTTGTTTGTTTTGTTTTTTGAGACAGGGTTTCTCTGTGTAGTATTGTGCCTTTCCTGGATCTCACTCTGTAGACCAGGCTAGCATCCAACTCACAGAGATCCACCTGTCTCTGCCTGTGCTGGGATTAAAGGCATTCACCACCACCACCTGGCTGATGTTTTGTACTTTAATGTGATAACAGTCAACTGTTTTATTTTTCAATCCCCTAAAAAAAAGAGAAAACATAAACAATAACAACAATAATTCCCAAACCCCAATTAGTGGCAATTTCATAAGCATATTTTATTTTAATGAAAGTAAAAAATAAGCATTTTATTTATTCTATACATGAAAGTAGTTATCTTGGATTAAAAACAGCCAAATTAATATTTTTGGGGCATTGACTTCATTTTGAATCATACCTGATATGCAATATCCTATGTATTTATCCATCTTTTTGTCCATCTTTATACATAAAATCAATATATGTATACATAATTAAACTTTGGACAGTTAAGAAATACTTTGGCTTGTTTGGGAGCAATGATTTTATGTTCACAATCTTCCTTCTGCACAAAGACTTACTTTTAAGTGAAATGTACATTTTGGGATTGTATTTTCTCTTGTTTTTATTACAATATTTTTTCTTACAAAGTAGTGATGACTTTAATATAACTCATTGGTTACTGTTATGATGGAAAAACCTAATATATATATATATATATATATATATATATATATATATATATATATATATATATGCATGTATATAACCTGTATCCAGCTTACTCAATATAGACTTATATAGTCATTTATATCTGTTAAAATTATAACAAGGCTCTTTGATCATGCATGCAAAGAAATATATATGGTCTGTGTAACTCTTTGTGTCTATTCATGTGTGAATGAAGATGTGTGTATGACAGCACACTTGGGAGTCCAGCCTCTTGTATCATCTCTCTCTTTCAAACTTGTTCTAGTCAAGGTTTCTTATTATTTGCAGCAGTGTATGCCAGATCAGCTGGCCTATAGCTTCCAGGAATTCTCTTGCTTCCTGGGCCCCTCTTACCATAGAAGCTTTGACATGACAGATACCAACAAGGTGACCCTCCATAGATGGGTTATGAAGATCCAAACTCAAGGCCTCACATTTGCATGTTAAGTTTTTTTATCCACTAAACCATATCTCTAGTCAAGAAACAGATTTTTTTCTATATTCTATAATATCCTAAAGCATCGTGTGTGTGTGTGTGTGTGTGTGTGTGTGTGTGTGTGTATGTGTGCGTATGAATTAGCCACAAATACAATTTCGCACAATGAAGCTTAAATTGCTTGACAGCATAGTCCTTTAAACATTTAAATACATATTCAAATAATATGCATGATTTTTAAGGTTTTGCTACTTTGAAAACAAAATGATTTTATTCTGTCTATTATTCAAAAGTTATCTCTATTTGCATTGTATTTGCATTAGATTAGAAGTGGAGGTGGAATCAAATAACACTTGGAATGTCTTTTAATTTGCATTGAGAATAAAGCTTTTATTTTCTTCTTGTCTAATATTAAAACCTCAATTGGCATACTAAATTGAAAAGGGGAAATCTTCTGAGGTCTCATCCTTTGAAAAAGAACTACAGGCAACTAGTGAATACTGGGAGAAGAATTAGACTGTCTTAGGGATGAGCCCCCTAATTGGTTATCCAATGTAGAGTGGTCAGCCCTAAAGCCATATACACACAAACAACCAAAACTGACCCAGCAAATTTTATTTATATATTCATGCAATCATTCAGACACACACACACACACACACACACGCACACACACACACACACACACACACACACACACAAACACCAATAAATATCAAGGCACAAGAGACTAAAAACTTGAGTGTGGGAGGCAAAAAAGGAGGGGTTCTAGGGAAGGTCACTGGGAGGGGCTGGAAGGAGAAAAAGAAGGTGACAAAGTGTTGCTGATCTATTTCAATTAAAAACATTAAAAATAAATAATCAAATAAAAATCCCCAACTATACTATAATGGATCCATAGAGTTAGTTCATTTGAATTTCTAGAAATGGATAGACTGAGTGACTCTTAAACAGTAAAATGCTTGTTTAAGATGAACAGACTAAGCAGTCATGATGGATATCTGGTGAGGCTTTCCACTACTTGCAAAGTTGCACCTTGTTGCTTTACTGTCAGCTGACCAAAAGGCAACAGGAAGTATAGCATCCCATAAAAGGAAGTTAATAGATCACTCATCCATTCATGAGTGGGCTTCTCACCATCCAATCATGTTTGAAAAGGCCTGATATTTTAGCACTATCGTATCAGCTCTTTGGGCCAGGATACAATGTTAAAGTGACAAATAAATCCAAAGCACAGAGAAACCATGGCTCCATCCCATCACATCCAGCAAATGTAAGGAAGTCCTGACAAGTTGGTGAGGCCTTTAGAGAAAAGTGTTTTGAATTCTTACTCTGTGTGACTGACATGGAGGAAACTGTCAAAGGTTCACTATGATCACATCTCAGAAGGAAATGTGTGAGCTCACAGAGACGAATATAAGATATTTAAATTGTCTTGGGAGAACACATTATGTAATGCAAACACTTCAGCAACATGCGGAAGGGATTGAGAGCACACACACATATACACAAGCACACACACACACTATTGAATTGAAGTGAATTACAAATCATCAAAATAAATCAAATCAAACCAAGTCTTTCCTAAATTTTTAGGGGCAGAACTCAGTCAACCAAGAAGGGCAAACAGGTAAAGGAGACAAAACTGTGAGCTCAAGATTTACTAACATCACTTTAGTCCAGTGAATACATGTTTATATTATTCACATGAATTCAAGTATCACAGCAAATTTGAAATTTATGCTTTCTCTTTTGAGACCTGCTGCTTATTGGCCTGTGGCTGGAGGAGAGATGCTGGCTCTTCCTTATACCATCCATCTTCATCTTTTTAGCTTAAACCTGTATCTACAGGGAAGTTGAAGCAGATGGAGCTAAGCAAGTTCAGGGAGGTAGGGAAGTTGCAATGATCTACTGTCACAGCAGGTTTGTACTTCAGTGGGCTGTGATCAGTGCACAATCTGACTCCTAAGGTAGAGATACCCTCCTGAAGTGTCCAACACTTCCCTAAAGCTAATTATTCTTCACTCATCTGTCCAATAAAGTAGCTGCCCCATTCCCCCTAGTTTCTAAGTTTTCCAGATGGAAGCAGAAACAAGTCTGCCATGTTTCTGTCAACACAGAAAATTTATAAGCACTGTTGTTCTCTTCACTGAATGAAGGAAAAATTCTATGCCATGCTAAAAGAGCATAAGCCCTTCTACAGTCCTGCTCAGAAAAAAAAAAAAATTTATGGCACATCCTCTTTATCCACTCAGATCTACTGTACAAAGGAAGTGACAAGAATAAGTCAGTACACAGACTGTACTTACAGTCTTCTTCAAAACTCCTTGATTTCATGAATTTTTATAGTGCAATAATGATTGTGTTCATATCACATCCAAAATTAAAACAGGTGTGATAAATATTTACATGCAGAGTCTACGCCATTGTCTTTTTTTTCTACCTATTTTTTCTTCCTTCTCCACTCTTTTGTATTATCTAGCTTGTTTAAATACAGCTAGTATTTGCATAGTAGTATGTCTTTATCTCTGGCAGATATACTCTGTTAAACCCAGGTTGATGCAAGCCACATCTTGTACTGAACCATTTAGTTGAAGATTTTACACCACTACTATTTCTCACAAACCATGAATGTAACTTTCAGACTTTGAAATGTAACACCTAAGCTAGCAAGGGCCTCTTTTACTTTTTAAATTTTTATTAGATTAAATATTATAGAAACATATAAATAGTATATGACCCAGTTTGTTTGTTTATTAGGTTGAGAATTTGTATCAAATTTTCACTTGAACAAAGCACTATGGTGGTTTGCATGGGAAATGTTCTCCAGAGTCTCAGGCATTTGAACACTTAGCCTCCCATAGGTTGTGCTGTTTGGGATGTTTATGAAGCATGAGAATTATGTTACTAGGGGCAGGCCTTGATAAATTAAAGATGCCAGCCATTCCCAGCTACCTCTGTTTCTCTGATTAAAGCTTAAGGTTCAAGATGGGAGTGCTCAGTTTTCTGACTCTGCTGTCATTCCCAACTGCTGGCTCTTATGTCTGTCTACCGTGACAGCCTCTTATCCCATTGAAACTTGAGCCTAAGTAACTTCTTTATATTTAAACTCTCTTTCTTCTACAAGTCGTCTTGGTCATAGTTATTTATCACAGCAACAGAAGAGTAGAAAATCTAAGCACTCTTTAGCACATCCAGTTTATCAGCATCACTAACCCTGGCATTTGGGTGGTTTTATTAAGTAACAACTAGTTGCTGAAACAACTGGCAGCAACACTCTGCCAGGCAATTGATAACTGAGGTAGCTGTTTAATGACTAACTGAGAGATATTATATTGGACTTGGATCTCTTGAACAAGTAGAGCATTCATGGCTTGAGCAGGACAGCAGGATGCTATGAGATTGCACCACCAGTGCATAATGAAACTACAGAATGGTGTGCAATTTGACACTCATGACTCATTCACTTCGGAAATATGCTATTTCTGAACAATGATTAACCTCGGGTTAATCTATGTTAGAATTTAAATTTAAATTTAAATTCTAACATAGATTAACTTGGTAAGCTTATCATTAGAACGATAAGCTCAGTAAAAGAGATAAATGCTGTGGGTTCAAACACCAGGAAAAAGAAAACAAAACAAAACTTTGCTTGTAAACCAAAGGAACTGTTCATATGCAACATGTTCAACAAATTTTATCTATGAATTTTATATAATTTCTTCTAATCTAATATTTAATGTCATCTATTCTTTAGATTCTAACATAGATTAACTTGGTAAGCATATATGTGATCTAAGTATAAAATTATAACTTTCCCGGTATGATAAAGCAGAAAGATGTCTTAGAAGATATTATGGATAAGCATCAGTGGAATTTCTTCAGTGTGTCATTACATAACCTAGCTCATTGCAGTCTGAAGATTTCAGGCACAGATACACATGAAAAGCAGTACACGATTGAAGAAAAGTGACAGTATATATAAAGTGATTTAAAACAGAGATATAAAGGCAGTTCTGCTAGCTAACTCTATTGTCTAATTAGAGATAAAAATCTGAAATATCACATTACAACAATTAAAATACTTACGTATACATACATATGTCCATATATGTAAATATGTAACTTTCTAGTAGGTACTGAATAATGGAAGTAACCAATAGTAATAAATAAATAATTCTTATAAAACTGAATACATTCAAATTAGAAGTTTCTGACTATACCTAGAAAATTAATAATTCATATTTTTGTTTCCAGTTTTATTTCTCTGTCCCCTTTTTACCCACAAAACTATATTATATGCTCCTCATTGCTCTTTTTCAATTTCACAGGCTCTTTTTCCATTAATTGTTATAACACACACACACACACATATATATATACATATATATACATATATCATATGTTATATATGTATACTATATATATTCATGTTATATATGTCAATATATAATAATACATACATACAAATATCTATTCAGATAGATAGACAGATAGATAGTATTCTTAAATATTACCCACTCAGTCAATATAATGTTACTTATATGTATGATGTCAGGGCTATTTATTTTGGATAATCAATTTTGGTGTATTCTTGCTTAGGGAAGACTATCTCTCCCAAATCAGTATTTCTCAGTTGCCTACAGTGCCCCACTTAGGGCTGTGGTGCTATGATTCTGCCCACACTGACTCTAGCATGCCCACTCTTAGAGTCCCTACTTGTAGCACGAATGCTAAAATAGGTCTTTTAATAAAAAACTCGGAACCAGATATTGGGGTAAATGCTGAAAGATCAGAGAGACAAAGGTACAAGCCACTGCCACATCTCACCTCACCAACTCCACAAATACTCTGACTGAATGTCTCTGAGTCCTCAGTTGAAAGCTCTCCAGCAGAAAAGACTAAGGTCCTGTCTCCTCAAGCCTTGCCTTATATACCTTTCTCTACCAAGCCATATCACTTCCTTTTTAGTGCTGGGATTAAAGGCCTGTGTGCTTCTTCCCAAGCAAAGGTAAAGATCTCAAGTGCTGGGATTAAGGGAGTGTGACTCGAAAGTACTTGGATTAAAGGAGTGTGCCACAACTGCCTGGCTCTGTTTCTCTCCTAGACTGAGTCAATCTCATGTAATCCATGGTGGCTTTGAATTAAGAGATCCAGATGAGCTCTGCCTCCGGAGAGGTAAGATTGAAGATGTGTGCCACCATTGCCTGACACCTACGTTTAATCTAGTGGCTTATTCTTTTCTCTGATCTTCAGGCAAATTTCATTAAGTTTCACAATATATCACCACACTTACCTCATGTCTAGATAGTAATATTGGTGAGACTCCATGGTGAAGCCTCTGATTACAACAGGAGCAACAGTCTCACAGCAAACTCCATAATCCTCTGGTGTTTTCAGTCTTTCCAGCCCCTCTTCAAAGTTTATTGGGCCTTAGGTGCAGAAGTTGTTTTGTATTCATTGGGACTAGACTCTGTTAACTCTTCATTTTGCTTGGTTGTGGTTTTCAGTAATAGTCTCTCTCTCTCTCTCTCTCTCTCTCTCTCTCTCTCTCTCTCTCTCTCTTTCTCTCTCTCTCTGTTACAAACAGATGTTTCCTTGGTGAGGGGTGAGTATTACACTTATTTGTGGATATAAGGACACATATTTAGAATTAAGTTGCAGATTATTCTGCTTTAGTATTGTAGCATTTGGTAGATTCTCCTCCAAGATCCATGATTTTATTAGCCCTGGGTAGCTGGTAAGATTTCCAGTTTTAGTGATGGAGTCTCTCTTGTTCAGCTGATCTTCATTCATAATACATTTCCTTAAAATAAATTTATCCTTATATATTTACTTGAAACTGAATTCTCAAAATATTTTTTCTATTTTTCTTTTTATATTTCAACATGCCTTTACTGTTAATGACAATGAGTCTGTACCATGTATGTTTGCTACTTATACCAACTTAGTTTTATCTTGAGTAGTGTTCCAAACTTCTTACTTACTTATTAAGAGAATAACTTAATACTGTTATCTATTTGTAGTTATTTAGCCACATATGACTGAAAATGGCCGTCAACTATACTCATTAATAATAATCTACCTTCACAGACAAAATTAAAACACAGTGGAGTTCATGCTCAGCATATAAAAACTGAGTACCCAACACTTTGTAAAAATGAAATAAAAAAAAATTCCACCTAGATATGCTTCTTAAAGGTCAAAACATATGAGTCTTTCATGGAATATTTTCATATTCATATTATCAATGTATGAGAGAGAACAAAAACACATTGAAGAGAGGCAGATATTTATAGTGCAAATAACTGATCAGTTAATACAAATTGTAGTCAAAACTAATAAAATTTATTGCCTATGTTCCAATATCAGGCACGTTTTAATCTTGCAAACTTTTGCTGTATTATTCTGTATGCTAATATCAGTATCATAATCCTCAAAAACTTTAACAACGTCTGCCTTTTTATCCCAGAATGCACTGTCGTCATAATTTACAAAAAATTACACTTTCTGTTTATTTTCTAGTATTAATTTGATGATATAAATAAATTTATTGCAACTCTGTGGGTTTTGGCACCAACAATGTGAATTTTGCAACTCTGGTGAAAGATATCCTGACTACTTGGGGAGTCAGGCAACACCTTGAGGTGTTTAGGACAGCTCTGATGGCTGGAATTGCAAAGAGACAGCTCAGTCCTGGAGGGTGAGGTATCCTGGACACCTCGAGCTGCTCAGGATGGCTCAGCCCTGGAGCTGTGCCAGACACCTGGAGCTGCTTAGGACAGCTCTGACAGCTGAGACAGCTCAGCCCTGGAAAGGAAATTTTTCTGACTACTCGGGAACGTGAGGCCTGGAACTGCTTCAAAAGGGAAAGGTATCCTGACTGTTTGGGAGAGTCAAGCTATACCTGGTGTGATGGTGGATGGTTTCCCTGAAGGATATAGCAATCTCAATCCTCTCCTAGAGAGCTGCTACAGCTGAACTTTGCTCCACCCTCACTATAGTTCAGAACAAATAGTTCAGAAATCTCTGTCATAGAAAATAGCATTGTTTTGACCAGATATTGATTAAGTTGCATACACAGTTTTGAAGAAACTTCTGTATGGTTGTATTATTATTATTATTATTATTATTATTTATTGGATAAAATACTAAGAGAGCTTCCTAGTACATTGTTCTATTTTTTGATTTTTTCCTTTTATCATTTTTAGGTTTTTTAATTTCAATGTTACTGTTATTCTTCATTTAGTATCAAATCTAAATATGGGTGCCCATTTGCACATGTGTCATATTGTAGCAGATAGAATTTAGTAGGCAATTAAGACTTCTGTAATAAAATAGGAATGTTAAAATCCAATTCCCTTGAAAGAAGTAGCAGGGCATCTTTCTTTATGTGCTATCTCAAGCTGGTGGGAAAGCTCTGGAAGATGTTAGGGAAGTTAGGCTGCTCAATGCAATGGGGTACTTTTAATAACCTTCTTCATGGTTATTAAAGTTAGGCTACTTGGCTGCAAAGATACTGTGGGATAAGGTTACCATCTTCTTATATACTGCGCATAGAGACGACCCTCTGGGTCTTGAGGGGGAAATTCTGGATTATATATCTAATAAGAAATTAAACATTCAATTTATAACTAGATGAGATCCAAAACCAATTCACACTAAGGAGTTATCTAACATAAAAAAGAGGTCAAGGGCCCAAAGTTGGCAAGAAAAGAAAGAGCTTACTCAGGTCATGGTATTAGGTTACTGTACTCAGAATTCCTCCTCCTCCTTGTTTTTAAAGAAATCTCCTTATTTAAAGATGCAGTTATTTTTTACTTATATTTTTCTTTCTGTGAATCTACAAGTTTACAAGTGAGGAGAAAATAGCCCCTGCCTCCTTCTACTCTCTTATCACACTCCCTCAATCCTGCATGGGTATTTCTAATAATTTCAATATATTTTTCTTGTCAATATATTTTAAAATCTATTTCAAAATAACTTCAATAATGTGACATTGCTTCAAATAATCTATGTGTATGCATACATCTACATATTATTTTATATACATTTAAAAGAAATGTATTTTTTGTGTATGCATTTTTTGCCTCCATGTTTGTATGTGTACTATGTGTGTGCAGTGTCAACATAGGCCAGAAGAAGGCACTGCATCCCATGGAAATAAAATTATAAATAGTTGGGGAGCAGGTGTGGCTGCTGGGAATTGAACCCAGTACCTCTGGCAGAACAATCAGTGCTCTTAACTTCTGGACCAACTCTATAGACTCATATAAATATATTTTTATGCTTATATATGTATTGACTTAATGTGCGAAATTTGTTGAATGTACTGTTAAAATGAATTATCTTAAGAAAAAAATCCATATGTATGATATGTCATTGATGATATTACATATACTACAAAATACAATATATCCCAAGAGATCCCAAGAGAACAAAAGGACATTTAAAAATAATTTTATGTTTACACCTTGAATTGTAAAATAAAAATTATTTCTATAAATAAAATTTTCCAAGTGTATTTACTTAAAGAAAAGGATAACTACAATTTCTACTATATTATAAAAAACAGCTTTTAAGGAACTTCAAGATACTTATATTTTATAATAATTTTAATAATCTTTCTCTTGTCTTCAACTTTTGATAGTAGATTGTGAGAGAGCAACTACAATTACTAAAACATATTAACTGACATTGGATCTCCAACTGACCTATATATATATATATATATATATATATATATATATATATATATATATATAATACTGCCATTGCTTATTCGATATGGTAAATATTAAGTCTCTGTTGTAAGAGCCATGTAGGTCTCTTTGCTCTCAGATAAGCACTAGATTAATCAAGAATGTTAAACACACAGGCTTGTCTCTTCAAAGGGAGAGATGTACAACCTGCATTCTGCCTAGCCAGCTGGGAGCCAACGTAGTTAACAGCACAATTACCTTTGTGCTGTATGCATGACCAGGCCACAGGGGATCCTTTCCCAGACCCTTATCTTGAGCTTGTTTTCTAAGTTAATCTATAAAGTCTATAGAATCTTTAAAGAAGCTGTGACTCTTCTTTTACAAAGAGTTTCTATACTGTCATGCCCTAAGCTTTATGTGTACATGAATTGAGTTTCTTATCACCAGAGAAACTTTTTTCCAACTTTTACTTTGTTGAAATATGCCTAAAACAAACTACTCAAGGTCAGACTCTCAACATTTGGACCAACACTGACTAATGAGTTGTGTTGAATTGAACTGCCTTCTTGCCTTTTGCAGATCCACATTCTGGTGGTTGTGGTGTTTGTAGAGGCTCCTGCAATATGTTACTCATACTTTTTGTTATTGTGTCAAAATATGTAATAAAATACAATTAAAGGGTAAATGGTTTATTTTGGTTCATGGTTTTGCAATTTTCAACTCATGGCTTAGTTGTTTTTTCACCAATGGTGAGGTTAGCCATTAAAGCATTGTGTACATGGTAGGGCAATATGGTCACCTCATGGCTTCTGGGAGGCAGAGGGAGAGAAAGAGACAGAGAAAGAAAGCAGTGTGATGTGATGATTTGAATAAGAGAACTTCCATAGTCTCTAGCACTCTAATACTTGGTTCAAGTTGATGGTGCTGTTTTGGAAGGTCTACTAAATGTTACGTTGTTAGAATAAGTGCTTCAGTAAAGTTCGGCTTTGGGGTTTCAAAACCTCCTACCATCCCTACTTCACTCTCCCTGCTTCTTTCTTTTGGTTCAAGTTGTGAACCCTCAGGTTCTGCTCATACATGTCTTCTGTTTGCTGCTATGATTTCAAGTCATGATGGATTCTCACCCTTCCGGAAATATAAACCAAAGAAACCCTCTCTTCTATAAGTTACCATGGTCTTGATGTTTTATCACAGCAGTGAGAAAGTAACAAATACAGTTTGTCTCAATACTCCCTCTTTGACATTCCACTAGACCTATTTTCTTCAACTATCCCCTAATTTATGTTGAGTTTGTACCATTCCCTAACGATTTCACCAACTGAGATTAAAGCCTTACTTAAGTCTGTGAGCCTTTGGGGCACACTCTAAATCAACTAACCCCTCCCACATAAAAAGTTTTAGACATGCTAGTGATTGAAAAACAAAATGTTAGACATGTTAGCAATAGAAGAAGTAATATTAAATACACCATCATTTTCATTGATGAAAATGTTACTGGCTTGTAGTACAGGAATGGTCCTCAGTTTAGATGATAGACAGTAGAGAAAATTAGACTCTTTTTTGATGGTTGCCTTGACATCAATAGCAAACTGAAAGAGCTTGCAGTAAAAGAGAATGACATATTTCCTAACATCAATAAACTGGGCTTCATTTTTCAATATTTACCTATATTAGAAGAAAATGACATTTTTGTAAAAGAAACCACATTAAAATAATTAAGTACATAAAATTACTTTTGTATTTAAGAATATAGTTGTCATGAAACATGAATATATAAATATGCATTATCTTTTGGGAAGTATCAGTGTGCATGTTTTTGAACATCCACCTACTCACATTACACATACTGAAAATATTCTACAGAATGTGCGGTAACTTTTGACATTAAAATTGTCTATTATCTATCTTTATTTTAAAATATAATGTGATTTTAGTACATGAAACATAATTGCCATAAAATTTGCACAAAATTATGAAGTATGAAATAAATGAATTTTAATAACTTAAATATTCAGTGAAACATGTTTACTATTAAATGATGTTGATTATGCTTCCTTAACTTCAAAAATACCTTCAAAGTTTTATGGTCATATTGGCAATCTTGACGTGAAACCTGGCAATTTAAGGATTAGAGTAACATTTTTATGTAATGTATTAAATGGTAATTTTTCTGTATGTTTACATGTATAAAGATCATTTCAAGCAAAAACAATGAATAAATTAAAGTTTCAAAATTTATTTTACCACAATGACTAAAAAAAAAAATTGGTGAGGAAAATATTTATTTGGCTGTCACATATGAATTTATGATGAAGAGAAATCAGGGAATGACCTCTTAGCAGGAACCTGGAGACAATAACTGAAGCAGCGGCCTTGAAGGAGTACTGCTTACTAGCTTGCTCTCCATTGCTTTTTCAGCATACATTATTATACCATCCAGGACCACAAGGCCAGTTATGGCATCGCCCATCATGAGCTGGGCCCTCTCACATCCATCATTAATTAAGAAAAGAGAAGAAAGTGAAGAGAAAAATATGCAATTATATTTTTATATCTAAAAATGTAAAAAAGGAAGAGAAGATAGCCTACTGGCTTGCCCACAGGTCAGTCTAATGGTGAATCTTCTCAACTGAGATTCTTTCTTTCTAGATGACCCTAGCTTATACTAAGTTGGTAACAACTAGCCTGCACAGTATCAAACGGAATTTTTAACTATTTTTCCTGGCCAGTTCTTATTTATGACATCTGTCTTTAACTCTGAGCTTTATAAAACTAGAACCACCTGGGAATAGAGTCTCAGTGAATCATTTCTAGATCAGGTGGGCCTGTGTGCATGTGGTGGTGGTGGTGAGGTGTCATGATTGCCTTCCTTGATGTGGGAAGACCAAGCCTGAAAGTGGATGGTAGGTACCATTCTCTTGGTTGAAATCTTAGTCTGCATAAGAATAGAGAAAATTAGTTGACTAGTAATCATATACGGCTTCATTACTTTCTTCCTAATTTTGGGTATGATGCAACCAGCTGTATACAGCACTTGTTATTGATCCAACACTGATAGGCTAATAACCTGGAGTTCTGAACCAAAAAAACCCATTTTTCTCTTAAGTTATTTTTGGTCATAGAGTTTTATCACAATAGCAAAATAAAACTAGACACTAGTCTTGTCTAATACCCCCCATCTTCTTGTCTCTTTTTATACTACTTCTTGAGCAGCTGAGAATTTGATACCCTAATTATTTTCTTTCTTTGTTTAGCTAAATAAAGGTATATTAGTTTCCTTTGTCTCTGGATCATCTCCCATTTCACCCATAAAATATTTCCTCACATTCACGTTTTGTTACTATTGTTATTAAATTATTATTTTCTCAAGAGTGTTGACTCTTCCATTGGTCATATTCTGGTTGTTTCCATGATTTCAAAGACTAACCTAGGCATTT
This sequence comes from Peromyscus eremicus, assembly GCF_949786415.1. NCBI lineage: Eukaryota > Metazoa > Chordata > Mammalia > Rodentia > Cricetidae > Peromyscus > Peromyscus eremicus. The sequence continues at coordinate 40,399,440 of NC_081425.1, read as the reverse complement.
TCCCATTAAATTGGAACACTAAACATTGCTATAATAACTAAAAATGTAAAAGCACTTTTATATATGTATACACATTAATTAATATGTAGATGGTGACATTATATGTAAGGCCTGTTTTAGTTGAACTCATTGCTGTGAATACTAAAAAGAGTGTATAATAAATGTAACAGCATATAATTACAACAATAAGACACAAATTTTGATGAAAATATTTTTGTTAATTTCTTTATGAGCTATCTACCTAAAAGATTCTAAATACTACTCTATAAATAATACAGCTCATCAACAGCAAATTATTCACATTAAGTTAAAAACATACATTTATCTAGAAAAATGACATAAAATTTATTATTTATTATTGACTATGGACTAGATGAATGAACAAATGAATAATATACTTTATAAATATTAGATAATAGATGACTCTAAATTTATTAAACAAATATTATATAGAATATATATTTCCACACCATGTGTGCTTATGTACACACACACACACACAAACACAGACATAGAGACAAGTCTAGTCATTGAGCTTAGTATGATAAAATTCCATTTTGTTAAGTTTCAAATAAAGTATTTCCAATGGTTTTATTTAGAAAAAAAGTGCCTTTCACAAAAGTAGAATAATTGTATTCTTCAATAATCAATAATTATGATATTAATAATCTTTGTATTAGCTAAATGACTAATTGATTCTTATGTAATTTAATTCCCAGAACATTGGAAAATATTATATAACTAAAGTTATGACTGGTACACTAATTCTCCAGGAAGGAAAATTATCTGCTTTATCAAATACAGAATATTGATATCTGCAGTAGTAAATATGAAATACATACAATGGATAACTGAAGGTATAAACATGAGGAAGATTTCATAGACTATTTCCCAGCACATAGTGATCAGTGTTCAGTTCAATAAGTTATAGGATGCTTTTATCATTTAAAATGGCAGAAGAAATGAGCAAATCAATAAATAAATGCTTGTGATTTTGTATAATTGTAAAAACAATTATAGAGTGACTAGGACAAAAATCAAATGAACTGATTTACTATGTAGCACTGGAGAATGGATTATAGCATGTAGGGAGAAACATCACTCTTTCCTTCAAATTATACTTTAAGAAATGTATTCCTGGTATACTTTCTTAACAATGAACCAGCATGAATAAATAAAACCAGAAAAGGAGTGAAAAAAAGAAAATTTACCTTCGTACAAACAGAAACAGATCAATCCAAAATCCTTTCAAATAAATTACATAATTATTCTAGAGACTCAAATAAGAAATAATCTAAGTTATTTTGAATGTATTACTTAAGTGTATGCACTGAATCTAAATTTAAAAAAAGGGAGATAAGTAAAAGGATTTATATGGTTTAGCACTTCTTGTGTTGTTACAAGTATGGTAATTCTGAAATAATAATTTTGTGCATATTGGAATACAGAAATGAGTGAATATATTGATGTTTCAAGTATCAATGTTTAGCCGGTTTGATAATGGAAAAGTGTATGTAATGAGGAAAGGCAGGAGAGGCATGCATCAATCCGTATTAGATATTTTGGCTGAAATATACAAGAATCCATAGTAACATGGTAGCAATGAGCATACCTAGAGAACATCTCATATCTGAATATTATTGTGAGGATACATGCTATTTTCCTGGTAATCAATAAAATCCTACATTAACTTATGGATCTAAAGACATTTTCATATGAAAACTAAGGACATCAAATCAATGATGGGTGAAACAAAGAAGTCAGTTTTAAAGCCCTTTTACTAGTCAACACTTAGAATTTTGAAATATGGCAATAAATGAGATTCATACTAGATTGTACATAATTAAGAACAAAAGAATCTGTATTCTCATATTAATGACATATGTACAACTGATTGCAGATTAAGGAGAAGCTGTTTTTTTGCAATAGAATATAACTAGTAAAGATAGGAAAGACATAGAAAAGCAATATGTACTTTTAAGACTCATAATCCTATAACCAAAATGGAAGTAATCAGGTAACTTGGAATGTAACGAACAAAATCTAAAAACATTCATAAAACCACCACAACCATATAGAAATCTATTTGTTGCATAAAATATTTCTGATAATTAATCAATTGTTGAAAAATCTAGTAGTGATTTTTGTTAGTTTTTACTAGGATGAACTTCCTATTTCCTCAGATTACTGAGGAAACTGCAGAGGGCTGCTTAGTAATCTTGGCTATATTAAAATCTCAAAGTTGAAAATTATTTTTTCCTGTTTAAGTTATTCTTCTCTCATGCAATACATCCTCATCCTTTTCTCTTTTCAGTCCTCAACCCGCACCTGCTCTCTCCCACAGATCCATTGCACCCCCACTTACCTTAAAAAAAGTTCAGGCCTCCCAGTGATGTCAACCGAACTCAGCATAGCAAGATGCAGTAAGACTAAGTATGTACTCTCATATCAAACCTGCACCAGGTCACCCAGTAAGAGCTTGTTAAAAGCCCTATTAGGAGGTGAAAGAGTCATAGGAATCCACACAATGGTTGCTAGGAGTCCAACACAAACCCCAAGCTAGAGAACCACAGCATGTATGCAGAGGGCTGGTGCAGACCCAGCCAGGCTCTGTTGTTGCATCCTCAGTTTCTGTGAGCCCTTATGAACCCCTGTGAACCCCAGTGAGCCCTGATTAGTTGATTTTTTGGGCCGTGTTCTCCTGGTGTCCTCAACCCCTTAGGATTCCTTGAAAGGAGAATCTTTTAAGAGCTTTCTGTCATTTTAATAGTTCTCAACTTTTTCTCAAGGATGAGGGTGCAACTCTGATACATCCTGATAAACTTCTTTCTTCAATCCCTGTGGGAGGGAAAGAAGGTGACTTGGACACTTACCCTAGTTTAACTACCTCCTGTCACGGGGACACGTTTTAGGTTCTCCTTGCTACAACCTTGTATGAAATAAAGATCGTCTATTATCCTTACAGTCTAGGACTTCAAAACACCCAACCATCTTTGCACCTTTAAGTTTGTGTCTTTCATGTTTATGACCTTTCTACCATATGTTCTAGCCAGACATAAAGTACTCCTTACACATCTAACTTGGTCCAATACAAGTTTTTACTAGATAAGACACTGGATGTTTGCGCTTACCCTCCTCCATCCCTATTAACTATTACTGGAAAATATTATTTGTATAATAGTAGAACGGAAGGGAAATGATGTTTAACTGCCATTTCATTAAACAGATATTAATTTACCTTAGAAAATGGTAAATGGTTTCTGGGAACCACTAGTGCCATTGTTGCAAAAAAAACCCATATTTTGTGATAAATTATTTAGCCAATATTAAAAATAATGATAAAAGCCTCCATCACTATTAAGAAGGCTGTCTTCAAGCTGGGCAGTGGTGGTGCACACCTTTAATCCCAGCACTCAGGAGGCAGAGCCAGGTGGATCTCTGTGAGTTTGAGGCCAGCCTGGTCTACAGAGTGAGATACAGGACAGGTTCCAAAACTACACAGAGAAATCCTGTCTCAAAAAAACAAACAAACAAACAAACAAAAAAGAAGGCTGTCTTCACAATTTCACAACAACTTAAGAAATTCAAACAGGAATATTTGAAATTTGGGTAAAGTATAATCTTTATTTGTACTGAAGACAATATTGAGCATTGGAATATTATTAATTAATCACATTGGATTTACAAAATGCTCTGACTTTAACTGTGGAGTTCATTGGCATTGAATCTATCACTTTTTACTTTTTGAAGCTCAAAATCTATGAAGGTAATTCCTAGTATGAACCTTTTATTCATTGATTATTAATGAGACCGCTGATACCTAGCAGTTATTTTAATTTCAGAAGTCTTAGAGTAATGTTTTGAATTATCAGGTTACATTGTATGCAAGGTGGAAATCAATTTTCAGTTAAGTTCTTCACCCTAAATTATTTCTATATCTGTTTTAATTAGACTCATTTGAATTTTTAGAATAAGATGGAATGGCTTTGACTGTCAGATCTATCCCATTGTTAAAGTGTATGTTAACTTCATATCACTGTAAAAGTATAGGGAAGAGAACTCACTAAAATGAATAAATAAAACTTTAGTCACAATTTTGAGGTTCAAATCCAAGATCCAGTGGCTCTATTTGTTTGGCTTCTGATGTGCACAAACAGCAGCAATGACAACCTGTGATGTATGAGTTGGGACATAATTGCAAAGAAAGAATTCTAGAGACCAAATATTTCTCTGCTGTGGGAAGTCTTTCTGTAGGCTGTGAATATGTGTTGCTCTGATTGATTGAAAGCTTTATTGGCCTATGGCAAGGCAGCTTAGAGGCAGGCAAGAAATTCAAGCAGATAGACAGGAAGAAGAAAGGAGACAGAGAGGAGATGCCAGCCACCGCCAGGAGAAGCAAGATGTGAAAGTACCAGTCAGCCAAGGCCACATGGCAACTTGTAGATTAACAAAAATGGGTTAAGTTAAAGGAGCTAGTTAGTGAGAAGCCTGAGCCACTAGGCCATACAGTTTATAATTAATATAAGCCTGTTGGTGTTTATTTGGGTCTGAGTGGCTGTGGGAGTGGAAGGGACAGAGGAAGACTTCTGACTATAAATGACACTCAACATGAGACAGGAACCCAAGACCCTGAGATTAAGAGTGTCATGCTCCACCAACTGAGCTGGCCAGGAAACGTTTGGCTGCCCAAGGTGTTGGCTTGACTTTCCACCTAAAACTTGAGAAAACTTTAAAAAAGATTATAAAAGAGAGCTAAAAACAGCTTCCTAGTGTGTCTTTCAGGCCAGCCACAGCCTGTGAGCTTGACCTACAGTTTGGCAGGTTTGTGGCATGTGGGCTTGACATGTACAGTACACAGAGGCCCTGCAGCGGTACACAGAGGCATGGCCAAGCTGTGCGGTACATTGCTTGGTGGATTTAGCTTTTGCTAGTACAAAAAAAAAAAAAAAAAAAAAAAAAAAAAGAGGTTTCTGGGCTACACACTGCTGGATGGAGGCATGGACCCATTGCCTCCCAGAGTCAGCTGAGAGCATAGCTCCCAGAGCTGGTGGTGAATTATCTCCACCATGTTGAGATAATTCCTCAGCAGGTGGGCAGAGCCAGCAGGCAAGGCTGCCATTTCATTCCTAGTCATGCTGCAGTTTAAAGCAATAGACTCATAAAAAGACAGATTCAGATACAATAGACCTCTAAGTGGTTTACATTTTATGTAAAAATATATGTAGTCTTAGAAGAGAAAGGAAATGTAAAGAAAGACAGTTATATAAAGAAATAGTTTTAAAAAATAAAGTCTTAAAAGAGATAGTAAAAGTAATATAAAAATAAGCCATGTAAAGACGGATATTCCACAGAGATTCTGGATTATATTGTCTTTGGGATTTTTAACTCCAGAAAGACATTTGATCATAAAGGTTGCTGAGTTAAGCCAATATATATATATATATATATATATATATATATATATATATATGGTACCTTGACATCAAAGTTTGTGTCTAAGGATACATTGCTTTGGAAAAGAGGCTCTGCTTTTTTTCCACAGAAGATGAGAACCTGTGGAATGCTTCCAGGCTAATACTGTTTGATCAGCCAAGACTGCCTGAAAGGTCTCTTATGACACTGTGGCCCAGATGATCCAACATTCAGAATGGCTTCAAGGCAACTGGCTCAGAAAATGCAGCCTCACAGACTCCTCCAGTCAGGACTTGAACATAATTCTTAATTTTCTCAGGATCCGCATTAGATTGCCAGTACCAGCCGGGCAGTGGCACATGCTTTTAATCCTAGCACTCAGGAGGCAGAGCCAGGCAGATCTCTGTGAGTTCAAGGCCAGCCTGGTCTACAGAGTGAGATCCAGGATAGGCATCAAAACTATACAGAGAAACCCTGTCTCAAAAAAAAAAGAAAAAAAAAATAGATTGCCAGCACCCCCATCAAGCAGGAAGTAGTATGAGAACCTATACCCAAATCCCCAAAATATTGTTTATAAATTTTTTTTATTTAAAAGAAGTTGATTATAAATATAATCTCCTTCTAAAAAAGAAAAGGGTATAGGATAGATATGATACGATAAAGAGTAACAATTTGTTTAAAATTTTTTAGGTTGCTATGGATTTTAGTTTATTGATATAAATTTAAATTTAATTTTGTTATACTGTATATATATTTATCCTCTTGTTTAAGGTATTATGTTTATGCAACTCATTTAAAATTATAATCTCTAATCAGAAATAGAGATTAATAATTAATCATCCATGATAATCAAATTTACAGTCATACTAGTTAAGTTTTCTAGGTATATATAGATATATTCAATTAGGTAGGTAACCTTCAAACACTTCAAAGACCTACAGAATATGGCATTTAAAATGTTTTAAAAACTTAGACTTTTCTAGACAATGAGACACTTCTGCTCCTGGAAGCACCAATTACTTCAAGGAAAATGATGAGGATTGAAGAAACTCATTATGGAGTTTGCTTTCTCTGTGGCAAAAGTCAGCCACTGGGCAAAAAAGTGCCCTTGGATCTACTGATTGATGGTATGTTTTGTAAATTGGACATGCAGGACCCATAGGAAGGTGACCACTGAACTTTGCAAGATGAGATGGTCCTTTAGGTTCCTGCTTCCAAAGGAGACTGCCAGACATTCTGCAGGATACAAGGAAAAATTACTGAGAGACTAGGCCTTTAGGCTGAAAATGGATGCCCCGATGTTACAGAGGAACTTTGAGTGACTGTCCAGGCAGCCAGTTGTCTCTGTCATTCTAGATTTTTGGCAGTTGCTTACAATGTCTTTCTGTTTACTTGGGTAATATTACATCCTTCTGAAGTCTTTGATGTAGTTGAACACTAGATAGTTATAACTATAATTTTCCTTGGATATGATAAAAGATAAATTAGTTATGAAAATTTAGACTCACAAATATGGGATGGAAGCTAGGATATTTTCTTTAAATTTGTTCAATAAAAATAGACTAGATATTATCATTGTAATTCCTGTTCTATTATATGTAATTTTACCATGTTAAAGTTAAAACCTTCCTTTTTGATTAGTCAGAAAAAGGGAAGGGCTGTGGGATGTCTTTCTGTAGGCAGTGAATATGTGTTGCTCTGATTGACTGATTGATTGATTGATTGATTGATAAATAAAGCTGTATTGGCCTATGGCAAGGCAGCTTAGAGGCAGGCAGGAAATTCAAGCAGATAGACAGGAAGAAGAAGGGAGATAGAGAGGAGATGCCAGCTGCCGCCAGGAGAATCAAGATGTGAAAGTACCAGTAAGCCACAGCCATGTGGCATCTTACAGATTAATAGAAATGGGTTAAGTTATAGGAGCCCGCTAGTGAGAAGCCTGAGCCATTAGGCCACATAGTTCACAATTAATATAAGCTTCTGTATATTTATTTGGGTCTGAGCAGCTGTGGAACTGAGAGGGACACAGGAAGATTTCTGACTACATTTCCCCAGTGATCAAGAAGCTGAGGTGTAGGCTTTGCCTTTCTAACACTTCTAGCCATAACCTTGAAAGTGAACCAAAACTTGTAACTCTTCCTGCCAGTGATGTCAGTGTTTGGCCAATGCTCAAAATGGTTTTATGACTGTTTGCACTCTTCAGATGCATGTAGAAAGCTGCTCACTTCCTGAAGGATTTAGAGCTCTACAAATACCTGGAATATAAAAGCATGTGTTCGGAATGAGCAATTTTGAAGGTTAGTAATAAATATATTCATTCAATTAGAAGGGTCTCATTATTCTATTTGATTTTTTATGAAAAAATTATTACCAGTAGCACATGTAAAATCCTCACATCATTAGGTAGGATGCTTATATAAATTTGAAAACATTGCGACTTCAAGTATCTTAGCACTGGTCTCCAGAAGTGGTCAGTGACTACAAGGCTGATTGAGTGTATTCTATGATTGTGAAGAGTTTGAACATTACAAATTTAAAAATTATTTGGGATATCTTTAGTTCCTTAATAGCAATTCTTTGCCAGATTCCATGTCTGACATAAGACCCCTTTGACCCTCAAGTTAAGAATTTTGTAATGTACTAACAGATGTCCAACAACACAAAAGTTAAGAAAAGGAGTAAGTTAACATTGAAGAACTGTAACATATTTGCCTATCAACTCTATATTCTCACAAACGTATTCCATAATGTTTTTTGACTTACTGATTTATTTTGTTTTTCCATTATAAAAATGTAATGAAACTATTTCGTTGTCGTAATGTGTTCTTGCAGGCAACCTGAATCTATGTTACTGGGCCGTGTTCACTCATAGTTGGCAGAAGAATACACTATTGCATATTTCCTTTGAGCAGAAAAATATGTTTTGCACTGACAGTTCTAGCCTTCACATGGGGCCTCACCATGATCTACTTTCAGCAGAAAATTCACTTGAATGAGGGCCTGACCCAAACATGAGCCCTTTGTGCTCCCTCATTGCTCCCTTGGGTTGATACAGAGTAGTTCTTTTTGAGCCTCAGCACTCCTTTCGTACAATGGTCAGTCGGTTTATTATGAGCTGGTTGTTTGGGTCTCACTTTATTTTAACTTCTGAATATCTAGACAAGAATTTGTTCATTTTTATTTGCTTTTGCAATATTTGGATACGTCATCCATTTATATTTGTTTGTTCTCACATCATGGGTCAGAGCATTCTTTTAATAGATAATATTTTGTCTTTTCTATTGACATTTTTCTAAACTCTAATTCTACGTTTCTTTCTGTGTCGTCTACTAATTATTGACAGTTTGGATCTTTTACTTTAGAAACTCTGTGAGAACCTTATCATAAGCATGCCAATGATAACAGGCTCTTGATCTCTCCAAGACAACAGGATGCAGATGTTTTGGGGGTCAGAGGAATTCCCTACAATGTAAAATTGCATCATGGAAGTACCTATTACAAGATTTCTTTGATAGGAAGGAACCTTATTTGCTAATCTGGCAAGACAATATAAAGTGTTGTGTGATATTTTGTTTGTGTTCTGACAAATAAAGTTTGCCTGGCAATCAGAGGGCAGAGCTAGCCACTAGTTAATTAGAGGACATGCAGTGGTGGCTTACATCTTTAATCTCAGCACTTGGGAAGCTTACACCTTTGATCCCAGCACATGAGAGGCTCATACCTTTGATCCAAGCACTTAAGAGGCTCACACTTGTAATTCTAACACAATCAGGAGGTAGAGACAAGAATATAAGGTGGGCGGAGACAGGATCTCTGGCCCCCTTTTGGTTGGAGGATTCCTAGAGGTAAGAAGTCCATCCCTGGTGCATGGGTTGGCTTTTTGGAGCCTAATACCTATGGTGGGACACCTTGCACAACCTTAATGCAGGGAGAGGAGCTTGGACCCACTTCTACTGAATGTACCAGACTCTGCAGACTCCCTATGGGACATCTTGCCTTGCTGGAAGAGAGAATGGGGGGTGTGTTGGGAGGGAAAGGTGAGAGGGGTGGGAGGAAGGAGGAGAGAGAGATCTGTGATTGGCATATAAAATGAATAAAAAAATTCCTTAAGAAAAAAAGTTCTCTAGTGGCTGGCACTATGCTTCTCTGATCTTTCAGGTTATTACCCTGATATCTGACTCCTGTTTTTTATTGATAAGAGTAATTAGGATCACCCTTCAATAAGGAGTGATGATCCAATGTCTTGACCCCCTCACATTTCCATTAACGTGTGTGATGAACTTGTAACAGGAGAGGGAAGTTTCCTCAGGGTGTTCTGGAAAGAGCTGCTTCTACCAGTAGCATGAAATATTGACTAACATAACAGAGCTAGCACAAGGATTTGATTTTTCAAGATAGGCAAGAACACAAATAGAAAGAGTAAAACAGAAAGCAGAAAGCCAAGGAAGGAGAAAATGTCTAGGGAAACACATGTCATTCCTTACTCCAGCTTTTTTTAAAAAAATGTGTGATAAATATGATAAATTAACTTTAAAATATTATCAAAATGGAAGTCTAATATTTCCTACGATTTTATTTGTTGCACTTTTTGTACACTAAAGTAAAAATTCCAGGTAACAGATCTAAAATTATGAGTGTGTAATTTAAATTTACACATATAAGTATAAAATTAAATGTAAGTGTGTGAAATTTAAAAATACCAAAGAAAAGAAATTATGAAATTGTTAACTTACAAGATATTAGTAAGAAAGTTTTTAAAGGTTTTATAAGATATTAAAGCCAAAACCATCTAAGTACATTTTTGGAAGATTATGTCAAAATTAACCAAAAATGAATTCTACAAACCTATCTGTCAGTTGCCTCTGTCCTCATCTCAATTTCTCTAGCCTTGTTGCTTCTTCAAGACAAATTCTAGCACCCACTCCTCCACCGTCCTCTTCATCTTCTCTAGTAATCTTTTTTTTTCTTTTTTTTTTTTCTTTTTTTTGGTTTTTCGAGACAGGGTTTCTCTGTGTAGCTTTGCGCCTTTCCTGGAGCTCACTTGGTAGCCCAGGCTGGACTCGAACTCACAGAGATCCACCTGCCTCTGCCTCCCAAGCGCTGGGATTAAAGGCGTGCGCCACCACCGCCCGGCTTTCTCTAGTAATCTTAAGAGAAATTTCTATAGCAAAGAATATTTTGTTATGGACTGTTTTATTATAAGCCCAGAGGAAGAAATGATCTAATAGTTTTGTATAGTCAATACTGACTAAAAATGAAAAAAAACACATGAGCTAAAAACGTTGGTTATGGATTTTTTGATCCTCTGGGATTTTCTAAAGGATTTCAGATCACCATATTGACCTACAAAGTATCATTATTTATTTATTTATTTATTTATTTATTTATTTATTTATTTATTTATTTGGTTTTTTGAGACAGGATTTCTTTGTGTAGCTTTGTGCATTACCTGGAACTCACTTGGTAGCCCAGGCTGGCCTCGAACTCACAGAGATCCACCTGGCTCTGCTGGGATTAAAGGCATGCGGCACCACCGCCCAATGCAAGGCTTCACTCTGTAACTGTGGTGGTTATAGGTAACTATGTAGATCAGCTGTATAACAGGCTGAACTTGAACTTACAGAGATCTGCTGCCTCTGCCACCGGAGTCCTGGGATGAAATGCCTGTGCATCCATACCAATCCAAGCAAGATTCTCTAATTTTTCTTTTAAAATTCGCTTGATGACACATTTCTGCTCATTGGTTCTTAAGACATGGGAATGTTTTAACTTAAGTTTGTATAGCACAATCTACCTTTTGCTTCTTTTATTTTCTCTGTACACTACTTGCATTTCAAAGACACCGAGGAGGATTAAATTTCTAGTTTTCTTTTGTCAAGGGTAGATTACAGTTTAACAGGACTGTGCTTTGTGTGTTTGTGGTAATTATCGTATGTAACCATTTAGGGGCCATTTCGTTATTTTAATTGTAAGCCTGTGTCTGTGATTTAATATTCAAGATTGGTACATCAAGCCCATCACATATGGGTACAGATACACAAGAACTTATTTTCATATTTTCTTGGAACCAAAAAAAGTCTAAAAACCTAAAGTTCCCTTAAGTGTAAAATTGCTAGAGCAGGTTTCAGAATTTAACCCAATAAGCAAGTGACTTCAGTGTTATATATGGAATATATAACTACATTATGTTATAAATGGAATCAAATTCCTTTCAAATGCTTAGTTTGCTTTGTTGTAGAAATAATCTAATATTTTTGTTAAAACTTTGACATAAACATGTATATACACATATATGTGCAAAAAATATTTATTGTTTGCTTTCAGAGCATGGTGGGACCATTTATTTGCTAATATTTGTCTTTCTTATGAACATTTTTCAAGTATATAATTTAACATGTCTTTCTGTGTTCCCTCAGTATGACTGAAACATATATAGAGAAAGAGAGAGAGAGAAAGTACATGGATATGCATGTTACACATAGACTATGAAAAGTTTTCATGATAAAATCCCCCCACCATAAAAGCGTAAGTGCTCACATAATCTGAAAGTATTTAATTTATTTATTCTAATTTATTAAATTATTTATCCTAACTCCCTTTATTCATTATACAACAGGGGCTTTAGAATATTTCTGGCTCTAGCTGTCTCAACCATATAAGTTCAACCATCACTACCATTATCTGACTTTAAACACAGACAATAGCTAGGGGAAAAAGATATTTCATTAATGGGATCATAATTTACAAAACAGATGAAGGGATCCAGCAACATTGAGCTCATTTTTAAGGTACTAGAATGAACTTTAAATAGCTAAATATTATAAATTCAAACAATGGAGAAAATACACATAAATCAACAGTCTTTTAAAACCTGAGATCTTGAACAAAAACCTTTACTTTTTATTGAAAAATAATTTGTCTAATAATATATTCATCTCAGCGTTTCCCCTCCCTCAACTCCTGCCAGATTTTCCCACCTTCCCACACCTACCCAATTCCATCCAAGTCCTTTTTTCTCTTTATAAATCAAACAGAAAAACAAAACATGATTAGAAAAAAAAATAAACACACACAAGAATTCAAAATTGGAAACATATATATATATATATATATATATATATATATATGTATATGTATGTTTCTCCAAGCAAAGTATTTTGAAACAGAAGGTCTAGAAAAGTACCACTGAATTTATTTTGTGTTGGCCATCTACTCCTGGATGTGGGCCTTACCCTTTAATGTGGTTCATACATCCAGTGGGAGTCCATTGTGGAAAGCTATTTTTTCAGTTGCATGCAAGTATCCACTAGAGATAGACTCTTGGTTAAGGATGGGGGTTTGTATCTTGTTCCACAATTAAGAATGAGAATTCATCTAGGTTGAACCTGTTCAGAGTCTGTGAACGCTACTATAGTCTCTTTGAGATCATATGTGCATCTGTCCTGTTGTGTCTTGACATTGTTTTCTTGGAATCATCCATTCCTCCAGGCTCTTACTGTCTTTCTGCCAACTCTTTATACAGCTCCCACAGCCCTGAGGGGGTTTGATTAAGATAGCCCATATAGGACTCAGTGTCTTTGTTTGAGTTCTTGCTTTGCAGGATAGTCCAAAGAAGTCCTTATTTGTTGAGGAGTCCAGACTACTTCTCAGGACAGGATTGTGCATTATTCAGAATGATGACTCTTGACAATTGCCACTGCATGTAGGATAGGTTTTTGTTTGTTTGTTTGTTTTTAGGATGTTTGTTCTTACTTGAATATGAAGAACTGCAGATCCAAGACAAGGACTTTCCCAAATGGTTTCACCTTCAATGGGGTACAATAGATACATTAGATAGATGCTTCTAGAGTGATTAAAAGGAACCATTAAAAAAGTGAGCAGGTAACACAACGCAAAGGAGGTAGCAACACAATGCAGAGATCTTAAACCTCCTTGCACATACAACATTGATACCTTTTTAATAAAAAGAATTTCTAGCTATCTATTATAATAGGACTAAAATCTAAAAATCTTTCACTTAAATTCATTGATTAAAATAACTATGAAAATGTTCCAACATGTTTAAAATCTTTATGATTGCTAGACAGTTATGATAAAATGTCTGTTTCCTATAGTTCAGTTATGTATTCTGAGGATTTCATTAAGACAAAGTTATTTTATTATAAATGGTTTTTAATTTTTATTTTAAAAAGATCAATCATAGATCATTGAGTATGAATACATTAAAAATAATAGGTATAAATTGTATTTTTGATAAAAATGATAAAAAATAAATGATCTATATGAAAATGATTTTAAGTAGGATATCAGTTTCCTAATAAATTAAAGGAATTTTTCAAAAATAGATATGCAAACATAAAGAGAGAAGAAAAAATTTTAAATATTTTTACAAATGATTGTAAACTCAAGACTGAAAGAAAGGTAGCATAGCTATAACCAAGTTGATAAAAAATTACTAGGTCAAAATTAATTACATTGATGTAAAACAAAACTTATCTTTCTATATTAAACAGTATTTTGCATTTACAAAATATATATAGCTTAGATAATAAGTACTTTATTATGGTTTTTACTTAATGGTTTAGGTTTTACACATATATCTTCAGCACAAAGATACTCATATGATCTAATGCTGAGTACCTAATGTTTTCCAATTAGGCTAACGTCTTCCCTTGTGGAGAATCTACCACTGTAACTGTGGGAAAGAATTCAATTTGAAAGCATTATTCCTAGTTGCAGCATTCCTGCTGAGTTACGTGGGGACCACAGAATGGATTTTATTAGCTAGTGTTTAAATCTATTTCTAGCATTTGTCACAGTATACAACATTTGCATTGTTTATCCTATCACTCACCCAATCTTATATGGATTGATAACTTAAAAAATACATTGTCAAATATTGACCCTATAAATAGATTATTGGCAGGGTTATGGGCCTTGTGAGATTCCTCAGCAGTTGTAGCTCTGGCCATGGAAGCATGGAGACCTGAATTTGAATCGCAGAACCCATGTAAAAGCTTGTGCTATAGTGTGCCCCAATTAAAAGTTTTCTTTATAAAAGTTGCTGTGGTCATGGTGTCTCTTCATAGCCCTAAAAACCCTAACTAGGACAATACATTTGTTTTATAACAATACAAACTTCTGTGAAGTGATTTTCACAATAGAACATATAATCTGGGGTAATGTGATTAAGTAATATGAAAAGATTGTGCTGAATAATAATCTACTTTATGCTCTATCTGAAATGAGAAATATATTACAACAATGCTCTAACATAGTCTCAGAAAATTAAACCTATAATTTAGTCCTTGATGTTCAGTAGTCATAAAAGGGATTTAGTGACATGTAAGGCTATAGGATCCAAGGGAAGAAAATAATCTTGGGTCAGAATGTGATATGGTGTGACCACACCATGGACACAGTGAAGCTGAAATAACATCAGATTCTTGATTACAGCAATTAAATACGTGGTAGGTCTTTGATAATAATTATGAGTTGTTAACTCTCCCCAGTGAAAATAGATGATAAATTCAAGGTCATCAAACCCCTCTGTGAGATTCTATCCCCCAGTCCTTTGTGCATCTAAGTTGTAAATGGTCTTTGGAGGGTTGCTAAAGTGTATATTAGGCAGGAGTTTAACTGGGTGTAAGATTCTGTGATGCAGCTTCTGTAGGTAGTCACACATAATGATATGGGATTCTTGAGTGGTTCAGCAATGTAGGGGAATCATGTATTTACTCTGAAAGCAAGCTCAAGAGAATAACTGGCTCACTGAGCAGCAATAGATGAAAAGGTGCCTGAACTAGTCTACTCCAGTAACCAGATTTGTGAATATCTTGTCATCATAGAGTCTTCATCCAGTCCCTGATGAAAGCAGATACAGAGATCCACAGCCAGGTGCCAGGCCAAGCTCCAGCAGTCCGATGGATGAGAGAGAGGAGGGATTCTATAAGCAAGGGACATAGAGATCATGATGGGAAAACGTACAGAGACGGCCAGCTAAACTAGTGGAAACTCATGAACTGTGAACCAATAGCTCTGGAATTCCCATGAGACTGGACTAGGCCCTCTGGATACCAGAGACAGTTGTTTGGCTTGAACAATTTGAGGGGCCCTCAGGCAAGGGGATCAGGACCTGTCCCTGGTCCATGAGTGAGTTTTTTGGAGCCCAGTGCCTAAGTTGTGACACCTTGGGCAGTCTTGGTGCAGGGGGAGGGGTTTGAACCTGCCTCAACTGAATGTACCAGGCTCTTCTGACTCCCCATTGGAGACCTTGACTTGGAAGAGGTAGGAATGGGGGGTGGGTTGTGAGAGAAGGCTGGGGGTTTAGGAAGAGAGAAGAGGGGGGTCTGTGGATGGTATGTAAAATGAATAAAAAAATTCTTAATAATATTTTTTAAAAGTACTTTATCAAAGGTGAATAGATACTTGTTAATGTCTCATCAAGAAACTTCATTCAATAATAAACTTTTAAGCTTAACTCCCTCAGCTTTAGAAAAAGAAAATCAATCCCTCAGGTTTTCACTTTGGCTAGTTTTGTTTACTATTTCACTATATATAGCATACATCTGCATATGCTTACTGTCTCCTCTCAAAAATATCATTGGAATAATTATTACAACATCCTTCTTTGTTTATCAATATATATATTTTTTCTGAGTAAATCTACTACGAATCTTCACTATCTACTGATTTTTAGTACTATCTCAAAGAATTGAAATATATTCTTTTCCTACTGAAACAACCAAAACAGACTTTTTCTGTGGAAAATTTGAGACAAGCTAAACAAAGTTTGTTTTCAAGCCTATTATTACAATTCAGATATAGTACTGGATGTTAAGTTACTATTGCCATAATAAAACACTGACAAAAGCCCACTAGTCAGGGAAAGCATTTCTTTTTCTGACAGTTTTAATCCAATACTGAGTGAAGTCAAAGAAGGTACTCTAGGAAGGAACCTGAAGGCAGGAATGAAGCCGAGACAATGGAAAAATACTGCTTACTGGCTTGCTCAGCTTGCTTTCTTGTAAACTCCAGGACCAGCTGCCTAGGAGTGGCCCCATCCCCGATGGTCTGGACTCTCCCATATCAATTATTAATGAAGAAATCATGTTTCCTTTGCAGACTTGTGAACAGAAAATCTAATGAAACCATTCTTTTCAATTGGGGTTCCTTTTTCCACATAACTCTAGTGTTTTTGTCAAGTTGACAAACACACACACACACACACACACACACACACACACACACACACTCTCCTAAGGAGGGGAGAATAAAAAGAAAACAAAAGAAAAATAAAATTTCCCAAAACTATTTTTCCCAATGTTTTCTGCAAACACCAGATCTGTGCTTGATAAATTTCCAGTCAAAGTTTTTGTCCCATTTCACAAATGGGTTTGAACACCATCATACTTTAAGTCATTCAAAGGAAACTAAAGCTGAAAGCAGAAGTCAAATTTAAAACTGCCATAATGTGAGGAATAGTAATCAAAATTTGATCTTTTAGACAAGGATATTCTTGTCCTTTATGATTTTTTCTCCTCGTCAATCTACTTGTCATTTATGCTGGCACCAGCTAACAGCAAATGTTTTACTATGCTTTAGGTTTAAGGATGTACTGTCAGTTTTCCTACACCCTCAAGAAGAGACTCTCAAGAAAGCGTTTTGTGTATATTTTTTAATGTAAACCAAACAATTCGATCAGGAAATAAGATGACGGTATGTCTTTTTCATAGTTCACAAAGAACCATGTTATGGTTACAGCGTTATAATTACATGTTTTCTGTATGTAAATGTGCTATTGATTATATCCACTACCACTTACTATATCATGAACCATTCACACGAACCTTACCTAATAAGAACATAGTTATCTAGGTAAACTGAGATAGAGACAATTTAAGATCCCTGGTTATACCTTCAAGATATGTATGAAGATAAAGGAAAAAGATTATCCCATATTAGAATACCTCAAATACATGTTTAATGACCAATATTTTTGGAATCAGCTACATAGTTCTTCATGAACTACTAACTGCCCAAGGAGTTCACTGTGTTCATTCACATAAAAGTCTCATGTCTGTACTTTTTAAGTTCAACATAAAACAAGATGCACCATAAATCACCCAAACTGTATTCAAGACCATCTATATGAATTATCAATGTTTGCTTGCTAGGAAATGGTGGGCTAGCATTAGCTTAGACTTCTTACTTGGCTAAAATCTGAAGACCCCTTGACCATTCACTGAAGATCATATGGTAGCTTTAACTTATGTGATAGCTTTAACCATATTTCTGTGCCTTTGCTGAGCCTTGTAAATCAAACACACACACACACACACACACACACACACACACACACGAAAACAGTCCATTAATTTTTATGAGTTCAGTTACTTGCCAGTAAATAATGCTGACATAAGCTACAGGCAACTGACAAGGTCTATATATTAAGTGATCTTTGGCTTAAAGATATTACCCAAAAAGTGATTATAAATGAGGCATGGCCATAGTCAAGCCTAGTCAATATGGTTCAGAGCAAGACCTTAAACATCACCAGTGTGCTCCATAGTTTCAAACATAAAAATATATTTTAAGTTCAACACCTTACCCACATGGAAAACCCCACCATTCCAATTATATTTTCCCATCAATTTTACTTTCTTTGACAATTTCCTCACTATACAACATCATTCAGCATACAACAAAGAGTCTAATATATGACACCTGAATTTTCCACACAAATGCTCATATATTCACACATTCCAACATGTAATTAAGGCTACCGTGGCAGAAACACTTCCTTCTGTTAAGAAATTTGCCTGAAGAACACAGCTGGAGGGGCATGACAAAGACTTCTTAATACTGGCCTTAGTAATAACTTTCATGCTTTGACAGTTGGCAAAAATTTAAAGGAAAAATAAAGAGTAAGGGTCAAAGCTACAGATGGTCAAATTCTCCTTCCAAAGTCATCATTTAGACATTTTGCCTTCCCATTCAAAACATCCACCTTAGAGAAAAAGGAATATGAGATGGAGAATACATGGATGATGTTTATTAAATAAAGTTGTCTCCTAAGTACACTTGTCATCAAAAATCAGGACTCTAATGCAAATGTCGTTTCTTCACAAACCTGAAAAAATATTAAATTTCCCAGAAAACAAAAAAAAAAAAAAAAATGAGAGAGAGATGCTTAGAGGCTAAACAATTGGTAGGGGGTGATTTTCATTGACCAAAATCTTATAAATCTCCATCTAGCTAAAACTTTTCATTGCTATTTCTCTATAAGTAGGGTTGAGAGAAAATGCTAGTTAATATATTTGACCTAACAGAAACTAAATCATAACCTTGCTCATAATTTGTGTCCCCACAGATAAGAATGCCCATCAGGGATGCAGTAAACAAATTCCAGTTTGTTTTCATCATTCATCTTGCAGTTTTTGACACAAGTAATTTAACTTTGCAATTAAGTTTTATATGCTAATACCGTTTGTGTGGCTTTATCTTAGTTATTTAATGTAATAATGTAATAAATTAGTCTATATAATCAAGTACTTCTTTATAACAGTTAAAAACTCACATTTTATGTGAAACATTTGTTCTTTTAAAGATTAATTATGAAAACATTAGAGTAACATTAGACTACTATAATATACATTATTAAACATGAATACCCAGGTGTTAATATTTAAATTAATTAGAAGTTTAGTTCTGACTTATAAGGTACATATTCTTCTATTTTGTTTTCTATAATATTGTAAAACTGGAATCCCTTAGTTATACAACAATCTGAAGTTTGGCAACATGGTGATTCATACATTAAGACAGGTTACATAATTTCCCTGACATGTATTGTTTCACACATGACATGATTGTTCAGACCATTCCTGTATCGATACCAAATAGACATATGTTTAATACTAAGCACAATTCAGTAATGAAACACTGCATTTTAAGTAATGGGTATTGTTCAAGAGACATCTTCCTAGGGCAAGTTCAGTATCCTTTGGAGTTTAGTTTAATGGTTTTATTTTTATGTTTATGATTTCCCAAAATACCTTCAATGTATTAACATCAGTTTTTATTTCCCAGAATTTCTCATGCATTTTCTTATATTGACAATAAAAAGAACCCCAAACTTCAGTTTAGCCATAAATAACTGGTTCTTTACAAGCATCATTTCAATATGATGGCCAAATAGAGGTGAAAGAAGAAGCTATTAATTCTACATATACCCATTACAGATAACTGCTAGAACTAAAATTTCAGAAGCTCAGGAAGGTAAAGAACTTTATAGGTAGAGTTCTTGCTTAGCTCCTGTGAGACCTTGGCTTCAGTGCCCAGTAGGAAAAAAAAAAGTCATGATAGCTGCTGAAATACATTGAGCCTCAAAAATAATTAGACAAGAAGAATATGCACTCATACTTTTGGTGAAGACAAGAAAACATTCCTAAAGATGTTTCTCAACTGTTCATTGTGGTTACCAAACCACAATTGTTATGGAGAGTTATGGATACCTTAATGCCATCCTTCATGGTTAAGTAAAATTCATAGTCTTCTTTGGTAACAACAAAAAAGCCAGAAATCAATGACTCTTTCTGAGACAAACATATGCTCTCAGGTGTCTTTCTTTGTGAATGTCTTTTTTCTCTCTTAATCACCATACTTAAAGCCTATGTTACAAAATCTTTAATAATAACTAAACTCAGCTTTAAAAAGTTTAAAAGAAAAAAGGAAATTAAAATATTGTAATTCTTTAACAGTGCTTTCTGTTGTGTTTTTTCACCTCAATAAGAAGTTAAATACGATGCTTTTCACTCTTGGAATATTATTCAGTGGCTAATCTTAGAACTTATACTGTGTAGAATTATGAAAATATTGTTGAAGTTAGCGATACATACTTCTGACTTAGTATTATACTTACAATGTATTAAAAATATATTCTGACATGCATTCATTTTATCAAGTCTTGATGGTTCCACCTCTTCTCTGAGTAAGGCTATATGCAAATTACTACTTATTTAAAAGTGACAAAAAGTAATTGTATGTGGAGCTTGTCTTCACCCCACTTGTACAGTTGACATATCAATTACAACATGATATGTAAGCAATATGAAGTTTAATAAAAGCCAAGTAGGTGATGTAATCACTGAAAAAGTAAAGGTGGTGGAGTGAATGATGATAGCCCTCAGAGACTTGTGTATTTCAATACACTAGCCCTAGTTCGAGGACTGTTTGGAAAGGATTAGAAGTTGTGGCTTTATTGGAGGAGGTATGTCAGTGGGAGGTGGGCTTGCTTGACAATTCAAAAGTCTATTTTATTACTAATTAGGTAATGCCTTGTGCTCGAGCATCAGAGGTGAGCTCTCAGCTGCTCTCCCATTACCATGCCTGTCTGTCTTCTGCCATCATAGTCTTGGACTCAACTTCTAAAACTGTAAGACAAATAAACTCTTTCTTACATGTGTTCTCATGGTCATGTTGTCTTAGCATGCAGTAGACAATAACTAAGACTGAATTTGTTATTGAAATGTTGCTTTACCCCAACACAAAAAAAGTAAAACAAACACAGTTTGCTATCTGGTACTACTAAAGCCTACTTGAGGTAAACTCTAAAGGATATTCTTGTGTGTGTGTGTGTGTGTGTGTGTGTGCGTGCCTCCACGAAATCCAGCTGTAAGACATTTTCTCAATAAGTGATCAGTGGGGAGGGTCCAACCCATTGTGTGTAGTGCCATCCCTGGCCTGGTGGTCCTGGGTTCTACAAGAAAGCAGGCTGAACAAGTCAGGAGAAGCAAGTCAGTAAGCAACAACCCTCTATGGCCTCTGCATGAGCTCCTACCTCCAGGATTCCACCCTGTTTTGAGTTCCTGTCCTGGTTTCCTTCAGTGATAGAACAGGAATTTGGAAGTGTAAGCCACATAAACCCTTTCCTCCCCACCCAAAAGAATATTCTGAATATAACAGGGATTCCTGCTATCATAATGTTTTTCCTGTTCAGTGCATCTTTTTTTTTTTAATCTCCCAGGATTTTTGCACCCAGGATTTTTATTCTAGCATGGCAGCTAGAAAAAATAAGATTGGAATTTTATTACTATTTCAGTAAAACGTATTAACTGTGAATCTACTCACAAAACATATGACTATCCTCGAGGTATATCAGGCAGATGGCCTCACTCCATATTCAACATTGTGAAATTAAATCTGAATGTTTGTAGGCTAAATAACAAAGGTGATTCTATGAACTGGCTGCTGTTTTTCTGATTAAAAGTAAGTACAAACAAGCCTTTTAAAGATTTTCACTCATTTGAAATATTTGACGATGTGTTCCCTTCACTAACTTCTTTAAATGATGACATATTTCTTTACCCACCTTAATAAACTCTTTGCCAGTTTTATCTGTTCCATCACATTCTTGCCTAATCTTTGCTGGTTAATAAAACCAAATATTTTTCAAAGCAAATCATTTTTACAGAACTTCAGATTAAAAATGCTATTTTAATTACATTTTTAACTCCATTGTCAGCATGTTACTACATAACCCAGGCTGTCATAGAATTCGGGTCCTGGAATTAGAGGTATGCACCACCACTCAAGCCAAATAAGCTTCTTTTTTTTTCTTTTCCAAACAAGACCCTTGTAAGCTCCTCTTACTTGTCCTCCTCTACCGCCCATTCAAGCCATGCCCAACTACCTACTTATCCTCAAATTTGCCATCTGCTTCCCCTCTAAGGTAGCTTTAATAACTGGAATTCATGCAAATAAAATGTAAGTCTGGGAAGATACTGTACTGTGCTAGTTTACAAGAACATTTCTAGTCTTTTCACTTTATGAAATGTAAGTATTCTGAAAATCCTGCCGTAATTATATTCTTTTCATTTTTTAGTTTTCCATGTTTTCATTTTATAGGAGGATAATATAATTACACCATCATCATAATCATCATCATCATCATCATTACCCTCTTTCTTTTTCTCCCTCCTTTCCCTCCCATGTACACCTCACCAACCCCACTTCATTAAAATTCATGGCTCTTTTTCTGTAATTATTGTTTTTTTTTGTGTGTGTGTGTATACTGTACTATATAAATACAACTTGTTCAGTCTGTATGTTTCTTCTATGTGTATATTTTCTGGGCTGACCATTTGATCTTTGACATCAGGTTGATGTGCTCTTCTCTGGAGGAGATTACTTCTACTGCTTCTGCCCTCAGCTTTCCTTAGTTGCCTGTAGTTCTTGGTCAAGGCCTGAGGACTCCTGGATTTCCTAGATCCATTTTAGCACATCTATTGGTATCTTCCTTCCACAGGGGCTGGACTCTAAAACTCTGTATTTTATCAATTACAGGTTTCATTCTGTTCTAATAAAATTATTATTAGAAGGATAACAGTTAACTTACTAATCTAAATTACATATAAATATTTTATGTCTGATATAAATTATCTTTAGTGGCGTTATAATCTCCTTTTTTCTTCTCTATTTGTAACTGACTTCCAATGTGTTGCATCCAAAAATAATATGTAAATAAAAACAGAAAATTTATTGTCTTAAATAGTATTGTTAGCCGGTCGGTGGTGGCACATGCATTTAATCCCAGCCTTCTGGAGGCAGAGGCAGGTGGATCTCTCTGAGTTTGATTGCCAGTCCTCTCTACAGAGAGAGTTCAATGACAGCCAGAACAGTTACACAAAGAAACCTTGTCTCAAATAACCAATATATATGAAAGTTGAAAATTATCACAAGAAAAGTTTTCAGGTATTAAATCTAGTAATCTCATCTTTATCTATAGTATTACATATATATATATATGTATGTAAAATTACCTATCTGAGAGAATAAGAATATATTATATTTCTAAAATTACTTCTTAAAATAATGTATATAATAATTGCCTTTGATTGAAATCAAATTATGAGTAGTATTTTTCATATGTTTAATAATTACACTCCTAAAATGTATTTGGTTTGAATAAATATATGCAGGTATATAAAGAAAGTATATCTAAGTACTTTGGTTGTCACAATCCTCAAGGCTTTTTTCTCAAATTATATTTGATATTATGAAGCAAGGGGGAAACCCTGTCAGTTTAGCTATGGAGTTCAAGCATGCTAATGAGTACATATTCTGGCATAAATGTGGTTAGAAATGTACCGTGTCAAAGAGATTGATCTCCATAATAGTTAATGAATCTGAAATGAAGAATAGAAGATACAGTGCCATAGATCCAATTTTATTGCTTGGAATTATATTTGCCCTTGGCAAAGCAGCTTGTTTATTGGTGCTCATTATAACTGATAGAGTATTGTAAACTACTTTCATCTAGAAACAAAGGTTATCAAAGATCACAAGATAATGCAAGCATGAGGAGTTTTCACAACATTTCAGTATGCTTTTTATTACTTATTATAATACAGTTATGCATGTGGTATAAGCATTAGCATTACAATCACACTACCAACACCTGAGTAGTGGTTTGAATGTCAAAAGAAATTATATTTAGTCAAGCTTGGATAAGGGTACAACTAAAAACGGTATTGAAAAGCCAAAACTGAATGCATAGCAAATATTTGAGAACACATGAGGGCAGATTTATTTTTCATCCCTAGTTCAATTACTCCATAATACTCATAAAGGGAAAACGCAAAACACAGGCCTTTAAGAAGTGTATTGCTGCTATTGTAATCTCAAGTTATTAGGAGTAGTCTTAGCTTGATAAAATTTGGCCAGGAGGTAGGAAAATTCTATGTCAAAGCACTAGAGTGCTATAAAGCATGGAGTTAAAATACATGTCTAATTTTATTTCATGAAGAGATGATCAGCACACATTTCATTACCCAAATTCTATTGAGGTCGCATCTAAGTAGAACTTGGAAACTTTTAACAATTCAAACATAACTTTACTGTGTGTTAGGCATTTCTACGCATGTTATGTAATGCAAAAATTTTTAATTTAAAAGAGAATGGTGAAAAACTGTTTAACAGGCCTTTTTCCTATTTTCCTAAATAGTATACAAAAGTAAACAATTCAAAGGAGAACATGAATTTTACTAAAAAATACTAAATAACAAGTGCTAAATAATGAAAAAATCATAATCAGTCAAATGGAAATTGCTATTTTGTTACTTAAAATAGGGTAAAGGCATTTTATCATTAAATTCTTAAGAATAAATAAATGTACTTATTTAATTCCCTTGATAGAACATTCCTTAACAGTTCACTAAAATTCTTATTAAAACAAAAATTTTTCACCTAAAACAGTGGTTCACAACCTTCCTAATGCTGCAACCCTTTAATAGAATTTTTTTATGTTGTGATGACCTAAAACTATAAACTTATTGTTGTTGCCACTTTCTAACTCTAATTTTGGTATTGTTATGAATTGTAAGGTAAATATCTGTGTGTTCTAGGGGGTATTTGGTGATTCATGTGAAAGGGGCACTTGACCCTCAAAGGGCTCCCGACCCACAGGTTTCAAAACATTGATGTAAAAGCACACACACACACACACACACACACACACACACACACACACACATGCGCGCGCACATGATTTGTTAATCAAGATTGTATGGTTGTAGCTTTCTAAATTAAGTAGAAAGATTACTATATATGAAACCAAAATTCTTAACATGTGATTTGAATAAGAATGGCTTCCATAGGCTCAGATATTGGAATGTTCGCTTCACAGTGGTGGTGTTTTTATAAAGTAACCTTTTTGATTTAAGTGTGGCACTGGTGTCACTTGGGGTGCATGCTGCTCCTGGTCTCTCTGTTCCCCCCCACCCCTCTCTCTGCCTTGTTCTTGTGAATCAGATGGGAACACTCCGCTATTTCTACAGTACCAACCCTGCCTGTGTGCCACGCTGCTTCCCACCATGATGATCATATACTAAGCTTCTGAAACTGTAGACAAACCCAGTTAAATGCTTTCTATTATAAATTGCCTTAGTGATGGGGTTTCGTCACAGTAGTAATAATCCTAAATAAAACATATGCGTAACATCATTAAAATACCGAGAATTATTATTTTTAGACAAACATTGCAAGACCTCAACCAAAATGCGAGTTGTGTTTTAAAACATATAGATAGCTTAAAATAACTCACATCTAATGATAAAACTGCCATGATCCTAGTGACCGTAACTGTTACATAATAATTAAGTAAAGTATGTTCTCAATAAACTTCATTTTGATTTAAGTCTCATTTTTCAGTCTTTATCGGATTAGTTGAATTGGCAGTTTCAGTATCTCTTATTCAGAAAGTGCATGGAATGACAGTACTTTAAAACCATGAAATTTTGTTTGTGAAGAATTACCCATATTTATGAAGAATTAAATATATAAAAAGGACTGTATTGATGATACATATATAAAAAGGATTGTATTAATGATACATGGCATGAAACTGAGTCACTAGCTCATTTGTTATGTGCGTGCCTTGCATAAGTTCAATATTCAGTATCTGAAAAGAAACTGCTGTGGAAAAAGATTCTAGTGTGCTGAAAATTACAAGGAACAATGTTTGTGAAAAAACTAATTGACATGTTTCAAAAGAAAGCTGGCTAATACACTTAGCAAAAGCAGCAGGGACTAGTCTCAAATAGTTGTCATGAAGAGAAAAGTTGTTACATTCAAAATAAAAACAAGACACAGTGAGAAAGGGGTAGATGACAGAAATGAGCTCAACACTACCCTCATCTAAGGATTCCACACCCTACCCCCAGAAGGAGGAAAAAAGAAGAAGAAAAAACAAAAACTATGTCTTAGGGTTTCTACTGCTATGAAGAGACACTACGACCATGGCAACTCTTAAATTGGACCACCTTACAGTTTCAGAGATTTAGTCCATTATCATCATGGTGAGACATGGCATTAGGTAGGCAGACATGGTGCTAAGGAGCTGTGAATTCCACAACTTGATCTGCAGTCAACAGAAGGAGTTTGTGTCCCCACTGAGTGTAGCTTGAGCATAGGAGACCTCAAAGCTTGTTCCCATAGTTACACACTTCCTTCAAAAAGGCCACACCTTCCAACAAGGCCACACTTTCTAATATTGTCACTCCTTATGAGCCTATGGGAACCAATTATATTCAAACTACCAAACTACAAAATGATTTCCCAAGATAAATATTTAGGTGAAATGTGGGTAGAACTAAATAACCTTCAAATATGCTCAAAGCCTAATGGTAGAGTTCAAATTATATGAGGAAACAATGAATATATATATATATATATATATATATATATATATATATATATATATATATTAATATAAGGCCATATGAAGAATAAATCAAATCTCTGAGAGAAATTATTTAAGTGACAAAATTTATTTGGTTAAAAACGAAAGACTTTTAGTATAACAATTAAAAGTGGTTATTGTCTTCAAAGAAATTAAATAGAAGGGAGCCATATAGTTATGAAGTACTTCAAATGTTTAATGGAATTATAACTATATATGAAACTCTACTGTTAACATTCATTAAATTAAATATTCCCTACTATAGCATTGAGTAGCAGATAATACTAAGGTTTAGCGGATAAAATATGAGCCATATGCATGGATTCCCCATATATTTGAGTAGTTGTTTACATATGAATAGCACATTCAAATATTTATAATGATAACAAAAGAGAATAAAAAAGGCATTATTTTTTATCTTTGAACATACAGCAGTGTTGTGTGATTTTGTATGGGAATTTGACAGTGGATAAATAGCACATGAAAATCTAGAATATAGATAAATGTATTAGATATGGATGATAATGATATGCATTATATAACAATAGCTCTCCATAAGCTGATATGATTAGGAGTATGTCATATACTGGTAAGTTGGTCTAGAGGACTATTATTGTGGCAAAAAAGTGAAATTTTAATTTATAAGTAACAATATAAATGTTTATTAATGACAAGAAACAAATGGACAAAAAGTAAAACAACCAGATTTCCTATGAACTTTGAATATAGGGAATCTATAAAGATGGAAACAGAAGTCAAATGCCTGCTTCACTTCTTACTTTAGGGAACTGACAGATCGTGGAATGTGTCTCTAAGGAAGAAAATTAAGGTTTTCAAGTGTAGAGGTCAGGAGGAGATAATGTTAGGGCTTCACTTCACAAACAGGTTTTGAAGTTTTCAGTGGAGTGTGCAGTGTCATTGAGTCAGTGACTCAAGATGTGTATGTGGAACCTACGGTAGGGTGATTCTTAGTGTGGAAGCTGAAGACAGTGCTACCAGATATAAGAGCAGTTACCTTTCAACAGAAAAGGTATGTAAATGAGGACTCATAAGTAGTGTGCACTGGCATACTAACACACTAGAAAACTTTTGCAATAAGTTTGGAAATTTTTGTAGTCTTGAAAATATCTCTCCTAGCTCCTGATGTCTTGGGAGTTAACATACTTGTCTCTAACCCAATATTGCGCTTTGATCCTTGCAAGAAATTACTAATACATCAGAGTCAATAATCTTATCAGAGAAATCAAAATAGAAAATTCAACGAAGTGTTGTCATCGAAGCCAAGAAAAAATATAAAAGTGATTGAATGAATTTTTTTTTCAGTACTAATTCTTCACTGACCGTGAGAGTGGTCATCTCAACCGCAAACTTGAAACTCAGACGTAAGTAGCCTGGATGTGGAGGGACATGGTAATTACGTGTCGGTTCTCCCTTTGAGCAGTAATATTGAAAGTGAAAGATTCAGTGGTAAAAGAAGGCTGAAGGATATAGTATTGTTGTAAATGGAGAGGAAAGATGAGGGTAAAAACTGATTGCTTTGTAGAATAAAGACAGAGAGTTATTAGTGGAACAAGATCCCTCAAGATAATGCTATGAGATTACGTTAGAGACAGGAACAGGAATCAGGAATTGAACTTAGCTTAAAATATAACTCAAAGAAATGCACGCAAGAGAGTTTCTATTTCTTTTTGAGAAGAAATGGGTCATGGCATTGGCTTAGCATAGGACATATTAAGGAATGGACTAGATCAACTTCAAATTATAATTTCAAGAGAGTGCGCATTAGAGACATTAACTAGTCAAAAAATAACTTCAAACCCACAGATATTTTTGAGGTGTGCAAGATACATACTTGTACTTCATGCATAAGTTACTAGAACTTATCAATATTAAACAAAATTAAGTGCTAAAGAATGAAGTTGAACATGACAATTCAACAGGAAAAAAAGAGTCTCAAGAAAATCACAAGAGTTAGAGACCCATTGTTTCACATGCCCATGTGTCCCATAAAAGTACTAAGCTAATAGCTATATATACACATAGGATTTGGTGCAGACCCTTGTAGGCTCTGTGGTTGCTGCTTCAGTCCCTGAGCTCATATGTGCCCTTTTTAGTTCATTGAGAGGCCTTTGTTCTCCTGGTGTCCTCCATCCCCTCTGGCTTTTACAAGCTTTCCTCTTCCTCTTTCACAGGA
The DNA here is from genome assembly GCF_949786415.1 of Peromyscus eremicus. Lineage (NCBI taxonomy): Eukaryota > Metazoa > Chordata > Mammalia > Rodentia > Cricetidae > Peromyscus > Peromyscus eremicus. The sequence goes on along the minus strand of NC_081425.1, from coordinate 40,370,593 downwards.
TTCCCTGTGCAATGAAGAGAGAGATTTGATGGAGATCTCCCATTTTGACTCTCTCTGGGAATAATATCTAGCTGTGAGTTTCTGCTGCAGGCCGCAGGAATATATCATAAGAACTCAGCTGGTTATGGCAAAGTCACTACCTGGAGATATCAGGGAATTCCTCCAGAGGAAGCCAAATCCCAATGAGTTTTTGGTGTTATTTGGCTTGTTATATATCAGCTGTATTCTGTTATGAAAATCATGTGTGCCTTCATAGTTTTCCCAATTGACTTTTCCCTAAGAAGGACTAACAGTGTGGACTGATCACCCTCTGGACATACACATTCCAGGTATTTGGAGAACAGCCTCAGGAAAGGCTTTCTCTGGAATCAGATTATCTCCCTTAGCCACTTTCAAGGACTACAGGAAACACCACCCAGGTGGGCGCCCAACTTCCGAGGACTAACAGTGATAACAGCCCACCTGCAAGTCTCCTGACTTACGGTAAATTCCACAAGGAGACACTGCCTAGGAGAGGTGGACGTTAAGTAATAGCTTTACACAATTTAGCTCAGACCCTCCCTTTATACACCGGGACTTCCAGGGCACAAGGGGAGAAGAGAGAAGAGAATGGAAGAACTAGATGGGTAAGAACTTGAGAGGAACAAACTGAGATGGGGAAGAACTAGATTGAAGGGCTAGAAGAGAGGACTAGAGGAACGAGATGAAAGATGAGGAAGAGCCAGATGGGGAAGAACAAGATGAGGAAGAGCCAGATGAGAAAGAAGGAGACTGGAGAGGAGCTGATAGGAGAAAGAACTAGATAGATGAGAACCTAGAAAAGACAAAACTAGATGAAGAAATTAAGATAGAACCTAGAGGGGGCAGTAGATAAATATAGAGAGAAATCAGGCAAGAACGGAGCTAGACATGAGAGCAGAATAGAAGCTGTGTAGAGAGAGAACTATCACAGAATAATAAAGTGTATGAACTAAGGAGTTTCATGTACATAGATTCATTTCTTTTCATCAAAGATTAATTATCAGCTGGTTGTAGATTCTTCCCGGACCCTGTGAGGGGACTATCCAGGGGCTGGACCCCCTTAGTCCCCAATAAGTTTCGGCATCTGTGCCCATCTGCTATGAGAAGAAGCTCTCATAATGCCTGGATAAGGCCCTGGTCAATGAGTATAGCAGAATATCATTAGGAATCATTCTATTGATGATTGTTTATACAAATAGTGTTTGGTTTTACCTTAGGTTTCTGGGCTATCTAGTACCTGGTTCTGGCTATCCAAGAAGTGTCAGGTATGGGTTCCTTCTCCTGGGGTAGGCCTAAGATCAAATCAGACGTTGGTTGGCTACTACCACAAGTTCTGAGCCATCATTGCCATAGTATAGTTTGCAGACATGACAGATTGTAGGTCAAAGGTTTTGTACCTGGGTTGGTGCCCATGTTTATTTTTTCAGAGCCTGTCAAGTACCTTTCCACATGAAAGAGACTAGAACATAGAAGTGAGGGCTCCATGAAGGCACCAACTCAATTTCACCTTGTTCAATGAGTCATATGGGTGTTGTCCACAGCAACTGGGCCCCCACTGTCAGTTTGCTGAGAACAACCTTTTGTTTCTGCAAGATCCTGTGTTGTTTGGGGATTCCCATGGGACCCCCTTGGATAACAACTTAAATAAATGCAACTCAGTTCCACCACTGGAAGCCTCACCTTGATACAATAGTAAACCATTAGGCCCTGGAAGGCTCAAGGGGGACAGTCATAGCTCCACACAGGCCACTAGGCCTGGGCCTGCAGAAGTCAACCATGAGCTGTCCCACATCTGTGACATCAGGCTGTTGGACACCATTATGGTAGGTATGTACAGGGTAGGAAAATGGGAGATAGAAGGACAATGGTTTATGTGCTAGGAAGAGAGGAGGATCTGAAGAGACAAGGATGGTAAGGGATGGGAAAGGCCTGACATGGTTGGCCTGCTTACCACCAGGGCCTATGTTGACACCTAGACCTGGGCTGCTACCATACCTTGGTCCATTGTCCTGACACAGCAGTGGTGGTAAAATTAAATATATATATATATATATATATATATATATATATATATATATATATTCCCAATTTCTGCCCCATCTTCTAAATCATCTTATCATCTTAGGCTTTCCTCACCAGAAGAGGATTGATACAGCAACAGTAAAGGCATGTTAATAGAAAGCTAGTTCCTTTTGTTCAAAAGAATGGTATCTCCAGTCTGGGTAGAGATATAATGTCTTGATCTATTTGCAATATAATCATGTTTTTTGAAAAGGGTTAGTCAGTTGTGCAGCCGATGACCACCCTTAAGGAAGGTCAGATTCCTCTCCTCCTTGCAAGAAGGCAGATCCACTTTGAATTACACTAACATGATAAGAAGAATAATTATCCTTGCAGTGAGATAAGTTACTTTTCTTTCCTGCACTCTAGCAAAAGCCCTACTAGTTGCCATGAGGCTCAGCTGTGCACTAATTGAGAAAGGTTACTCATTTCTTTTTATCTCTTTCTTTTAGACGCTAGCCAGAGTCTCTGCTTTGTCTGGTTCCTTGGGCTCTCTTACACTATCTCTAATGCTCTCTGCCTTACCATGTGTCTGAGCTCCATGTCAGCACACAGATATGTATTGTCAGCATATATCCAAATGATGATCATGTGAACTGGAGCTTATTAGGAGCAGGTTCTATGATAAATAGGTGCATTTTGTGTTAGTCAAAATATACCAATAAACACCAAATTGATCATTGGAATTATGTGTTCAAATGATGTTGAAATAAGGCCAAGGTAGAACCATTAAGAGAATGAAAAATAAGTCTTAATATTAAAGGGGTGGTGACCATTAAGTGTAGTGAACAAAAAGAAGTTGATCCCACTACTACTCATGACAGTATTAGAATTATAATATGGTTATATGTACGTAATTTAAACAAATAAGTAATTATAGATTATAGAGTACAACATATAACAAAAATATAGTAGAAACATGAACATATAACCACAGACATTCTCTCACCATGATGGACAACTCAGAACAAATTATGACAGATTGAAATGAACATCAGCAATAATGTGATAATACTTTTGCTTATATAATAGCATAATCTGTAATAGACTTTATAATTTTCTATATAATATCTCATTCATGAAATTAATTTTTGATAAATTCTAAATAGATAAGTTAGGCATATTTTTTAGTAATAATTGAGAACTGCTCTGACAACGTTAAGATTGTGATGCCTGATAGAACTCAGACAACCTCTGCCATTATTAATGGCCTCTTCATTCTCTAATGCTACCATGAATTATTCATATGGAAAACTAGAGTGAATATCACAAATGGCCAGTTCAGCAGCAGCCAAAACTCAGGATTTGTGATTTACAATGCAATAGCCACTCTGAGACTATAATCCGTTTACCCTAAGGCACCAAAGAATTGCCTCAATACTCAGTATTTAAGCCAGTTTGTTGACAGTTTTACAAATATAGTAGAAGGTAAGTATTTGTCATCTAAACCACAAAAGAGAATAGTGATAATTAATGAGTCTATGTTAACATGGAGAGACAGGTGAGTATTACTATGGCAGAATGAATTAACAGTCCTAAGCACGATGTTTTTATGTTCAAATGAGAGATGAAGTTAGTTGGTTTCTCCATATTTTATGTTAGTTTACAATGTACATGTATAATAACCTAGAGTCTTCTATGAAATAATGTAGGTTACATGTACATAAAAGTCACAGACTTACTCATTATTGTATAAACACAAATTATTGTGCTTTATTAGGAAGGCTAAGATCACAGAGAATGTAACAGAAGCCAATTAGCAGAGACTTACAGTGATTAAACTCTCCCTGGTTTGCAAGTAGTCTCTCAGATTTCTTTTCTTGCTTTCATCTCTACTGTGTAGGAAGAAAAGCACTCAACGTTTTATCTTTCTGTACATAAACAAGGAAGTAAGCTGCAGAGAAATGTGTCCAGTGGAGGATACACTGAATGGAGGCTGACGATGGCTATTGCAAGCACATCAATAATTAAGGGGGTTGCCTGGTTAATGTTAATTATAATGTGTATGTCATATTTGAAACTTTATTGTCATTGCTTCCTAGTTTTTTTTTTCAGAATGTTTATTTTTCTTTGTGTTAAGGTTATGGATTTCCCCCAAAAAAATTCTCATTTGCTTGTAAGTTAAGTTTAAAGTTGTCAAAGCATTCTTCTATGCAAATGGATAGGTAAATATCATATTTTATGCTGTATTTACATCATTTCTACCCCATTCCCTTCCAACTCTTGTGCTTCTCAACTCTCTCAAGTTCATGGCCACTTCTCTAATTATTTATATATATATATATATATATATATATATATATATATATATATACATATTTAGATATATTTATACATAAACACATGTATGTACGGCAGACAGTTGAATCCATTTAGTGCTGCTCATACGTGTATTTATTTTGGTCTGATCTCTTGGGATTAGCAACTTATCAAGGTTCTCTCCTTAGAGAAGACTGATTCAAACTAAGAAAAATTCCAAGCTATGAAAAACTAATTTGATTTATTTCTCACAGTTCTAAAGCTATTTGCTGCCTGAAATTGTATAAATTAAAACTTAGCAAGACCAATTGAATGTTGACTTTGTTTCTCTATCCATTGAAACAAGAGTACCTTACAGATTCAAGATCTTCATATCTACAAAATAACTACCTATACAGAACAACTATACCTTGTTTGAATAGTAGTCTTGATCATAGTATCAGAGAGTTTATAGTCATGTGTACAAAAATATTTTGGTTGATTCAATTAAAAAGATACACTTTTTTTCTATTTTTCAGTATTTTAAAATGCTTTGTTTATGTTTATTTTATGGATATATTACATGCATGTGTGCAAGTATGTTGCATATGTGCTTGGTACCTGATGTCTGCAGAGACAAAAAAAAATGCTGTACTAAATGTTCTGAAACTTGACATATGCCTATTTGTTAGCTTCCAAGTGGGTATGGAGAACTGAATCCAGGTCCTCCACAAGAACAACAACCAGGCTTAACCACTAAAGTGTCACCTCTCTACTCCCCAAAACGTATACATTTGATGTCACTTTGTGTTTGTATATAATGTGTTTTGTGTTCCTCTCTGTCTTTTTCTCTCTGTCTCTCTCCTCTCTCTCTGTCTCTGTCTCTGTGTGTGTGTGTGTGTGTGTGTGTGTGTGTGTCTGTGCACTGTGTGTGTGTGGGCAGGCACAGGCATATGTGTGCATTCATATATGTACATGGGGATATGCACTTAACATCACAGCATGTGTGAAGGTCAGAGGACCACCTCAGTTTGGCTCCTTACATTCCATCTTTTTGAGGAAGGAAATCTTTTATTTTTCCATTGTATGCATCAAGATAACCTGCCCTTCAGGTTCCCAGATACTCCTGTTTTTTCTTCCCATCTCCCTTTAGGAGTGCTGGGATTCCAGACATTTCTATTTTACTGGCGTTCACATGCATTTTTAGAATTCAAATTCAGGTTACCATGCTTGCAAAGCAAGTGCTTTACTCACTGACCTATGCCAGATAGAAACCTTATTTTGAGCTAGAGGAAAACAGGTTTACTTTAAGATTTGAGATGGATAGAGTATTTAATGGCCCAGAAGTGAAGGCATGATATCAGGAGCAAGAAGCTGCCCGTCACACTTTGAGCCACACACAGAGATCAGAGAGGGATAGCATTCAGTGGCATGAAGCTCATACCCTCAAAGCCTGCCTCTAGTGGAATACTTTTACAACAAGGTTCAGCATCTTAAAGGTTCCACAGTCTCTTCAATCCAGGGATTGTAACAGAAGAGGAGTAGAAAGGATTGTAATAAACAGAGCACCAGGGAGTTTGCAGTGAGATTGTGTCCCAGCAATGTCAGAAGCTATGTCCATAAATTCTCAATCTGACTTGCTAAATGTTAACAAGGATGTCACCAATCACCATTCTAATGTGGACTGGGAAAGTCCATGAGGCCTCTAAGGATACTAAAGAGTGCTGAGAGTGGGAGAAACAATCACCTCAGGGAAGAACACATCAAGTGGTTACCCAATAACAAATGGTCAGCCCTAAAAATAAACAAACAAGCAACACTATACAGAATCTCGAAAAACATCACCTTCATATTATAAGACTTTCAATTTAATGTGAGAAAACAGAATGTTTGTATTTGTGTGTGACTATATTTATATATGACTAGTTATGCAGAAAAACACAAGATTTATAGAAAAAAATTGTAGTTACTATAAAGTAACTCCCAAGTGCTGATGGAGAATTTTAGTAAAACTGAGATTGAACAACTTTTAATTGAACAGAAAATTATGTATATTGTTCACTTTAAATTTTCTCTTTTCCCTTTTTCTTTAAGATAAAGAACTCACTTTTGGTAAAAGCTGCTGAGAAGTTAAAGTCCAGGCATCTACAACTGCAGAAGGGTAGAAACTGAAGCAAGTCTGAAAATGACCGGTGAGTTAAGGAAAACAATGCAATTGCTGTGTATTTGGTGGAGGCATATGTAGTGGTATTGTGTTCCCCAACATATTGTGCACCCTAATAAAATTATCTGGGGTCAAAGAACAGAACAGCCACTATATACAGAGGCTAGAAAATGGTGGCACACACACCTTTAATCTTAGCATTCCAGAGGCAGAAATCCCTCTGGATCTCTGTGAGTTCAAGGCCACATTGGAAACAGCTAGGCATGGTGACACACACCTTTAATCCCAAGAAGTGAGCATTTAATCCCAGGGAGAGAGGGCAGAAAGCAGAAAGATATATAAGGCGAAAAGACCAGAAACTAGAAGCATTTGGCTGGTTAAACTTTTAGGCTTTTGAGCAGCAGTTCAGCTGAGATCCATTTGGATGAGGACTCAGAAGCTTCCAGGATCAGCTGAGGAATTGGCAAGGTGAGGTAGCTGTGGCTTGTTCTGCTCTGATCTTCCAGCATTGACCCCAATAACTGGCCTCAGGTTTGATTTTATTAATAAGTACCTTTAAGATTCATGCTATAGGCACATATTGATGATGCAGTATGTAAAGATTATAACACCGAATGAGTTTGCCATATTAAGTGATACAATGGGGATGAAAGCTGATGATGAACTACAGTGGCGAGATAACCAAAGAGTAGAATCCAAACAGAGACAATAAAGATTACATCAACGTGAATGGAGGAAGGGAGGAATTTTCCATTTATTTGAGAGCAAACAACTGAGGTTTAGTTTAGTTGACTGATGGATCAATGGAGGAAGATGATAAGAGCTCCTTTTAGATTCTTTTATTTGTTCAACAACATGTAACAAAAAAATCACGAGTGGAGACAAGAGAGTTTAAATACTTGAGATGCAGAAAGTACAATAGAGAGTGAGGGTGAGTTTCTGGTTCCCCACATAAGTAGAATAAACTATCCATCTGGCTAAAGTCTCATGTAAGTTTGTAGATGATAAGGTGAGATACCTTCTACCCATAGGTCAATGTGTACAGCTTTGTTTAGTCCCTGTCCTCATCTTAACCACAAAAGACAAAGGGAAGATGTAAAAGAAGACTGGAATTATTTTTCTCATTTTCAAGTAGAGACAATACTGAATTTTCATAGAAGTGCAACAACAAATCCCTCCAACAAATGGACTTGAACAAGAAAAATGTATATTTTACCCTCTGGAAAGTAGAATCTCCACCTGTCTTTCAGCTTTGAGGACTACAGGCATTCTTTTATTGTGTTTGTAAATCTACCCCCCCCCCTTTATTGCCTTCCCCAAACCCCCTTTATTCACTAAGAAATCCAAAACATAAATAATGTCTTTTTCTTCTCAGTGGGATTGTATTTGGAGGTCAAGCACTATAATGACCCAGTAACTCTGATGTTTAGAAAGTATCTTTCAGACTCTGTGGACTTGAATTATCAAGGTGATCATTTGATGTACAAGTACTTAAACTTAGTGTTCCTGTTTTATAATTCTTCCAGAGCACCTCCTTAGCCTGGTGTTGGTAACTTCATTCTCTACTTTTCAATACACACTCTCTCCCATATTGAGTATACTTGTTGTCTCTGTTCTCTTTTTTTTCTGTCTTTTTATATGTATTAACATTTTCCACCAATTATTGTTACTGTATGAATTTCTTTCATTCCAATTTTGTATATTTTAAGTTCAGTGTAGTATCTCAATTAATGATGTTGTTAAAAGTGTGTATCTGGTCTTTCATTGGAGACAAAAATTTTTATTTGCCTCTGTTTAATGATGGCCTTTGTTGTTAGTATTGTTGTTATAGCAATTTTCAGTTGATTATATTGTTATGCTTTTAGGCCCACATTTCCTTCTCATAGTCAATAAGACCCATTCTCTAATTTTCTTTCTATTTTATAATTATTTATTTATGCCAATATTCTAATTATTTCTCACATATCTCATTATATATAAAAGGTATGAAAACTAAATATGTTTTGACTTGTTCAAATTTCTTATTAAAATATTCTTCATCTCAGGTGTCACTACTTTTACTAATTTTAACACATTCCAAGGTCTTGCAAAATTTTTATATGTACCTGTTGATTAATGTAATTGTTTTTAAGTATCAAAATATGAGCACAAGTGATAGATATGAAACACAATTCCTGACCTAAGGCAGAGGAAAAATCACAGAAGAGAGGATGGAAAGAATTTAAGAACCAGTGGCCTACAGTGTCTGCTATGATAGTGTTTTCTATGAATTACAAAGAATATACACTAATAAATTCTCAACTATATGGCTGCTAAAATCAGAACAATGAAAATAATTTGACATGCCAAAGTGGACAAGGGGAAAGTCCACATAATACCACCCCTTGGATTTGGCAAGGCATTATGTTTGACACATGCTCAATTATGTCAATTGCTATTCTATTCATAATAGCTAGAAATGGAAAGAGAAACTGGAAACCTAGATGTCCCTTTAAGACCCAAAGCAACCTCATTTCAAGCAAGCCCCTCACTCCAGCTTGAAGCAGGCCTGAGTTTCAAAATTCTCAGAACTGCTGACATAGATCTCAGGACAAAGTCAGGATGTTTAAAGAGCCATCTGGTAACAACTGATTAACCACAGAATGCCCCAATGCCAGAGATGGTCAAAGTACAAAGTCCAGATGTTTAAAGGACTAACTAGTAACAATTGATTAACCACAGAATGCCTCAATGCCAGAGATAATCTATAAAGTTTGACAAACAACTGGTTAAAACTACAAAGTAAGATAACACAGAAATTCTGGAAAGGCCCTAAAACCTGAGCCAATCAGAATTGTACCCATACTAGCACCCCTAAATGATGTAACTTTATGGTTTTTGCCTTTAAAAACTGAGCTTGCAGAGGGGTGGGCACCTCCTCCAGCCTCCATTGTGTCAGGGTGTTCGACCGAGGTCCCTGTCGCAGCTTGAATTGCTTTGATAAACCTTGCTTTTGCATTGTGGTGAGTTCGTGTCTCTGGTAGTCTCTTCGGGGATCTTGTACCCAGGGCACAACATCCCTCAGCAGAGGAATGAATCAAGAAAACATGATACATTGACAAAATGGCATACTAGTCAACTGTTTAAAAAATGGTATCATGATTTTCAGGCAAATGAATGGAAGGAGAAAAAAATCTTTCTGAGTAAGGTAACCCAGACCCAGAAAAATAAATATGGTATATATTCACTTACATGCGGATATTAGCCATTAAATACATGATAAGCAATGAAAATCCATAGACCCATAGAGTTTAGATACAGATCAAAGCACTAGGAGGGACATGTGGATCTCCCTGGGAAAGGGAATTAAAATAGATTTTTATGGATGGACTAGGGACAGAGAGGACAAGACTGGGAAGATCAGCAGTAGAGGAGTAAGGAAGGTGGGGTTGAGGGTAAAGAATTCAAGGAGAAACAGCTGGAATTTTGGTGCATTTGAGAGATGTTATGGAAACCTATTTTAGAGGAAACTTCCTAAAATATAGGAAGGTCATTCTAATAAGGGTTCGCAATAATAGGGGAGTAGAGTTTCAACAGGGCATCTTTTGTCACCAAAGAGGCTTCCAGTACCAGGACTGAGCTGTATTCAATTGAGTTTTGGCCAAGGGATGATCCATGGAAATCCACAAACAACCTAGGATGTTGCCAAGAAAACTGGTTTCTCTCCAAAACTAACAGTGGGACCTCATTACTGAGGACAACACCCACACAACTCCTTGAACACGAAGAAGTCAAGCAAGTGACTGCATACCCCAGCTACCAGATTCTAATGTCTGATGTAGGAATGTACTCAGGAGGCTACCAAAAGGGAAGCATAAACAGGAACCCAGCCACAAAACCTTTCACTTACAATCTGTTATGCCTGCAAGATATGCTAGGTCAGTGGTGGCACAGAACTTGTGGGAGTAACCAACCGATATCCTAATTGACTTAAGGCCCACTATGTGAGATGGAACTCATATCCAAAACTACTTGGGTGACCAAGAACCAGAGATTAGATAGTCCAGAGACCTAGGGTAAAACTGGACACTACTGGTCAAAAAAGAAAGGGAGAAAGGAAGGAAGAAGAGAGAGAGAGAGAGAGAGAGAGAGAGAGAGAGAGAGAGAGAGAGAGAGAGATATCACTAAAATGTCTTCATGTCATATTCTACAATGCTTACCTATCAGTGGTTTATTTAGTCATCATCAAACGCAACTTATGGAAACAGGTACAGAGAGACACCTAGACAGACATTACACACATAGAGAGAAAAAGAGACTCCTTGGAATACATCAAATCCCTCTCTGCAAAGTTCATGGAACCCTGCAGTGTTGGGCCCTGCCACCTCCCTCCAGTTCCATTGTAGCTGTTGCCTTGCTTGCTGACCTTGATCAGATGTCCTCCCTCTGCTGATTCCCTGCGAGTTTGGTTCCCTTCCTCCTAAAACAGCTTACCGGAGGTTCCTTGTTTGTGTATCCTGCATTTGTTTTAAACAGCTTATATATAGCAAGAACGTAAAACATCTGTAGCGAACTTCTGCCCTCCGGGGTTCTCCCACTGTGCTGTAAGCCTGTATTTAAGGCCTCCTCCCTCCGTCAATAAACAGCATTCAGCATTCTGCTGAGACAAATGACCGGCTATCTTGTCTCTGTTTTTAATCCTCAGCCCATCTCTCCGACATGGTAAACGGTGGTAGCACGGGTGCTATACTGCAGAAAAAGAGCCCCAAAGAACGTAAGATTCAGAGGGGATAGAGAACATTAGGAGAGAATGGCCATCTGAATCAACTGAGAACTGTTCTTATGAATTCAGAGACTGAAGCAGTGAAGTGTTGACATGGGTCTTCACCAGGTCCTCTGCATGTATATTTCAGCTTAATATATATATTCTTGGTACTGTTGAATGTGTGAATGATGAGTATGTCTCTGACTCTTTTGCCTGCTCTTGGTATCTTTTCATTGTTTTGGGTTATCTCATCCAGCTTTGATGTGATGTTTTTTGTTTTGTCTTATTGTATTGTGTTTTGTCTTATTTGGTGGTTATCTCTTAGAATACCATTGTTTACTAATGAGAGACAGGAAGGGAGTGGATCCAGAGGGCCAAAGAGGTGCAGAAAAACAAGGAGGAGTAAAGGGAGGAAAACTGTAATCAAAATATGTAGTATGAAAAAGAGATCTACTTTTAATTTTAAAAAGGTACAAAACTGAAATAGAAAGTCTCAGGTTTGGACAGGAATGAAGGCAGCTGTGTATTAAAACTGCTTAATCAAAGTTTATTCTGAAAGGTGGACATGACATTGGTAGAAATTTCTCATTTCCCCTGTTACTTAGATCAATCCTTTCAAACATTGTCTTTTCTTCTAGTTTTGATAATAGTTCATGGTTAGTCTAATAAAAAAAATACAGGAGAGGGGGAGGAAAGATTGTGTGTGTCAGAGAGGATGGAGGATACATGGAGAACATGGTCCAGTGAATCAACTAAGCAGGGCTCACTTGGACTTACAGAGACTGAAGTGGCAAGCACAGTGTCTGAATGGATCTTCACCAGGACCTTTGCATTTATGGCTGACAACTTGGTGTTTTTGTGGGACTCATAACAGTGTGAGTGTGTTTGTCCATGTATGAACAAAAATAGAAAATAACTTTGGCAAAATCTGTAAAAATGATTTTCTCAAGTTGATTTTGCTACCACCATAAGGCACATACCTGACTTGGAATTTATATCATTATATCTGCCTCTTTTTCTTGGACACATGCAAAATTCAATCACTTGATTTTGATTAACCTGTTAATTTAGATGATGTTAAAAAAATATAAACTAACTAACAATGGAAGGTGAGCCAAAGCAATTTAGTGCTTCATATGGTGTTCACAATTTGGCATGTTCCAATCATGAAAAGACTAAAGTCATGGAGTCTTAAACAGATGTCTTACTTGTATAGGTTCATTATGAATTGGCAAGTTTTTCATGCTGTACTATGCAATGCCTGCTTTTCGGTTATATTGAAGAAAAAAAATGGGCCTCATAAAGGCCTAGGGGAAAAATGAATCAGTGCAAGCTGCAACACTGATTGGAATTATTCTTAATATTCACAATTAATTTCTGGAGCACAGCTTGTACAAAACATTGCCAGCTGCTCCAAAAACGAATATGTGTTCATTCTGGGCAACTACTGGTTGTGGAACCTGTTTGGCTTGCACAGGTGGCAAAAGGTGAATAATCTGTTCTGTATTTCTACATTTTCTCATTTGTTTTATGATAATTTGTTTTGGCAAATGGATTGTAAGGCTTAATTCAGAAAAATGTGGAATTTTGAGATCCTCGAGTTCCTCTTTTAAGTTCAGGTCCTGTGCTAGTTAATTTTATGTCAACTGACAAAAGCTAGAATCATCTGAGAAGTGGAAACCTTAAAATTGAGAAAATGCCTCCATAAATCAGGCTGTAGACAAACATGTAGAGCATTTTCTTAAGTAATGAGTGGTGTAGAGGGGGTCAGGTTCAACATACAATGGCTGTGTTCCAGAGGAAGCCAAGGCTATAAACTTGGTCATGTGCAAAAGTCTCCTAGGTAGTAATGTTTTTGAAAGTATAAAGGATTCATTGAGAAGAGCTGAGGCTGGGCATTGTAAAGAGCCAGGAGAGGCCATTGATGTTACAGCCAGAATAATGATTTAATCACCAGGACGGAAGGGACTATGGAGAGAATTGGAAGCATGGCACCATAAAGAGAGCCCAGGAGCTCCTACTGATGAAAGTGTCCCCCAATTTCAGTCAAGACCCCAGCATTTTAGAGCTATCAGTACCATGGGCAGAGTGCCAAGTAGAGCATCAGCCATGGAGTGAGGCCTAGAAGACAAGCTGTATGTGTTGCAGAGGGTGGAGCTAGAGAAATAGCTTAGGCCCTTTAGAGGAGCCTGGAAAATTGTAAGTGGTTCCTGAATATTGGACACTAAGTTATTTGTACAGGTGAAGTTTGGTTTTGCTCTGTTCAGGTTATGACTGTGCCTTGATTATTCCTACTTAAAGAAAGTATGTAACTTTCTTTTAATGTTTTTTTTTCTTTTTCTTATTTTGTAGGAGCCTCTAGTTGAGAGAATTTGAAGTTTCAAAGAGATTTTAGATTTTTAAAGAGACTGCACTTTTAACTTGTTTGAATTTGTAAAGAATTTGGGACTGTTAAGGTTATTTATGGTTTATATTGTGATGTTAATCTAAACATGTCATCTTGTGGATAAACAAGAAAGGAAAGGTTCTAATTGAGAAGTGATTTATTTTGTGTCAAGGTGACAAGGTTCAGTTGTGCTGGCTAGTTTTCAGTCAACTTGACACAAGCTAGAGTCATCTGAGAGGAGGGAATTTCAATTGAAAAAACACATCCATAAGATTGGGACATAGGCAGACCTGTAAGGTGTTTTCTTGATAGGTGATTATTGGATGGGAGTCTAGACCATTGTGATGGTGCCATTCCTGGAACAGTGGTCCTGGATTCTAGAGAAAAGAAGGCTGAGTAAACAATGAGAAGCAAGCCAGTAAGCAGCACCCCTCCCTTGCTTCTTCATCAGCTCCTGACTCCAGGTCCTGCTTGAGTTCCTGCCCTGACTTCCTTCAATGAAAACAGTGATGCTTGGTTTTGTTTTCTCTGTAGGTTTCACCATCATGATCTTGATGCCCCTTGCTCATAGAATCCCTCTTCCCTCTCTTCCACTGGACTCCTGAAGCTCAGCCTGGTGCTTGGCTGTGGATTTCTGCACCTGCTTCCATCAGTTACTGGAGAAGGGCTCTATGATGACAGTTAGGGTATACACCAATCTGATTACCAGGATAAGCCAGCTCAGGCACCCTCTCTACTATGCTAGTAGTCTAAGCTTGGTTCGTCCTTAAGGGAACCAAGCTAGTGGAAACTCATGAACTTAAATCAACAGCCATGGAGCCTCCATGGGACTGGACTAGGACATCTGCATAAGCGAGACAGTTGTGTAGCTTGGTCTGCTTAAGGGGCCCCCAGGCAGTAATATCGGGATCTATCCCTGGTGCATGAGCTGGCTTTTTGGAGCCCATTACCTATGGTGGGATGTAGCAGGAATCTTAAAGGGTCTTATTAATAAAAACAAACCCAGGGCCTGGTGTTGGGGTGAATGCTGGAAGATCAGAGATGTAGAACAATTCCTCAGCTGATCCTGTTTCGTCAGACGGGAAGTTTCTGTGTCCTCATCCAAATAGATCTCAGCTGAACTGTTGCTCTAAAGCCTAAAAGCTTAACCTGCTCTAGTTTCTGGTTTTCATGCTTTATATACCTTTTTGCTTTCTGACATCACTTCCTGGGATTAAAGGCTCATGTTGTCATGCCTGCCTGTTTCCAGTGTGGCTTTAAACTCACAGAGATCCAGGTGGATCTCTGCCTCTGGAATGCTAGGATTAAAGGTGTATGCTACTACTGCCTAACCTCTGTTTAATATTGTGGCTGTTCTGTTCTCTGACCCAGATAAGTTTATTAGAATGCACAATATTTTGGGGGACATCTTGCACAGCCTTGATACAGAAGGAGGGGCTTGGACCTTTCTCAACTGGATGTATTAGGCTCTGCTTACTCCCCATGGGAGGCCTTAGGGAGTGGGGGATGGATTGGCGGGAGAAAGCAGGGGTGGAAAGAGAGGGGGATCTGTGGTTGGTATGTAAAATGAATAAAACAAATTCTTACTAAAGAAAAAAAACAAAATAAAAAAAACAAAAAAGAAAGAAAACAGTGATACGTAAGTGTTAGAAAAACAAACTCATTCATCACTGAATTTGTTTTGGTCATGGTATATCATCACAGTCATATTCACCCTAAGACAAGAACTATCTCATTGATATTTGAGTGAATAGTAACTACTACTGAATTCTCAATGGCTTGTTTCCCCTGGTGTCAATTTCTGCACAGGAATTTTTATTTCATTTGTTAATCCATTTGTATTCTATTATAAGTACATACAGCAGATAAAACTGGATTGTTATACTTCAGATTCAGTCCGGAATGTTTTAGATTTTCAGTGAAAATTTATTTTTAAGTGGAGATGAATAATAGGAAGCAATGGGTGAAATGTAAAATGATGCTACTCTCCAATTCTAAATTTCATAAGGTTTCTGAAAATTCTATATTTGCATGTTTATGTATGTCTTTGTACACTCTGGTTTGTGTGGATGTGTGTATATGATTCTGAGTGTGTGGGTCTTTGTGTGGATGTATTTCTATGTGCATGATTTTCTGTGTGTGTAGCTATCTGTCTGTCTGTGTTTGTCTGGTTTTTTTTGTATGTGTGTCTGTGTCTGTGTGTATCTGTATGTGTACATCTGTATGTTTGTGTCTCTGTATGTGTGTCTGAGTGTGTGTGTATATGTGTTTGTGTGTGTGTGTGTGTGTGTGTGTGTGTGTGTGCCTGTATGTGTCAGGACATCTTCAGGTGTATGTCTTTGCCTTCTATCTTGTTTGATATAGGCTCTCTCTCTCTTTTCCCATTGTGTTGACACTGGGCCTAACTAGCCAGCTTCTTGACCTCTCTGATTCTCCCTCTCTCATCTCTCCATAAAGATATTACAGTTAAAGGAAGCTACAAGACTCATGTGAGTTCTGGGATTGAAATTCAACTCCTTATGTTTATGAGGTAAGTGCTTTACACCTGAACCATCTTGCAGGCTTAGAATTATATTTTATAGATTTCACCAGAAGCTGAAATATGAATTATAAGGACATTAAATAAACACCAAATAGTAAAAGTGTTCATACTAAGGACTTCCAGCAATACTACTTGACTTTGTTTAAATGTATACTAACAGCGACAATTTAAATAACCTGATAAAACCAATTCATAATTTATAAATAAGTAAACATACATGGTTATATGATATAAATATACACTATTTACTATTTTTACTTATCAATTAGAATTCAGTTAATTCTTTTTTTTTTTCATTTTAATGAAGGAGATTCTTTTCTCATACATCATATCCGGATTATACTTTCCTCTCCCTCTAACCCTCCCAGTTCCTCCTCAACTCCTTTCCGCTCCACATCCACTCCCTTTCTGTCTCTCATTAGAAAACAACAGGCTTCTAAGAGGTAACAACCAAACACGACATAATAAAATATAATAAGATAAAGGAAAAACCATCATGTCAAGGTTCGACAAGGCAAACCAACGAAAGGAAAAGCGTTCTAAGAGCAAGCACAAGAATCAGAGACACAATAGTACTCACTCTGGGGAGTCCCCTAAAAATGCTAAGATAAAAGCGATACTATGTGGTTTTGCTAGAGAGGCCCACAGAAATCCACAAAGATACCCCCACAACAGACTGCTGGCAATGGTCGAGAGACAGCCCGAACTGACCTACTCTGATGATGGGATGGCCAAACACCCTAATTGTCGAGCTAGAAACCTCATCCAACTACTGAGGGATCTGGATGCAGAGATCCATGACTAGGCCCCAGGTGGATCTCTGGGAGTCCAATTAGCGAGAATGAGGAGGGTTTATATGAGCGAGAATTGTTGAGATCAAGGTTGGATAAAGCACAGGGACAAATAGCCAAACGAACGGAAACATATGAAATATGAACCAATGGCTGAGGGGTCACCAACTGGATCAGGCCCTCTGAGTGGGTGAGACAGTAGATTGGCCTGATCTGTTTGGGAGGCATCCAGGCAGTGGCACCGGGTCCTGTGCTCATTGCATGAGTCGGCTGTTTGAAACCTGGGGCCTATGCAGGATCGCTTGGCTTGGCCTGGGAGGAGGGGACTGGATCTACCTGGACTGAGTCTACCAGGTTGATCTCAGTCTGCGGGGAAGGCTGTGCCCTGGAGGAGATGGGGCTGGGGGGCGGGCTGGGGGGGGAAGGTGAGGGGGGGCGGGAGGGCAGAGAACAAGGGAATCCATGGCTGATATGTAGAATTGAATTGTATTGCAAAATAAAAATTAAAAAAAAAAGTGATACTGTGTACACAGGAGGACCTGTGTAGGCCTATGTAAGCCTTGTGCTTGTTGATCAGTGTTTGTGAGCTCATATGCATCTTGCTTAGTTGATTCAGAGTGCCTTATTCTACCGGTGTCCCTCCTTCTCTCTGGGTATTACACCTTTTCTATCTGTACTTTTGCAAGTTTCCCTGAGCTTTGGGGTTGGGGGGTTGATGACGACATCCCATTTAGACTCTGTGTGTGTAATGTTTGGATGTAGGTCTCTGCATCAGTTCCTAAATCCTGCCAGAGGAAGCTTTCAGATGATGACTAGATAAGTCACTGATCTATGAGTATAGCAAAATATCATTAAGGGTTATTTTAGTGATACTTCTTTTTTTTTCTCTCTCTCTTTTTTTTTTATTTTTGGTTTTCAGAGACAGGGTTTCTCTGTGTAGCTTTGTGCCTTTCCTGAAACTCACTCTGTAGCCCAGGCTGGCCTTGAACTCAAAGAGATCCGCCTGGCTCTGCCTCCCGAGTGCTGGGATTAAAGGCGTGCACCACCACCGCCCTGCTTGATACTTCTTTTAAGCCAGTAGTTTTTGGTTTTACCTTCGGGCTCTGGGTTTTCTAATGTCTGGTTCTTCGTTAACCAAACAGTTTCTGTTGTGAGTTCTACCTCATGGGGTGGGCCCTAGATAAAATCAGACACTATTTGACTACTCCCACAAATTCTGTGCCACTGTTTCTCTAGCATATCTTGCAGGCAGGACAGATTTTAGGTCAAAGGTTTTGTTACTGGGTTTGTGTCCCAGTCCTACCACTGGAAACCTTGCCTGGTTACAAAGGATGGGAATTCAAGCTTTTTTACCCCCATTACTAGGAGTTCTCATTGGGCTCACCATAGAATCCTGGGAGTTTCTACTGCTGTAGATTTCCATATCACCCTCCCACCTTAAAATGCATTCTAAGTCCAGTCATCTCTCCCCATACACACTCTCTCTCTCTCTCTCTCTCTCTCTCTCTCTCTCTCTCTCTCTGCATTCTTCCTCCCCCACCTGATCCCTCCTGTCCATATTCCCACCTGCCCATAGTCAACCTGCAAAATCTATTCTATTTCCCCTTCTCAAGGAGATCTATGCATCCCCCTTAGAGCCCTTCTTGTTACTTAGTTTTTCTGAGTCTATGGATTATAGCATGATTATGATTTACTTAACAGCTAATATCTACTTATAACTGAGTACATACTATGTTTGTCTTTCTGGGTCTGGGTTACCTCATTCAAGATGACTTTTTTTTCTACTTCATCCATTTGCCTGCAAATTTCATGATGCCATTTTTTTAACAGCTAAGTAATACTCCATTACATACATGTACCAGATCTTGGGCCCACCTTTCTGCCTGTGCAGTTTGTGTTGTTGAGGCTGTATGTTTTCAATCCCCTTCTTGATTACATTGCCCTCCATTATTTCCTCACAGCTAAAATCAGTATCTGTAATTTTCTTTCTTGTGGGTGGCTTTTAGGTTACTCTTATCCAGAAGGATGTTTAGAAACTGGAATATGCTATATCTAAACTGACCTATAAAGTAGTCATTAAATTGTTATTTTTTTGGCTATGTTGAGACAGGGTTTCTCTGTGTAGCTTTGGTCTCTGTCCTGGAACTCACTCTGTAGCCCAGGCTTCAAACTCACAGAGATTCACCTGCCTCTGTCTCCCAAGTGCTGGGATTAAAGGCATGCACCACCATTGCCTGGTTAATTTGTTAATTTTATTTCATTTAATTATAAGTAATTGTACACATGTGGCTACCTGTTGGCTGTTGTTTCTATGGTTAAATTTAATCTTCAAGTTTAAATTAGGAATTCATATGATAAATAATTTTCTGTGTAAAATAGGATATTTTCTACTATGGTATTCAGAATGTCACTATCTGGCGGTAGTTGTATACCATATGGGACAGTAATAAATGAATTGAGAGACAAATTATAATAAACATATTCTATAATGTTTATTGTTTTGTAAATACACTTGAGTTCTACTTTTGTACATTTATTTATTGTGTTTGTATGTGTGTCTACATACTTTCCTTCCTAGTCTTTTACTATAATACTCACCACAGTCTGACAGTTGGACTTAAATGATTTAGAATAGAAAGGGTTCAAGGAAAGAAAACAGAAAGAGAAAAGTTTGACCTTGCAATAACCCTAGCCTCTGGGTAGGCATGTCCACAAGAAAATGCCAGAGTGTGTTAGTAACATGCTAACCCTGTCAGCCCCTTTCCACTCATACAGATCACCTAATTCTAAAACAGTGAGGTGAACTCTGCTGTCTCCCCTCATTATTTAATCCATGGTTTTGTATTGACTAATTGGTAGAGAAGTGAAGTAACTATGTTATAGAATGATGTGATTTGTAAATGCCAGAGGTCCATGAAAGGTCATTGGAAAATTCTATTGCATTACAGAACTCCAAATATTTCAAAAATACTCATGTCTGAGAGTCCACATTTATGAAAAGTCTCAATTCATCTGTTGCCTGCAGTGAATCTTTAACTTGTATCCCTAGGGCTGTCAGTGTCAAAGTGGAGCCTAGGTCATACATTTCTATGTTGTTAGTGGCATCTAGCAGGACTTTGTATGGTGTACCATGTAGCCTTGATGACTCAGTAATGCTTTCTTTGCAACAACTGTAAGGCTAGCCAATTGCTTTTCCAGCTAACAAAAATATGTTTCTGTCATCAGAATTATATTAAAACAGCTGCTACCTTTTTCATTTTGTAAATATCAATCCCCATTAATCTTATGTCAGCTATTATTATTTTTCATTTATTTTATCATGAAAATATATTATTTACCTAAGATTTAATTTGTTTATAAAACATTATTTGAATAAAACACTGATATGACTTTACAGTTTTACTCTCCGTAGTTTATTCCCAATACACACAGATGAACAATTAGAGATGTGCATTTCTACAAATTCCAAACTTATGCATTCTATTTTTTGACAAAACAAAAATACCCAAGTCTTAGGAAATGCAGAAGAGATATCTCTTCTAGAAGAGATAGAAGAAAACTTTATATAAAAAAGATATGGAAGAAAATATAGATAAATATATCCTATTCAAATATCACATGATTTAAAAAATAAATATATTGGTTTTAACTGAGAAAATATATTTAAAGAAACAACCATTAAAGAGTTTTGGTAAATTCTAAAGAATTTAAGAAATGGTAGAATCATGAGGAACTGGATCAAAATTGAATGAGGCATGTCAATATTTATTTCAGATTATATAAAACATGTATTTCCGAATACTGCATAAAAATAAATCT
The DNA here is from genome assembly GCF_949786415.1 of Peromyscus eremicus. Classification (NCBI taxonomy): domain Eukaryota; kingdom Metazoa; phylum Chordata; class Mammalia; order Rodentia; family Cricetidae; genus Peromyscus; species Peromyscus eremicus. The sequence continues at coordinate 40,349,827 of NC_081425.1, read as the reverse complement.
AACCTGCTGTTGTAATCTTTTTTCTTATCTTTCCTTGCACTTCTTAAACAGAAACTAGTGAGTCTCTCTTTTACTGACTTGCAGTACATGTTCAGTCTTGCTCCTTTGCTTCTCAAATAAATTTCTTCCTGTCACCTATTCCTTCTCAATTTTAGCTTAATGGTTTAGTACACTTTCCTTGCACACCATTTGAATTCCAACCACACGACCTGTGTTGGAAGAAATAAGGTCACACTTCTTATCCTATTCTTTAGATTAGACAGGAAGATAGAAGATGGACTTTTAGTCTGAATTTCTCACCCAATCATTTAATCAGACAAATGTGATACTTGCCTTCTCAGTGGAACCTAATTGAGGCTTGATCCTCCAGATGTCAGAGATCACATATGTGCCAAGGATAACATATGGGCTTTTTATATTAGAGGTGAGTGAAATATAATATTATAAAATAAGTGGTTATAATAAATAATAAATATTGTATTCTATATCTTGTAATGAAGTTTTTTGGTACATGTTATTTTCAATGCAAATGAAATCAATAAGACACTTGAGATAAGAAATAGCTATAGAGCTATGTAATATATAGTATGGGCAGTTTGCTAGAAAAGGGAGAAATATGATTGCTCAGCTTGACACTTTCAGGGAAAGGAAGAATGCACTACATATCTTAATGGATATTTGCCTTTCAATATTTATGAATCTTGTTTCAAGTCACCTGGAATTCACAAGAAAGGAAGTAGGTACCATTATACTCTATGAGCTTCTTTAGGAAACGTAATGCTAAAATGGCTATTGATGGATATAATGATCATATCTCTTGCCTTTCAGGGAAGTGAAATTCTGTGAGGGAAATGGGAATGGTTGCTTATAATTTCAAAAGCAGAAAGTAAAGTGAGGTAATTCAGAGAGCAGGCTGGACAAAGATTCATCTTTTAATTGCAGAAATATCTATGTCTGCCCTTTTCATGTTCTTATACAAAATGAAATTAGACCTTATTACCATCTCCTAGAATTTGTAAGTGCATGCAAAGCTAAATGAAATCTTAGAAACTGTCTGGTTCTATTTTTACCCATGTTTCCCAGTGGAAGATGAATAGTATGCTATAGTATTATGTGTAGAGACACATTATTTTCACTAGGTATAAAAATATGACTGAAAGGTAATATATTAAGTTGAAGAAGTATAGTGCTTTAATTTTTTTGAGAAATCTCCAACAAACCAGTAAATATCTAAGTTTCAAATGCTATCTATAAGAAGCTTGAGAATTTATCATTTTCTTAAAGTTAAAATTTTAATATGCATCTATTTTTAATGAATTCAATATCTTTGCTCCTCTTGACTTTTTCATAGATTCAATGCTGCTCACTGTATGTGTGTGTGTGTGTGTGTGTGTGTGTGTGTGTGTGATATTTCAATGATTAAGAAAACATTTCCACCCTGAAGTCTCACTGGCAAACATAAGAAAAAAACAGAAAGAAAAAAGAAAGAAAAAGAAGAAGTACATGTAGAGAGTTAAGACACTGCTGATTGTGTTGCTGTGAAGGGCATGCTGTAAATCTTTCATAAGTGAGGTTATCTGTCCTAGTGCTCAAGGCTTATTAGCACATCAAGTGAATGATGAAAAATTATTTCAGGCTATTTGTCTCCATTCCAATATCACCTTTTCACACAACATTATTCCTAACCACCAATCTGCTCCTCATTCATGAACACTTTCTTTGTAGCTTAGTTTCAGCCCCAACTTCAATTTATATAAGTTCTTGGCGGTGCCACTCTATACAGAGTACGGCATGAGGCTGTCCAAGGCTTGACCCTTAAGTTTCCTATGATGTGCCCTTTCCTTTCAGCTCTATATTTCAATGTCATGATTACCTTTGCCTATCAGCCCCTGAGCTTTTCATTGTGTACACAACTGTCCTGTCTGAGCATCTCCTTTTTGCCTAAAACAATGTGTAGTGACGTGGCTGTAAATTCCATGTGGCTCTGTACAAACATAGTTCTTTTTCTGTAAACACATTGTAAAAATTGTTTAGGTCATGCTGCTCTCTTGGTAGACTTTCATGACCAAATCTCACAGTCTTCCTATTCCTCAATCATATGTCACATGCTATTTAATGTCTGTATGCCCTAATACATCCATGTTGTCACATATAAATATAATATGTGCATATAAGCACATATATAAAATAAGAAACTGCTTCTTAGATTTACATATCACTTTTGGTATGATTCATTAATCAGAAATTTCATTCATGGCCAAATAATTAAACTTGTAGATAAACTATGTGTCTATAAATGAATATACATAATTTTTTATCACTTTATACAAAAAAAAACCTTTTGGAGCACTCTTTTGCTACTAAATGGAAACTTTAGAATTTCTGAATATTTCAAAGTACAGGATACTATCTAATGAGAACTTTAAAAAATTGCATCTAGAGGAAGTGTGCATATAAAGATTTCTTCCTTCAAAAGATTCACAGTCTCATTTAAGTAGGTCGATCCTCCATTACTTTTCACCTCTAAATCAGTAAGTCTTTTTTTTTTTCCAATTTGAGCATGTCTATATTTTTAAAGGTAATGAACTAGATAGTTACAAATAGTCGGCAATGAAAAAAAGAGACAGACTTTCCAAATCACTGGGCCTGTTTGGGTAACATAAGTCAATTTAATTTGTGTAAAGTAGATCTCCTTATCAGGGGTTTTGGCTGCAAGTGCTTTAATTTCCCTGTAGGTTTTTAACTCCATGATGATTTTTTGTAATTAAGAGTTATGCCTCCAATGACATGAAGCTTTCTAGGCAGAGTGTCCCTGACGCACTGCTGCTAAGAGCTCTCCCAAAGGCTGGCAGCATTTCTTAGAATTGAGAGCAGAGGAGGAAAAGCCTTCCTTTAAAGGAAATAGCCCAAGTTTTCAGACCTATAGTTTACTCAACTAATGAGCAAAAGTTTATACTTGACAGACTTAATAAACAATTTTATGTTGTTGAGGTGTTCCGATATGCTAGCAAACTACATAAAATTTACTACTGTAGGTATAGGGAGGAATTTTTTAGTTGCTACTGCTGCAAGAAATGACTTTCATAGGTAAAAGACTAATTATTTTTTAAATCCAGCAAACCAGCTGATAGTACAGTGCACCAAAATAACTAGAAATTTAATCTGGCATGGGGCTCCAGTACTGCTTTGTCTCATAAAGAGATGATTGGTTGATATTATGACTTACACATTTGTGGTTATGGCACTTAATTGCAGTTCTCTGATTTAATAAGTGTCCTCAATGAGATGCCACACATGAATTTCTCAGCCTTTTTCCTCTCAATGAAGTGATGATGATTTGGCAACCACCCAGTATGAAAGGAGTTCTCTGGAAGAGCCATTAGAAAGTTGTATCAATCCAGTGGAGCACCACGATTGTCTGACCACATCAAAAATACAGAAAGCATTTTATTTGCATTAAGATAACCTTTGACTAGTAGAGCTTGGCACCATGACATGAGAGGGATTTTCTGAGACATAGCTCATCCATTCCCCTAGCTCTATAGAGGAAGAACAGAATAAGGCACCCTATAGCTTAAATACCAAAAACACAAACATTACTGTGGTGGGGAATGCAATCTGGCTGCTCTAAAGCTCACAGGTTTGCTGGTTAAGCCACCTGGTAGAATAGCTCCAAACATCCACTGATGTGCCCTGAATTCCAGGGTCCTGAGATGCAAAGATGCTCTTATGGAGGAAAGTTTTTTTTTTTTCTCCAAAAACACAAGATATTCCTTAAAGCAGTTTAAGCACTTCCAAAGAAAATGAAAATATTTGTTGTTATTGCAGTGGAATGAACACATAAATCAATGGTATCAAAAAAGAAGTTTGTTGTTTTCATAAACGATCTCATTTGAGTGTGAGTATAATCAAAACATATTGTATATATCTGAATTAATTAATAAAAGTATTTGTAAAATATATGTTGGGGCATATAACTAGGTTGGCTGGTGCACACCTGTAATCACAACACTATCTATGCCTAGAGAATTTGAGGCCATCTTAGGTTACATTTTTTTTTTATTGTTGTTGTTTTTTGGTTTTTTCGAGACAGGGTTTCTCTGTGTAGCTTTGCGCCTTTCTTGAAACTCGCTTTGGAGACCAGGCTGGCCTCGAACTCACAGAGATTCGCCTGCCTCTGCCTCCTGAGTGCTGGGATTAAAGGCGTGTGCCAATACCGCCCGGCTTTAGGTTACATTGTTGAGACAATGTTTTAAGATAATAAAATCACAAAACTTGTGACCAACTGTATAAATAACTCACAACAAAAATTAAAGAGTGCCAAGTGGATGAGCTAAAATCAAAGTTCATAATAATAAATGCCTACACTAAGAAATAAATTTTTCAGGCTTCTAAGCTTAAGATGAAATTGGGGGACTGGATCTGGAGGGAAAGAGTGAGAAGAGAAAATCTGCAGGGAACCTAGCTTGTTTCCTGGCAGGTGTGGTTTCTGGGTTATCAGGGGGTGCCTGCTGAAGTTGGGGGCTGAGCTAAAGTGATGGGTGATGGAGGAGGGTAAGGAGCAGATGGTGTCTTTGATCCTCTTGAGATGTGGGCACAAAAGTAACAAAGGCTGTAGCTAATCTTTTATTGCAGAACTAGGCATGAGACTGGAGGACGAGATTGGGAGGAGAGGAGAGAATGTTGATGGTCTTCAGTTGGCTTATGTGTTTCCCTGGCCTGCTGTGTGTGTGTTATCCTTTACCTGTGCATTCCCAGTGAAGGCCTGCTTCTGTTGGACAATAGGACAATGGAATGAATTCGGGGAAGGAAAAGTGGGGGAGAAGATCTTGGGATCCATTGGAGATGAGGTCAGAGAGGAAAAGGAGACAACAGCAGGGTTTCTGCTACAGGCTGGGGATGAGATGGGGGATTGGATCTGGAGGAGCAGGAGTAGAGGTGTGGATTCACTTTTAGCCTACTTGTTGCCCTGGCAAGAGCGATTCTTGGGTTTGTTATGGCGGGGGGGATGTGAAGTGGCCTGGAATGGGACAGAGCAATGAGTAGGAGGATGGAGATTAGAAGGACAAGATCTGTGGGATCCACAGGAGATTAAAACAAGGGGGCAGGACACACTGTATTAAAAAAAAAATCATCTTCAACAAATGGTGCTGATCACACTGCATGAATGTATGTAGATGAATGCAAATATACAAATACTTATCACCCTTAACAAAACTCAAGCCCAAATGGATCAAAGACATCACCATAAAACCACATACACTGAACCTGATAGAAAAGAAAGTGGTGAATGGCTTTGAACTCATTGGCACAGGAGACAACATACTGAAGAGAGCACTCATTGAAAGCACAGTGATTAGGATCAATAATTAATAAATGGGGCCTCATGAAACTTAAAAGCTTCTGTAAAGCAAAAAGCAATGCCAATCTAACAAAGCTGCTGCCTACAGAATGGGAAAAGATTTTTACCAACTTCACATCTGTTAGAGGACTAATACCCAAAATATATAAAGAACTAAAAAACCTAGATATTAAAATGGCTCAATAATCCAATTTAAAAAAATGGGGTATGGATCTAAACAGACAATTCTCAGTGGAGGAAACTCAAATGGCTGAAAAACACTTAAAGAAATTTTCAATATTCTTACCCATCAGGAAAATGCAAATCAAAACTACTTTGAGATTCCATCTTATCTCTGTGAGAATGGCTAAGATTAGTAACACAAGTGACAGCTCATGTCAATGAGAATGTGGAACAAGGGAAACACTCATCCATTGCTTGTGGAATTACAAACTTATACAGCCACTATGGGAATCAATAAGGCAATTCCTCAAAAGTGAATTGATCTAGCTCAAGGTCTAGCTATGCCAAGGTTGGGCATATACTCAAAGGATATTTCATCCTACCAAAATGATACATGCTCAACCATGTTCACTGTTGTTCTGTTCAAAATAGTCAGAAACTGGAAACATCCTAAATGTCCCTCAACTGAAGAATTGTTAAAGAAAAATGAAGTAAATTTATACAATAGAGTATTATTCATCTCTCTTTTTTTTTTTTTTTTTTTTTTTTTCTTTGTAGAGATTTATTTTTAATTGCATAGGTGTTTTGCGAGCGTATATCTCTGCAGTTCCTGGGTAGGCCAGAAGAGGGCATCAGTTTCCCTGGAACTGGAGTTTCAGGCAGTTGTGAAGAGCTACCAGTGGTCTTCATCTCTGGTCCATCTTGACACCTCCCTGACAGCATCGCTTTTGCAAAATTGATGATGATGATGATGATGATGATGATGATGATGATGATGATGATGATGATGGTAATTGTCTTGCTGAGTTATTTTTGCTTTGTTCTTGTGTTCCTTTGTGCAATGCCAACATCATTCTTTTCCATCTCTCAGGAGGCAGAGGCAGCGGGATGCCACACACTCAATTTCAGTCTAAGATACATAGTAAATTCTAGGGCAGTCAGGGATACCTAGTGAGAAAAAATTCAATGGAAATTATCTTTATTTTTATTTACTTTGGGACATTCTGTACTGAGAATGGAACCCAGGACCTTGTGTCTGTAAGCAAGCATTCTACAAATGAGTTATATTCTCAAGCCCAGGTAATGATTACTCTTTATTTTTAATTATGTGTCGATATGAGTATCTGTGCACTGGCGGCGGCGGCGGCGGCGGCGGCGGCACCACCTCCTTCCTGCGGCCTCCGCCGCGGCCGTGCGCGCGCCTAAGACAGACCCTCTCGCTGGTGCGCATGGACCCAACTTCAGTTTCCAGCACGCCCGTCAGGCAGTTCATTATAACATGTTACTCCAGCTCCAGGGGAACCCGAAGCTGTAGCCTCCCTGGGCACCTGCACTCAAGTGCACAGATACTCATATTATTCATCTCTTAAAAAATGATAGCATGAAATTTGCAGGCTAATGGATAGAACAAGATAAAAATCATACTGAGTGATGTAACACAGACCAAGAAAGATAAATATAATATTCATTAACTTTTATGTGGATATTAGCCATTAAATAAATGGTAACTAATCTCCAATGCCTAGACCCAGAGAGGTTAGTTATGGAGGAAAAAACAGAGATGGACACATGAGTCTCCCTGGGAGGGAGAAATAGAACAGTAATTATGGGTGGACTGGAGCTGGGTTTGGGAATGGGAGGATCAGGTAGGGAGAGGGAAGGGAGATAGTGTTGAGGAAGGGAATGTTGGGAGAAACAGCTGGAATTAAGGGGCATTTTAGTGGTGGTATAAAAACCTAGTGCAAAGAAACTCCCCAAAATATATGAAAACAATCCTAGTGAGTTCTCCTAACAGTGAGAGAGACTTATTCTCAACTGACCATCACTTGCAGTCAGGTAAGGCTTCAGTGGCTGGACTGGGTTGCATTCATTTGAGTTGTTGGCCAAGGTGGTCCTATGGGAATCTCCAAACAACCAAGGCTGTTGGTAAGACATTAGGTTGGCCTCTACAAATTGACAACAGAGCCTCATTGCTTAGGACAACATCCACATGGTTTGTTGAAGATGGAGGAGTAGATCTGGTGCCTACATGGAGCCTTTACCATATATTACAATGTCTTTGGTAGAGGAAGTACTTTGCAAGCTAATGAAAGAGAAACATAAACACCAATCCAGGCAGAAAAATTTTTAAACACAACTGCCTAAAATATGCTGGGACAATGGTAGAACAGAACTTGTAGGGCTAGCCAACCAATGTCTTATTTGACTTGAGGCCCACTCAGAAGACAGAGGCCATGCAGAATGCTGCTTGGGTGACCAAAAACCAGAGACTAGATCGCCTAGAGACCTAGTGTAAAACCAAAACTACTGGTCAAAAATTGTATCAATAATATGATTCCTAATGATATTCTTCTGTACTTACAGATCAGTGCCTTATGGAGACATCATCAGAGAGGCTACCTACTGTATTAGATGGGAACATATGCAGAGATCCATAGTTACACTTTATCCAGAGACAAAGAAGAGACCTTGTAATACACACTAACCAGGAGGTCTCTCTCAATCCTCACCCCTCAGGGTTCAGGGAGCCCCACAGAAGAGGAAGTAGGAGTATGGGAACCAGAGGAGATGGAGGACATGAGAAAAACAACACCCTGTGAATCAACTGAGCAAAATTCATGTGACTTTTCAGATACTGATGAAGCAAGCACAGGGCCAACATGAGTCTTCACTAGGTCCTTTGCCTGCATTCTGTAGCTTTCACCTTCATAATTTTATGGGACTCCTGAGTGTGTGAATGAAAGGGTCTCTGATTCTTGTGCCTGCTCTTGGGGATCTTTTGCATTTGTTGGGTTGCATGGTCCAGCCTTAATGTGACAGTTTCTGTTCTACATTTTATTTTGATGTGTTCAGCGCTTATTACTTAGAAGCCTCTTATTTTCTAATGAGAGTGGAAAGAGAGTGGATGTAGAGGGCAGATGAGTTGGGGGAAAACTGGGAGGAGTAATGGGAGGAAAAACTGTAGTCAGGATATATTGTATGAGAAAAAATCTATTTACAATTAAAATAAAAAGCAAAATTAATTATTTGAAATAACCATTTAGTTTATAAAGAGTAGAAAATACTCAGCCTAAAATAAGCAGAAAATAATAATAATTAGAGCATAAAGAAAAGACAGGAAATAAAAGAGAAATATGACAAACATAGACTGTAGTTTTGCAACATAACATCAACAAACATTTAACTAGGTCAATTAATAAAAGAAAACACTCAAATTGAAATCATAAGAAATAAGATAGATTGTAACATACTTCTCTTAAGTTTAAATGATCTCAGCAGATGTTGGAATAAGGAGATGCTGACATGTTATAATTTCAGGTCTGGAAAAAATCCTAGATACCTTGTCTCACCAAAATAAATTGAAAAGAAATATTTTGGTCCAATAATGCACAAATGAGTACAACCAGGGTCAAAACCTTCCTCCAGGTCAAGACAGATGAATAATATACTAAAATAGTTTTTGAAGAATATGAAGTCTTCTATAATACAGAAGAGAAGATATTTCCAAACACATGTAATGAAGTAGGCATCACTTAAATTGTTTTTGAAAAATCTATATGAAGGAAAGATAGACCACTAGAAAAGAAAGACAGATCAACTCTCAAGATGAACACAAATATGAAACTGCTCTAAAGATACTACCAAAATCAATATCATATTAGAAGATTACCCTCCATGACCAGTGGGAAATATTCCTGCAAAACAATGTATTCAATATACACAGATATTTTAAGGAGATAGAGTGTGATAATAGATTAGATGATTTTTGAACAAATGACCATTATTTTTTTCCACAATGGATTGTCCTCAGAACATGTGTCTTAGCAACTACTGATGAATCAAAGTCAAATGGGAAATGAAGATACACAAATAGATATTGTTAATTTGGGGCACAAAGATGTGGTCAGTTTCATTACTCTTGGCCTCCTACCACACCAGAAGAGTCATTGAGAAAGTGTGAAGGAATGCAGCATCACCATTGAGATTTAAGTACAACGTGGAGCAGCATTTGTTCTGATTTCTGGTTGAAATAGTAGAGCCCAGTACTAAAATTCCTATGCTCAAGTGATGGAAAGTGACCCATAAAGATGTCAGTTCTAGTGGAACCACACTGTTCCAACCTGTGAATTGCACTCTGCCTCCAACTTGGTTCATTGGCAGGCCTTTGCCTGCACCTCTCCAAGGGTTCCGTAAAAGTTGATAGTATTAGTACTGTCCCTATAGGCTGAAAAAAGACTGGCACCCTCAACCCTAGCATGGTACTTATCTTCGCTCCAGTCAATGTCACAACCGAAATAAAGTCTGCTGAAATGTACTGTGATATTATGAGTAAAGTTCTTCCAGAGAACATTGTGGCTCTCCATGCCAGCAATGTGTCTGTCAAAGATGTTCACTGTGGCAATATTGCTGCTGACAGCAAAAATGACCCATCAATGGGAGCAGCTGGCTTCTCTGCTCAGGTGATTACCCTGAACCACTGAGACCAAATCAGTGCTGGCCCTGTTCCTGTACTGGACTGTCACTCAACTCAAATAGCTTGCAAGTGTGCTGAGCTGAAAGGAAAGATTGATCACTGTCCTAGTCAGAAGCTGTAAGAGGGCCCTAAATTTTAGGAACCTCTTGATGCTGCCATGGTTGATGTAGTTCCAGAGAAGCTCATGTCCACTGAGGTAGTTATGGAGAAGCTCACGTGTATTCTCTGACTATATTCTACAAGGTCATTTTGCTGTTTGTGATGAGAAATAGATGGTTTGTAGGGGTGGCATCAAAAATCATGGACAAGAAAACTGCTAGAGCTAGAAAGGCACCTAGTCTGCCACAAAGAGCAAAAGATTGGGGGACTATTAGTCTAAAAGCTGCCATTGCTCTCCCAATTAGTGGTAGAAAAATGGCCTCAAAATTTGCCTCAAAATTATTTGCCTCAATAGACCACTTGGAAGATGTAATAATGAACCAGTGACTGGAGGCCTGCATCGTGAAACCTTCAGAAGGAAAAGTGAAAGTTTCATGGACCTCTTGGTATATGAAAACGTGGGAGAGTTGGGGAAAGACTAATTGAACCAAAAGCTTGTCAGAAAACTTAAGATTTATTAAAACAAAAAAGGACCTGTTTTAGTTACAATTGCTGTGATGAAACATCATGACCAAAAGCGACTTGGGGAGGAGAGGGTTTATTTGGCTTACACTTTCATATCAAGGAATAAATTCAGAAAAGAAACTCAAACAGGTCAAGATCTTGAATATAGAGGCTGATACATAGGCCATGGAGGGGTACTGCTTACTAGCTTGCTCCTCCTGGCTTGCTTAAGTGGTTATCAGATAAAATCCAGGATCACCAGCCCAAAGATCACACCACCCACAATAGGCTGGTATCTCCATCATCAATCACTAATTAAGAAAATGCTCTACAGGCTTGCCTTCAAACAGATTTTTATGGAGGAGTTTTCTTAATTGTCTTTCCTTTCTCTTAGATGATTTAATTTGTGTCAAGTTGGTATAAAACTATCTAGCACAATTGACTGCTTGTCACCTTAATACACAAACACATGACTGTTATGCTACAGTCTTTCCTTTCTTGTTCATCCCCTAAATTACACATTAATATCAATATAATAATATAAAATATTTTACAAGCTTAAAGCATCCCATAGACTTTTTAGATTAAAACATTTTAAAATTCAATTTCTTTAAAAATGTAGAGTCTCTTTTAAAACCTAAAATATCTTGAAATATCAATCTCTCAACTGTGGGCGCCTACAAAAAAAAGTTAAATACTTCCTTAGTTCAACAAAGAAGCACCTAAGCAGAATCCCAATTATACCAAAGCAAAACAACTCTAATTGTAACTCTTAATGCCCAATATATGGAATTCACTCTCAATCTCCCGGACTCCTCCAATACCACTACTCTGGCCTTGCATTTTCAAAATACTGAGGTCTCTGCTGCAACTGGGCTGCACTTTCAGCAATTGCCTCTACTGGCTCTCTCTGTGAGACCAAGCCTCGACACCTCCCCATTGCCCCTCCAATACTGTGGCTTCGATTTCTAATGAGGATGCACCTGATCCAATGGCTTATCTTGACCTCTCACATTAGCAAGCCTCCGTTGCTTTTGAGGACTCCGTCATGCCTTCAAAACCAATAGTACTTGGGTGACTTACACATTTCCAAGTTTGGACGCCAATGCAAGCTACAACTTTGGCTGCCTCTGGAACACAGCTTCTATGTTCTGACTCTGAGGAAACACTTCCCTAAAGACTTCACCTCAATGATACTGGTCTCTTCTTTAATCACTAGTAATTTCTTAGCTCCAACTGGTCAGCACCAATTGCCTCAGTAATGCAAAGGTTTCACTTCAGTAGTGCTGACTGCTTGTTAATTACAGTTGATGTTACTATGACCCCAGCTAACCAGAACCACTGATTCTCAACTCAGAATAGTATCAGCCCTGTTAGAGTCTTTAAGTGACTTTCAAACTTTCCTCTGGAACTTCATTTTCTCAGTTTATACTTTATGCATTGCTCTTTACTTTTTTCTCTTCTAGGCTCCCAAAGAATATCTTATTAAGCTTTGAACACTAAATGAATTTTCTAGACTAAACTTCCAAAATCCTTACAGAATCCTCCCCCAAACAACATGGTCAAGTCTGTCACAGCAACAACCCACCACTCATACCAATTTCTCTTAGCTGGGGTATCAATTCATCTATTGCTATGATAAAACACTATGACCAAAAGCCCCTTTTTGAGAGTTTATTTGGCTTACACTTCCACATCACTGTTCACATTCTATCTTAGGGTTTCTATTGTTTTGAAGAGACATCATGTCCATAGCAACTCTTATAAATGAAAACAGTTCATTGGAGCTGGTTTACAGCTCAGAGTTTTAGTCTGTTATTATCACCATGGTGCGAAGCACGGCTAAGCACAAGTGGACATGATATTGGAGAAGAAACTGAGAGTTCTATTTCGCTATGGCAGGCAGCAGGAAGAGAGAGTGACACTGGGCCTGGCTTGAGCATTTGAAACCTCAAAGTCCAACCCCAGTGACACACTATCTCCAACAACGCCACTCCCACTCCAACAAGGCTCACCTCCTCTTAGTGACTCTCCCTGTGAGCGGTGGAGGCCATTTTCATTTAAATCATCACACTATTGAAGAAAGTCAGGACAAGAACTCAAAAAGGGAAGGAACATAGACTCAAGAGCTGATGCAGTGCTATGGAGGGGTGCTGCTTATTGAATATCTCCTCACGGCTTGTTCAGCCTGCTTTTTAATACAACACTGGACCACCAGCTCAGGGATGGGACCACTCACAATGAGTATCCCGAGGCGTACTCTTCATGTAACTTACGCCTAATGAAGCTATTGCTTCAAGTGATGCATTTCAGGATTAATTAATGGGAATAATTAAAAATATAAATATATATAATATTAGATAATTTTTAAAGCTGTGTAATGGGGCATTGGAGTTGACTATAACATTTTTTTCCTGATTGCATATGTTTGCTAAATTTCTAATGATGTAGTTAATAAAATAATGGACTGGTTATTTAATCTTCAATGTATTCTGTTTTATCACTAGCATTCACTGTCAGGTCATGACACAGTCTAGTAATAAAATTCTGCAAAGAAAATTGGACAAACAAATTCAAGTTTCTGGACCATTTTTCTCCTTATTTTAACCCTCAAAGGTAAAAATCTACCTGCTAAAACAGTGCATGAGCTCCCAGTGTGTCACGACTCTCCCTATATGAAGACTATCTGAAGTCAATTTTTCTTTTTGGGGAAAATACTATGTTTTTCACCAATAATTTGAGTTTCTCCCTGTTAATTGTATTCATTTTACTTCTTAGTAATTTCAGAGTCACCTATACAAGTGTCACAACTGGTACCACATTATTGTTTGTCATTTATTTTTCTACTATACTGGATTGTCAGCAGCAGTGCAGTTTCCTGAGGTGAGAAAAGAATAAACAAAAAGATTCATCTTCAAGATTACATAGAGGCCTGAAGAAATCCATTTGTTTGATTTTCATGAACAAGTTTAATTTTTGGCTATTTTAAATCAAGATAATATACTTTGTAATTTGGAGTTGTCTTGAAGCTGGGGAAAGAGGAAGGTGAATGATAAAAGGACATGACTACCCCTGAGCTATGGAGAAGATTTTTATTGTAGATAGAACAGATAAAGCAGGCAGAGGGAAAAGTTCAGCCTGAACCTGGCCAGCAGACTAAACTGGACTGTGAGAGGAAAGGGGCACGGAGAGCAGTCCAGGAGCCACTGACCAAGAGATAGTCTGGACTGAAAAGCCAAGGGACATGCCTAGTCAAAATGGTTGGATTATATAGGCATTGGGCTGGGGGAAGGGAAACATAAGCCCAGGCACTGGGAAGAAGAGGATCAGAGTAGGGGACTGGATAAGAAGTTCTGGGAGGGGCCACAAGTACTGAGCTGGTTTGATACATCAGTAAGCAAATCAGTTAGCTGTTTGTCCAGAGTTTTTGAGACCTAACAGTTGGCAATTTCCTAGTCAGCCTGGACTACAGACAGGAGTTAAGTATTCACCTTCTGGGGTGGTATTTTATTTGTGCTGAAATGTGGTGATATTTTATTTGTGCTTTAATAAATAAAGCTTGCCTGAAGATCATAGGAAATAGCAAGCCATTTTAAGCAAACTAAGAAGTCGGCATTGGTAGCACATGCCCTTAATCCTATCATTGGCAGGCAGGATCTCTGTGTGTTCAAGGCCACACTGGAAACAGAGCCACGTGTGGTGGCACATGCCTAAAATTCCCAAACTACTTAACTATGGAGGTCTGGAGGTCTGTACAGACAGACAGGAAGTGACAGAGCTGGGTAGGAAGAGGAAGTGGTATAGCTGGGATAAGAGAGTCAATGAGAGAACAGAACAGAAAGGGCATGTAAACGTGAAATTACAGGAAGAAGCTGTGGAGTTAATGAGGTGAGGTTGTCCTATTACTCTGATCTTTCTCTCAGGCTTTAACACAAATTCCTGCCTCCATGTTTTTTATTTATTACGACTATTTAGAAATTTGTCTACAACCTTCCCTCAAAGAAGGAGAAAAAGTTGTTACATAAAAATGAAAGTGGTCTGTTATAAAAATTTACATATGCTACAAATGACTAGTCAACATACATGCTATTTACTGTTTATCATAATATGAAATATTTATTACATATTTTTATGTAGCATATGTCAGTATGTAGTGTAATATGCAATATTTATTAAGGAAATTAAAATGATAAATGAAAACTAATCTGAGTCAGTTCTTTAAGAACTGGCAGGCTGGAAGGAAATGTTTGCCTACACATGAATACCAAAACATTAAACAAGGACAACACCCATAGATATGCCATAAGAGTGGGAAAATTAGACTTCCCCAGGAAGACCAAACCAATTGCTTATTCAAAAACAAATGGTCAGTGATAGAAATTTATATACAAAGAACATTATTCAGACAGAGCATATTATACTTAAGAAAAATAATTATAAAAAAATTTAAAATTATTTTTCATTAATAAAAAAAGAGGCCATAAATTTGAAAGAGAACAAGAAAGAATATATGTAAGGGTTTGGAAGTAGGACAGAGTTGGGAGAAATGTTAAAATATTATAATCTTAAAAAATAAAAGAAAATATGATATAAACCTAATAGGAAGATATTTAATAGGCAAAACTTGAATATAATTAATGTGGTATTTCAATTTATTTATTATTGTTGTTTAGACCACTGACTGATTTATATAAAATGAACCTTATGAACTACTGAACTACATGGGCTCAAACTATGTTTTATTATATAGCAAAGATTTAAGGAATGGAGAGAAGGCTCAGTGGTTAAGAGCACTAGCTGCTTGGGTTCAATTCCCAGCACTTACATTGTGGCTTAATATCATCTGTAACTCAAGTTCCAGGTGCAAGAACACATTTTTCTGGCCTCCTAGGACCCTATGCACATATAGTATCTAGAAAATATTCAGCAAAACCCCATACACATTAAATGAAATAATAAAAATATTAAAACCAAAGAAGGCAAGATTTGTACATAGAAATGAACAGTAAATCCAAGTCTAATGACATATCCCTATAATTTCACCTCCCATGAAGCAGAGACATGACAATTAAAAGTTCCTAGCGCATTCCTGGGTAACACAATGTCTTCTAGGACAGACTAGGATGAAGAAATACTGCCAAAAAATAAAAGCAAAATACAAATAAAGAATAATAAGTTATTGTATTTTATAATATACGAGTTTGATATGCCTTTATAAATGCTAAATATATTGTGGTGATATATTGTGTACTCTAATAAACTTGACTGAAGATCAAAGAACAGAGCCACAGATGTTTGAATTTCTAATGGTCTTATAATAAAAATCCCAGAGACAGATATCAGGGTGAAACCTGAAAGATCAGAACAGAACATCCATCTACTAGCTCTTACCTCTATGAAATCCTCAGCCTAAAGAGAGTGAGTTCCTGTTTTCTCACATCTTATATACCTTTCTTTGCCCAGACATCACTTCCTGGGATTAAAGTCATGTGTGCTTCCGAGGACTGGGATTAAAGGTGTGTTGGGGTGATATTTATTTGTGCAACCCAATAAAGTTTATGTGAGGATCAGAGAAAAAAGCCAGCCATTGTATTAAACATAGAAGTCGGACAATGGTAGCACAAGCCTTTAATCTTATCATTTGGGAGGCAGAGATCTGTCTGGATCTCTGTGATTTCAAGGCCACACTGGAAACAGAGCCAGGCATGGGAGCACACACCTTACATTCCAACAATAGTTAGTCATAAAGGTCAGGAGGTCTGTACAGACAGAGAGAAAGTGACAGAGCTGAGCAGGAAGAGGAAGTGATCTAGCTGGACAGGGAGAGCAAATAAGATAGTAGAACAGAAAGGCATATAGGTGTGCGTATACAAGAAGTAAGTGTAAGTCTTTTTCAAAGCTGAGGTGTCTGTGAGGTGAGGTTGGCTTGTGGCTTTCCTATTTCTTTGATCTCTTAGGTTTTGATCCCAATATCTGGCTCCAGGTGTTTTATTTAATAAGACTGCTTAGCAATTCAGCTACAGTGTGCGCCACCATTGCCTAGCTCTGTTTCCAGTGTGGCCTTGAACTCACAGAGATCTAGAGGAATCTCTCCCTCCCAGTGATAGGAATAAGGGTGTGTGCCACCATTGCCTGATCTCTATGTCTAATATAGTGGCTGTCTCTGTCCTCTAATCCCCAGGCAAATTTATTAGGGTACACAATATATCAACACAATATATTGCATAGGTCTAAGAGAAATGGTACAAATTTGTCTGTGGCTTAATTAAATGTTAGGATTAAACAATCACCTAAAATTCAGAGCCCTAAATATCTTGATAGAGGTAGACATTATGGGGTAAGGGAGAAACCTAGTGCTAGGGACATTCCCAGGAATCCACAAGGATAAACCCAGACTAGACCACTAGCAATAGTGGAGAGGGTGCCTGAAATGGCATACCTCAGTAATTAGATTGTTGAATATCCTGTCATCATAGAGCCTTCATGCAGTAACTGATGGAAGCAGATAAAGAGATCCACAGCCAATCACAGCCAAGGCCGGAGAGTCCAGTTAAAGAGAGGGAAGAATAGCCTGGTGGTGGCGGTGGCGGTGGCGGCGGCGGCGGCGGTGGCGGTGGCGGCGGCGGCGGCGGTGGCGGTGGCGGCGGCGGCGGCGGCGGCGGCGGCGGCGGCGGCGGCGGCGGCGCACGCCTTTAATCCCAGCACTCGGGAGGCAGAGCCAGGTGGATCTCTGTGAGTTCGAGGCCAGCCTGGTCTCCAAAGCGAGTTCCAGGAAAGGCGCAAAGCTACACAGAGAAACCCTGTCTCGAAAAACCAAAAAAAAAAAAAAAAAAAGAGAGAGAGAGAGGGAAGAATGACTTTGTGAGCAAGGAGGGATGGTTGGGGGCCAAGATCATGATGAGGAACTCTACAGAGATGACTCAAACAAGCTTGTAGGAACTCATGAACTTTAGAATGACAGCTGTGGAACTTGAATGGAACCAAACTAGGCCCTTTGTATGTGGGAGACAATTGTGTAGCTGATCTATTTGAGGGGCCCCTGGCAGTGGGAACAAGATCTAACCCTGGTGTGTGAGCTGGCTTTCTGGAGCCCATTACCTGTGGTGGGACGGGTTGCTCAGCCTTGATGCAGTGGGAGAGAATCTTGGTTCTGCCTCAACTGAATGTACCTGGCTTTGTTGACTCCCCATGAGGGAGGCTTTTCTCTTTTGGAGGAGGGGCTTGCAGGGAACGCTGGAGGGGAGCAGGGGGAGGAATGAGAGGGGGATCTGTGACTGGTATGTAAAATGAATAACTTTTTTTAAATAAAACAAGACAAAAAGTAGATGCTAAATGGAAAAAAATTACTTTCAATTTTGATAATTAACATCTATCTCTTAAAAGGGACAATTGTAAATAAAAAAAAATACAACCTAAAAGGTACACACTAAATTAGTTTTTCATATGTCAGACTAAGTAATAGTATATATAATTTTTGAAGGGCTTCTATAGTAAATGACTACCAAACAGCTTCTACTGTATTGTGCTTCCCATGAAGTCACACATTCCATTGGAGCTGCGCAATCTGACAATAATCTTGATACTCTGAATTTAATTGACAATCGATAGAAAAACACATGATTAGGCCAAAGCTTGAAAAATGCCTGCACCTTAGGCATTTTCAGAACTGTGGTTCAATCTTCTCATATAACTCAAGGTAATGTCAAGATGAGGAAAACAAAAACCAAAACATCTACTATGACTTTAAACTTTATTTGTTCCATGTATATAGCATCTTACTATGATGTGACATTGAATTATCTGTTTTACTTTTAGTGTCTAGAATTTTGATATTCCATATGACTCTTTTACCTGAATGGACTTCTACTCTCCTGTATTTGAAATTTTGCTTCTTTGATTGTATTAATTTTTTTTATGATTTTGTCATGTACTTCTTTGCGCAAGATTCATAGATATGTCTTTTTATTGTTGTTTTGTGTTTGATTATTTTCATTTTTATTTCTAATGGTGTCTTAAACTTTCTGCATACTTTGTTCCAGAATTTT
Source organism: Peromyscus eremicus (assembly GCF_949786415.1). Lineage (NCBI taxonomy): Eukaryota > Metazoa > Chordata > Mammalia > Rodentia > Cricetidae > Peromyscus > Peromyscus eremicus. The sequence continues at coordinate 40,331,181 of NC_081425.1, read as the reverse complement.
CAGAAATTTATTTCTTTGATTGAATGGTCTAATTTGGTCCCGTTATCATTAAGACATTATATTACGTCTTTTTTCCCCTGTCTGTGGTTTATTTAAATTTACATAATTTTTATTGCCAGCTTTATTTTCGTTTACATTTTTTAGTATTCCTATTTTTATTTAATTCAGATTTTGTATCCTGGATTATGCTCATTATTTCTTTCAGGAATTTATTTTGCTTTCTTGAGCTTCAAGTAGGAGTTTATTGCTATTACCTGAAGTATATTAATGTTTACTCATGCTCTCCTACTACTCTTTGAACGTATTTGTAATGGTTATTATGAATAATATATCTTGAATTTTCTATAATTTTTTCTCATTGGACACTATTTCAATGAGCTTGGTAATGAGGAGATATATAATCTTGATTGTTTGTGACCTTGGTGATGGAACTGAAGCATCAGACCCAGCCATGTGGAGCACATGGGCATCTGCAGAGAGTACTTGGACTGAGTAGTCTAACACATTTTCTTTCTGGCTAATTTCATTGTATTTTGAGGATTTCTTGTGTGAGAATTTTCTTTGCATCATTTCTTTCCCTCTTTTCAACTCTTCTCATGTTAATCAACTCCCTCTCAGACTCTTGACTACTCTTCTTTATAAGTGCTTGTATAAAACTTTTTAACAAACTAAATAAAAATTAACAAATAAATAGAATTTTTTTACTGTTTTTATAGACCCCCAACTACAAATTTGATGGAGTATCAAGCAAACTGCATAAAATAGTTGGTTTTTATATTCTAAACTAACTCAATATGTTTCAAATACATACAGAAACATAATATAAGTGAATATGAAATGTTGACATAAAATATCACATTCTGTAATATAAACATGTCTCAATAAATAAATAGTAGTAAAACAGAAATTATATTATAGTAAATATAAATAGATACTGTGAAAATCTGCCAAAGTGATGAAGTAATCAAAGTTTCTAAAACAACCAAAATAGGAAATTACATAGGAGGTTAGAAAATATTTTATTTAGATTAAAATACTGACACATCACAAGTTCAAGTAGGTTCACTAAATCCATGCATACTACAAAATCATATTATAAGAGCTTTCAAATTAAGAAACAGTAAAAAACAATGAAAATTAAACTCTAATCATGTTAGAAGAAAACATCAATGAGAAAAAATAAAGTTAGAGAGATTTAAAATAGGAAAATATTAATCACAAATTCCAAAGCTGATTTTTCTGAAATGGGCAAGAGATTACAAACCTTAGCCAGAAAGATTATACAATAAGGGAAAGATTCGGCAAGAAAGTGTTGAAGGAAGACAATTAAGAGGAAAGACAAAATATATAAGTAAGATAGAAAAAGGAAGAGAGGAAATGAGACTGATCATTTTTTTTTTAATTTTTATTTTGCAATACAATTCAGTTCTACATATCAGCCACAGATTCCCTTGTTCTCCCCCCTCCCACCCCCCTCACCTTCCCCCCAGCCCGCCCCCCATTCCAATCTCCTCCAGGGCAAAGCCTTCCCCACAGACCGAGATCAACCTGGTGGACTCAGTCCAGGTAGGTCCAGTGCCCTCCTCCCAGGCCGAGCCAAGCGACCCTGCATAGGCCCCAGGTTTCAAACAGCCAACTCATGCAATGAGCACAGGACCCGGTGCCACTGCCTGGATGCCTCCCAAACAGATCAGGCCAATCAACTGTCTCACCCACTCAGAGGGCCTGATCCAGTTGGTGACCCCTCAGCCATTGGTTCATATTTCATGTGTTTCCGTTCGTTTGGCTATTTGTCTCTGTGCTTTATCCAACCTTGGTCTCAACAATTCTCGATCATTTTTTATACATTTTACTGATATTTAAGGCACATTTTCAAATATTTTAAAATTTATATATAAGGACATTTGAAAATTAACAAATTATTTCAATAATTTTGAGTCATTTAACAAAATCACTAATAATTTGAAAGTATATCATGACTAACTGTAGCTGGAGTTTTCCTGCCTGGCCCACAGTCAGGGCAAATCTCTTTTCACCTGCCAGTCCCACAGCCTCTCAGACCCGACCAAGTAAACACAGAGACTTATGTTGCTTTCAAACTGTATGGCCGTGGCAGGCTTCTTGCTAACTGTTCTTATAACTTAAATTAATCCATTTCCTTTAATCTATACCTTGCCACATGGCTCGTGGCTTACCAGCATCTTCACAAGCTGTTTCTCATCGTGGCGGCTGGCAGTGTCTCTCTGACTCAGCCTTCCACTTCCCAGCTTTATTCTCCTCCTTGCCCCGCCTATACTTCCTGCCTAGCCAACGGCCAATCAGTGTTTTATTGATTAATTAGCAACACATTTGCCATACATCCCACAGCAACTAACCATACAAAAGAATATAAATATAGCTTATATATTTAATAAACAATATTGTATTTGTTTTATGAAGTGAAAACTTTGTATTGATATGGAGAGTTGCAATTGCATATATGAAGACATATTTCCTGACTATGGGAAGATATATTGTACTTGTTTTCATACACTTTTCTATTTATGATTTGAGCATACAAATAATTTTTATAACTTATTGAAGATTTCAGTATGATTAACTATGATGATATTATATTTGTATTAAAATGGTATTTGTATGTTAATAAATAAAGTTGCCCGGGGGTCAGAGCTATTAGCAAGCCATAGGAAAGCAGGGCAGTGGTGGCATATGCTTGTAATCCCAGCACTTGGTAGGCAGAGCTGGGTAAGTCTCTGTATGTTCAGGGATACAGCCATTATTGGATACACATGCTTTTAATCTCAATACCAATCATGGAAAACCTGGAGGCCTATACAGACAGGCCGTGACGAGGCAGTCATGTGGTTGGGTTTAAAACCAATGAGAAGGCAGAACAGGAACTCTATATAAAGACTTTAACACAGGGGTAGCTCTGGTTCGGAGAGGTAGGACCACTGCAGGAGGAAGGGTAAGGTTTTAGCTCTTAGCTCTGACCTATTGGCTTTCTTCTTTGCATTGGTTCTGTGTTTCTTATTTAATAAGAAGGTTGGTTACATCTACAATTAACAATTTCAAACCTCAATAAAATTAATATAAAATAATTTCCTCTTTACAAGTAAAACTTTAAAATACTCTGACATAAATGAAATCTATGTGTAAATGCATAGACACTTTCAAGGGTGAATACATGTATTGGTGAAATTATTAAGGCCACTCCACATAGTTAAAAGGAGATTTATTTAATGGCATAACTTACAAATGAAGGGATAGGTAGGTTGAGGGTTCCGGCAAAGACACAGCATACTCTGGCAGTGTTCTCTGGAGAGCTCTGTTGGTCCACCTCTAGCGTCCAGGTTCCCAGCAGCAAGAGAGCACAGCAAGTCTGGATCTCGGGTCTACAGGGCCCTCCCTTGGCCCCGCCTTGTAGGCATGATAGTTATTGAAGACTCAATTGGGGTTGGAACTTCCAGACCAAAGCTGGAATGGCTACCCACAACATACATGGCCTATGAATTTATCTTAATCTTCAAATTCATAAATTCCTCATTGGGGTAAATAAGTATTATAGTATATATATAATTATATATAATATAAATATTCATTTGAATTATAACTATTTTTCTAAACATATTATTCACATATTATGCTTTAATATTTTTGTTCCCAAACCATATTTCTTATTTATTTTCTTATTTTAATTTTTCTGTATTGGTTATTATCAGTGTAAATGATACAAATGTGTGCATGTATGTGCATATGTGTATGCATATGTGCATGTGTATAAAGATGTGTAGATTAGAAATATAACAATTTAAAACACAATACAGGGATCTTTTTTCTCTTGCTGTTGGTTATGTGGAGCTTCAATGTGCAAACTTTTCTAGTGAAGAAAAGTTCAGTTTTCACAGTTTTGATAAAGTTTCTCCTCACTATATCTTAGACATTTTCAATTTTGAAATACTTGTAAGGCATAAATAGTCATTCAAAATGAAAGCTGACTTGTTGCTTTTGTATTCTCAAAAATTTGTGAAAGAAAACTTACTTTGCTTCCTACAAACAACCAATGTCCTTACCTAAAATAAGGTAACCCCTACTTACTTTTAGAGAGACACAATTACTCCTTCTGAAACAAAGTGAATTTTTCTGAAAAGATAAGTGTAGCATGAATCTTAAAGTTCTTATTAATAAAAACAAACCTGGAGCCAGGTATTGGGGTGAATGCTAAAAGATCAGAGAAACAGAACAAGCCATATCCAACCTTGCCTTGTCAATTTCTCAGCTGATCTTGTTTCCTCTGACTGAAAGCCTCTGAATCCTCATCCAAATGTATCTCTGCTGAACTGCTGCTAAAAGCTAAAAGCTTAAAAAGGCTCTAGTTCCTGGTTCTCATGCCTTATATAACTTCCTGCTTCCTGCCATCACTTCCTGGGATTATTGGCGTGTGTCACCATGCCTGGCTGTTTCCAGTGTGGCTTTGAACTCACAGGATCTCTGCCTCCAGAATTCTAGGATTAAACGCATGTGCTACCACTGCCTAAACCTGTGTTTAATATAGTGGCTGGTCTGTTCTCTGACCCCCAGATAAGTTTATTGGGGTGTACAATATATCAACCACAGATAAGTTGTATAAAAAATGCCAATATAGCTTTGCTTTAGATGCTTAATAAATGCATATGATATGAAAACTATCCTCATTATTTTTCTAAATATTCATTATGGAGGATTGTTTGTCAGTCTTCTTATATTTTATTCATGTTCTTATTAAAAGGTTACAAGTAAATTATTACATAATATCAAAAATTTGTTCCTACAACATTTATTGGATTTATTTTTCAATATTTCTGGAAAATTTGATATCACATTATTAATGATACAATGCTATGTATCAATTCCTTTATTTAGCTCCTGAGTAATAATTTATTTTTCTAACATTTAATTCTTTCTTCTTTTTAGATTGATATTTTATTTCATCTCTTAACTAGTTCAGCATTCATTCTTTCTTTATTTAAACTGTGTTTGTGCGAGAGGCTAGCATGATTTTGAAGTGATTAAAAACACATATGGCTCTGCAGAGGAATTATTTTGGTTCCCAATACCAATTTTGGGCGAATTCATAATCACCTGTAACTCCATCTCCCTAGGATTTAAAACAGTTTTCTCAGTTTCATAGGCACCACCAATTATGTGCACATAAAAACAAATGGACATACATATAATATAATTTAACACACATACACAAAAGTTAAACATTAAAAATAAAATTTCAATATTATTGTACTTCTATTGTAAAGTAAAATATGTGATTATTTGAACAACTGATATTTTTTCAGAATATCATGCACTGAAAATAAATTTCTTAGAGAAATAAGATAAATATTTCTGTGTTACTAAGTTTTCTACATAGTGAGTTAAATTTCCCCAGAAGTATTAAAAATATTAACTGAAGGTATAGAGTTCAGTTTAAATTTCTAATGATGCTATGTATCAGATTTAGCTGACTCCAAGATGAAAAAGCTTTTCAGTTATTCAGAATTTTGAATTTCTATTATTCACTCTTTCATAAAAAATAACAAAAGCCCTGCCTCAATGACTCTACTAGAATATCTCTCATTAATTAAATTTTCAGTTTATACTAAGGCAGAATCCAAAAACATCTGCCTGAGTTACAGAAAAACAAACAACTGAAGAAATACAATTCATAGAGACTCCTAAGTCATATATAATCCTGTGATATAACTTCATTTACACATCTCAGTTGTAAATTTTTTACTTAAGCAGAAACTGATGTCATTTTGCACTGTCCTTTTATTTGACCTCCAGGATTTCATTAAGATTGTACTAACTACTTCCTTATCCCTTTAATTAAATTTGGTTCCAATTAGACCTTACTGATATTGACAAATACTTTGTTCCACTGTTACATACAGATTGTTTGTTACAAATTCTCCTTCAGAATTCAAATACGTGATACAGATGTAAAATCAGTGTCAATTCTGTCAGTTTTATTATTTTTGATTTTGTTGCTTGTGAAAACTACAATCAAAGTATGATATGGTAAAAATACATGACTTTTTATTTATTATGTGAGCAGTGGTTTTAAGGGTATTCAATAATAACTAAAACAATGGATTATGAATATTCATATACATATGTACAGTGAAAGTACATATTAATAAAAATGTATGGCAATGTTATATTCTAAAAATTTTAATGATCTACACATGCAATATAAATATTATTTGCAGATTTTCAGCTTACTCAGTTTATTCAGGTGTTCTGACACATAAAAACCTCAAGACCTGCTTTTTGGTGTTTTCACTCCAATGAACTGTATTAAAGTGTTGGCCATGACAGTCAATATAACATTCAAATAGAGTTGAGTAATGAAACTTCAGTGGAGTAGGGTACTCTAAAAAGAATGATTCAGATGAAATAAGAATAGAGAGCATACCCAAAAGGAAATTTTTGCAGAAAGTTCAGGGATGATCTCTCAGAACCACCATTTGTGCTCAAATATAAAGATGAAGTAATCCAACATTTGGGAAAAACCAAGAGAAGAGCATGTCAGGTAACAATTGTGTCAAATGATAAGCCCTGAAATACAATCATAAAGAGAATACCAAAGCAGGGCACTGGAAGAGTTAGTATGTAATAATATAGGAGGGAAAGGATCAAATGACAAAAGTCTTGTCTACATCTAAGGATAACATGGGTTTTGTATGTCATTCAGATTGCATAGGTGAGTAGATTATGGTTTTTATATTGTTCTTTTATGGTTTTAATTACTGTCCTTTTTGTAATGCTTCCAACCAGTTGCCCTTTCTCTATTCTTTGTTCCTCTGTCAACAATGTGTCTTACTATTTTCAATTGTCTTATTTTTCTTTTTTATTATTTAACACAATGTTTAAATTTAAATATATTTTTAGTATATTCTTTCCATCCCCTGAGTTCCTTCAGAGCCTTTCATCCTCACTATCCACCCAACTTTAAGATGCTGGTCTCTGTAGGTCCTGTGCCTGCTTCTTCAGTCTCAATGATTCCATATGAGCTTTGATCATGTTAATTTAGAGGGCCCAGTTTTCTTGGTGTCTTCCATCCCCTCTTGCTCTTACATCCATATTGCCTCTTTTTCTATGGGGTTCCCTGAGCACTGAGGGGCAGTTTGGTAGAGACATCCCATTTAGGTCTGAAGGTTTCAATTTCTCTCACTCTCTATATAATGTCTGGTTGTGGGTCTCTCTATTTGTATCCGCTGTGGGAGGAAGATTCTCTGATGATTGCTGAACAAGGCACTGATCTATGAGTATAGCAAAATATCAAATACACATCTTATAGAGTACTAATATCCAAACTATATTAAAAATTTAAAAATCACTATATTTCAAGAAAATAAATAACCCAATTGAAAAATGGGGTACAGATCTAGACAGAGAATTGTCAATAAGGGAAATTCAAATGGCTGAGAAACACAAGGATGTTCAATAACCTTAGCCATCAGGGAAACAAAAATCAAAATTACTTTGAGATAATATCTGGCTTCTGTTAGACTGGCTAAGATCAACAAAACAAGAAATAGCTCATTCTGGCAAGGACATAGAATAAGGAAACCACTCATCCATTGCAGTGGGAATACAAATTCACACAACTATTATGGGAATCAGTGAGTGGTTCCTCAGAAAGACAGGAATCCATCTAGTTCAGGATCTAGCAATACCACTCTTGGAGGCATATAGCCAAAAGATAGTTCTTTCTAGCACAGAAACTCAGTCATGTTCATTGCTATTCTACTCATAAGAGCCAGAAATTAGAAAGAAACAAATGTCTCTTAAGAGAAGAATGGATCCAGAAAATGTGCTACGTTTACATAATAAAGTATTATTCAGCTATTAAAAAATGACATTACGAAGTTTTCAGGCAACTGGGTGGAACTAGAAAAAATTACCATGAACGAGATATTTTATACCTATAAAGACAAATACAGCATGCATTCACTTATATGTAGATTTTAGCTCTTAAGTCAATGATAACTGTAGCCTGAATCTTAAAAGTTATTATTAATAAAATCAAACCCGAGGCCAGTTATTGGGGTCAATGCTGGTAGATCAGAGAGACAGAACAAGCCACAGCTACCTCACCTTGCCAATTCCTCAGCCAGTCCTGTTTTCTCAGACTGGAAGCCTCTGAGTCTTCACATCCAAAATGAATCTCAGCTGAACTATTCTGCTCCAAAGCCTGAAAGCTTAACCAGCCAAATGCTTCTAGTTTCTGGTCCTCACGCCTTACATACCTTTCTGCTTTCTACCACCACTTCCTGTGATTAAAGGCTTGCTTTCTGGGATTAAAGGCGTGATGAGTCACCATGCCTGTCTGTATCCTTGAACACATGGATTTCTGTCTCTGGAATGCTAGGATTAAAGGCGTGTGCTACCACTGCCTATCCTTTATGTTTAATATTGTAGCTGCTCTGTCTCTGACCCAAGATAAGTTTATTAGCATGCACAATATTTGGGGGAATACAATACCACAAGCTATAGTTAATAGAATCTCAGAGGGTAGGTATAGAGTGACTAGAAGGAACAGATGGAGCACATTAGAAAATGAAAATAGAACAGATATGTATGGATGAATAGGAGGTCTGAAATGGAAGGATCAAATGGGGGATAAGAAAGAGTGAAGGGTTAGTGGGAGGGAATAAAGGTAAACTTAAAGAGCATTTGAGAAGTGGCATGGAAACCTAATCCATTAGAAACGTCTGAAAATATATAATATAAAAAATGATCTAAATGAAATCACCAAATAATGGGGAAAACAAAGACCCATCTGGCCATCTGTTGTCCAGCTAAGGTGCCAGTACTAGGAATGGGTTATATCTAATTGAGTTGTTGACCAAAATGGTCCCCACTGGAATCCCCAAACAATGCAGTCTGTTCCTAATACTATAGACTGATCTTCCCAAACTGACAGTAAGACCCCATTGCTGAAGACAATGCCTGTACAACTCACTGAATCTGAAGATGTCAAAATGTTGGAGTCTCTATCCCTATGTTACAGCATCTGTTACAGGTAGCTACTCGGCACACTGCCAAAAGAGAAATATAAATACCAAGACTATATACAATGGCTACAATAGTGTACTGTCTGCAAGATATGCTAAGGAAATGATGGCACAAAGCTAGTGGAAGTAACCAAATAATATCTGATCAGATTTAAGTCTGTCTCCACAAGATGGAACCTGTTGTTGACACTGCTTGGATGACAATAGATATCCCAGGGTCCTAAAGCAACATGACATAATACTTCTCTGAAAAAAGAAAAAAAAAATATCTTGTATTTACTATTGATTTTAGATTTTCTTTTCATCGCTATTTTGATTATGCTGCAAATTTATTATTTTTTTTCCACATTTCAGGTTTTGATTGTCGGACACTCTTTGGGGACCCATGAGTGAATCATTATCATCCTGTTTAACAGAATTCCAGGAGTTACTGCTTTGAAGCAGCAGGTTTGTACTTTACCTCGTTGTCTTCAGCTGTGTTGTCTAATAGATTCACACTTTACACCTAGAAGTGCTAAGTGAATGGAAATTTCATTCTCAGTTGTTTTTTTTTTTTTTTAAAGAATATTAACTATACATATACTAGGCTTCCTAATAGTCTTCCATGTGTCACTGGTACCATTTAAGATTTGTTTCAACTTATTTTTCTACTTACTTTTTATCTAAGTTTTTATTGCTATATCTTCTAATTTATTAATATTTACTTGTCCAGGTTAATCTACAACTAGTCCATTATCTAGTCTTTAGTTGATCTTAGTTGATCTTAGCTGTAGTTTCTGTCTCAGTCACTTTACTTCTTCGATTTGTTGTTTTTTTTGTGTGTGTGTTTAAAGAGGTTTTAGACATATCGTCAGTCATTTATACAATGAAGTTTCAAAATTATCTCACATATTAATTCTATTTTATTTCCTAGTTGATGTCAGTTGGACATCAGTTTTCTTTTCCTTTTATTTTGCAAGACTGTAATTGCTTTCCAGGATACAAATTTGACCTTGTGCTTGTTTATAACTCCTTATAACCACAAACACAATCCCAGATAACGTGAGTTATCAAGGAAGATATGAAGCTAAGAGCTTTTATCTATCTATCTATCTATCTATCTATCTATCTATCTATCTATCTATTTATTTTGCACTAATTCTGTCATGGATTGTTTGAGTCTGGTTAAATTTGGTATGTGATATTTGTATTTATTTCTAGGAGATTTTATAATAAAGTTTATTATTAAACAAAAAACATTGAAATATTCTAGAATGGTTGATGGTGGGAGGTGATTAATGTAAGTTATTATTTACAGTTTTGCTCCAAGAGTTTTCTTTGCTTACATTGAATACAGGCAATGCTCTGTATAAAGCCATTGATGTCAACATTTTATTGACTCTGGGTTCCCATGTGTCATGAATATAATATTTTACAATCTGGAGGAAACAAATAGTATTGTCTCTCTATTATCTTTGGCTCTGTGTGTTCCTTCCTTATTTGCAATGTTTTCTTCACATTCACTGGTATTCAGTTGAGTTCTTGACAGAGAGGCCTTGTAGACCTCTAGGGATTTGCTCTTCACAAGTGTTTCATTTGTGTGCCTCAGTCCAGAAAACTTTTGGCCTCTTACTCTCCCAAGACTCTAGTTTGCCTCCTTAACTCAGAGTATAATGGGCTGTACCTGTAATTTCTCTCTGCAAGGTGGCCTGGGAGCTCTTTCAAGTTAAGTAGTTAGGCAGATCAGTTTTTAACCTCTTTCCAATTTCTCAAGCGCTAATCCCTTTCCAAGGCCCTGAATCTTACAAACCAATGTTCTATTTGTTTTACCACTAATTCTGGTGATTTCAGCAAAGTAAGTAATCTGGTTTCTACAACTTCATATTGACTAAAAATACTATTAACATCTTTTTCTTGCATCTTGCTTTGTTTATTCCTTATGAATTAAGGGTTGAGTTGTGAATTCAAAGTGACTGCATGATAAAAGTTATCTTATAAATTCTTCATGTAACTATAAGAGTTTTGCATATTAATACTTTACAAATATATTTAATTGAGAATTGTACATACAATGTGTTTTTATCAAATCTTTTTGCATTCCCATGATAAGACACCTTGACCAAGACAATTTAGAGGAAAAAGTAAGTTCATTTGGGGACTGTAGTTTCAAAGGGTTAGAGGTAATGTTCATCATGGCAGTGAATATGGCAGCAGGCTGACAGGTATCCCCAGGAGCAGTACCTAAGAGATCAGATCCTGAGCCACAACTGTGAAACTAGGCAGAGAGAGTAATATTGGGGTTGCTGTGATTCTTTTGATGCCTGAAAACTTGCCCTCAGTGACATAGCCCCTCCAACAACACCACACTTCCTCCTCCTTCTCGAACAGTTTCCTAACCTGAAGACATGGTAGTCAGATATGAGTCTATGGATGACATGCTTATTCAAACCATCACATCTTCACATACTCTCCCCAGTTCCTTCACTCTTTTCCCTCCTAATGTTATATGCTGTCTTATATTCTGAAATTAACTGAATTTGTTTAGTGCTTTCTGTAGGTACATGGGTGTGAGATCATCCCTAGAGCATGGGTAAACTCACAGGGGCCATATCTCTGAAATAACCTTACTATCCCTATCCCAACCAACAGCCATCACTTTGTCAGCAGCTTTTTAGTAGCCTTCACTTGTGGGATTTCATGAGCCTCTCACCCACCCATGCCGGTTCTTTATTTATCTGGTTTTATTTACTGCAGGTCTTACATTGTCATAACTACAGTGCATTCATGTGTGCAATTGGCCCATGATGTGAAGGAAATAATATTTCACTGCAGAAAACAACTGTTTTGGGTTCTTATAATATTTTCTACTTCTCTTTGGAAATGATTCAAAATGTGTTTTGGGGAGAGGTAGTGAAATAGATGTTCCATTTAGAGCTGAGAAAACCATGTTCTCCTATTCTCTGTACCTTGACCAGTTATAGGTCTCTGTATTAATCTCTATCTTTCTCCCCAGTTAATATAAATAGTATTTTCTAGCGTTATGGAAGGTAGATAGTACAGAGAATATTCTAATAAGAGCTAGTTCATATTTCCATGCCCTAGATTGCAAGTGTGTTTTTTTTTCTTCAGGAATATGGGCTTACCAAGAAGTTGTAGGGCATAATTGAAATATGGGGGTCACTTTAATATTTTGAAGGAGTATCTCTTGATTCCCAGTGAGAAAAAGCAAATAAAAGCCAAATATGACATTTTTCTTAACATCTACGTATAGTAGTATAACATCTAAGGTATATGCACCTACAATATTGAATATATTTTATTTCTCTCTCTCTCTCTGTCTTATACACACACACACACACACACACACACAAGTATGCATGGTATATTTAAGTTTAGGCCATATGTGTTATAAATCCATAAAGACATATTTTTATGATGATATAGTTTTGTGATGTATATGATTTTGTTGGAAAAGAGGCTTGCTCTATAAAGGAGATAAATAAAAACAGTCAAGGTGAGTGGTAAAAAGGAATTATTAATGATTATTACTCATATACTCATAGTAAATTCCTATATATACCTTATACACACACACACACACACACACACACACACACACACAAATACACACACATATATGTTCACGGGGAAAAATAAGACAAAATTCACAAAGTTTAAACTCATTCATATTTTCTTATGTTTTCAGGTGTTAACTGTTTTTTTTTCTGCCTCAATAATATCCCAATATATATAAATATATACATATAATATATAATAATTTATAATTAATTTCATATATTAACACTTAGTGGCATACCAATGTAAGGTTTGGGGTAGGAGACTGAGGCTTGTGGATAATATTTTTTCTCCTTCCTGTCACAGAGACCATGTCTAAGAGCTTCCCTTGAATCTAAGAGTAAAGAGATAGCTAGATTTCATAAAATGAGTTTTGAAGAAAAATTTATTTTCATTTTCATAAAAATTTCTAATATATATTTTCAAAATACAGTATGCCCTCCTTCACCCTCTGTGCAGATCTTCCCCTCATCACTACATTCTCATCTGAATGTTCTCTCTTTCTTAAAAACATAAAGCATTAATAAAACAAAACAAATATCAGAACAACCAAAAATGAAGTAAGACAAAAATATTGAACAAAACCTAAATACTCTTTTCTTTTCTTTTTTAGACAGGGTTTCTCTATGTAACAGCTCTGAGTGTCCAGGAAATCAATTTGTAGACCAGATTGGCCTTGAAATCACAGGGATCCGACTGCCTCTGCCTCCCAAGTGCTGGGATTAAAGGCATGTGCCACCATCCATTGACTTCAATATTATTTTCATCTGTTTGCTTATTGACATGCATGACTGTCATATACAAGAGCCCATTTCATATAAATTTGAAGAAGGATAAATAACCTTAAGTTCAACAAATAAAATAAATTATAGAATTAACAATATTAGAATTTAAGACTTTAAATTGCTGCCAAATGAGGTTGAAAATGTTTACAGACTTTTACCTTTAAATGTGAGCTCCTTTGTGTTGTCTCATTTTAGTTTTTTCCTCTTTGTCAAGATCTCAGACTGCAGCCCAGGTTGGTCTTAAACTCACTAAGTTTCAGACTTCTGGCTTCAAGATTGTTATGTTTCTCCTGCTTCAGCTTCCTTAGTCTGAACGTTAGAGATGCAATCTACCATATTGAGAGACAATACATGTGAGCCAGGAAGCTGTTCAAGTAAATAATTCAAGATTTGTTGACAAAAGAAATGGTCCCTCTGTCAATGTTGGAATGAAGAATAATCCTTGGATGCTCTAATGTAAAATATCCACTTATATGAAATGTTTATAGTAGATTACTTGTCCTACTCTGACCTTGAAATTCAGTTCTGAGGAAAATTTTGTCACACAGCACTCACCCATAGCTGCTTCTACCTCTATCATTGTATTCTACAAGGCAAGCTTTGAATCTCTCCTATATTTATTATGCAAATTCAATTGAATTTGCAGGTGCTGCTTCCTTTCAAAATTAGTTTGCATATTAAATGTAGCATATAAAACGATGGCCCACAAACTTTAGAAGCTTTGGTTTTAATGGGAAGCTGTAGAATAAAGTGAATTGGATATTCAGGGTAATTCACGCACAATGGAAACAATTAATGGGGAATACTCTAGTACATCCTTTGTTTCAATCTATGCAAGCTGAAGAAAGCAGATGTTATCCAAACATGTTTCTTCTGCTGGTTCATTTTATTTGCAAAATATCTGAACTAGAAAAAAATGCCATCCTTGCTAGAAGCATTTCTGTGTGACTGAGACTGTTTATTTTTCCTGAAATTTGCTTTTCTTAAGTGATGAATTGTTCTAGGGGTCACTTGTTCTTTTTGATGACTGTACACTAGTGGATAAATGCATTGTGTGATCATGTACTAGACAAAATAAAACATTGGGGACATTACTTTTCAAATAGAGATATTTTGAATAATTATAATATAAACCAGCAAAGTAATGTTTAACTTAATTATTAAACAAAAAAGTAACTATTCTACTTGCTTCTATGATGGAACTTGAATTACATGGTCATGAATATTGTTATGGATGCTGGTAGATTAACTTTCCTCCAGTGGTACGACATCATCAGGATACTGAATTTTCCCGAGTTATGAACAAAAAAGAGTACATAAAATGGAGAGTATAGCTGGGTCCATTTGTAAAGAAGTGGGGCAGAAATTGTGGGTGAGTATGATCAGAAAATACGCTGTGTTTGCTCAACAGTCTCAATTAATACAATATCATTTGTAAAATTACTTGCATATAATGTGTATATCCCACATTGAAAAGGTTTATATAATTTCCTACCTCAGTTCTAACTTTGGAAGTCATGCCACACAAAATTTCATACGAAAGTATGGGTAACCTGTAAAACTACAAATTTCTTAGCTCCACCACAGACCTGATAGTTCAGGATCCCCAGGCCCCTGATCTGGAGAGGCAGTCAATTTAAGAGAATTGTTGTTGCAGCCAGATACTTAATACTATTGATTTATTACTTGAGGCAAAATATAAATTGGCAGGGAATAAAACATTGTAGAGCAGAGAAATGGCTGGCGATCATTCACATTCCTGAAGTTAACCTTCAAGAACTCATTAGATTTTCTGAAACCTAAAAAAAAAAAAAAAAAAAAAAAAAAAGTCACTTTTGCATGGGGGGAGTAATTAAATTGAAATATACTCAAATTTTCTACAAATGTCAGAAATACATTCCATGAAAAAAAGCAAACCAAAACAAAACAAACCAGAAGATAAACTTATTTTGTCCTTATTCTGCTTAGTGAAAGTTACGTCTTGAACTTCCGATTCTTCACACTTCACAGTATCACCAGAGTGGTTAAATGGTAATTAATGTGTTCTTTAGGTCATAGCTGAGATGCACAAATACACAAAAGGTTAACACCAACAGATTTATATAAAACTGTACTTCGCAATGTGTTTATACCTTTCCTAGGCTCCTGTTAGCCTCCAGTTTGATTAGAGTTGCGTATATGATGAAGAGCTACGAGAGTAAAACTGTAGCTGAGGTGGAATGCTTAGAGAAACTCTGGGTAGATTTAACCCAATATAGATGCCTCATAATATGTAATAAAATCTGGTGTGTTTGAACATATTAATAATAAACTCATAAACACCAATAATGTATCAGTGTCACATTACGAAAACAAATTAATAACACACTTCCCCTGGCTGTCATTTAGACAAGAGTGAACCAGGATGTGAACTCTCTGCTTCACTCTCCCTTTGTCTCTCATCATCACAGCCTGTTCTATGAGTTTGAATCTGTGCCTTCCTGAGCATTGTCCTACGTTATCTGTGTCTGCTCTCTGCGCATGTGTCACCAGCAAACAGCTTTGATCTCTCACCTATCAAACACAACAGAAAATACCACATGGGAAAGAAATGAGGTCAAGTTCACAGACATCTTTAAAATAATTTTACTTGGGTTTCAGTCACTAGTTCCAACTGTACCACAGCTGGCCTAGACAACATACAGTACTATAAACACCATCATTTAGGAAACAATATTGGCATATTGCACTCAACATATAAGGTGGATAATCATTTTAATATTTCTTTCAACTTCTATGTGTTGTTCACAACAACTGATAATCATAACACACATACAGACCTACATTACTCATCGATAAGGAGCATGGGAGGGTATATAATTTGAGATTACACTTAAGCGTTAACTTAATTTGTAAAAGTTGATTATGGGAAATCCAGGGCAAGTAAGGTTCATTGTCACATGGTGCTCTTAAAGGCATATTAAACAAAAAGGTTGGCACAGAAGAGGATAGAAGTTTTAAGTGACCTCAACGTAGTATTATTAACTTTGACAGTAATGTCCAGAAAAAATTGAGTCTCTAAGAATGTGAGAGAAATCTTTATCATAATATTTCTCCAGTACAAAACCCAAACACAAAAGTAGACAAAAAACAACTAGTTGAGTGAATTTAGATACCTCTGACTGATATGGCTACAGTATGTAGTAATCAGAGAAAACATTATGGAGAACCCCAAATAATAACTAAAGGCTCATAGGTTTTGTTTACCAATAACATACCCTATCTGGACAGTTAAAATAAAAAACTAGAAAAAAGACAAAAACTTGAATTCTGAAGTTAAAATAAAAACAAAATAACAACAAATAAATGAAAACAAAAACCAGAACAAACTAGCTCTAAGCACAAAGAAAATTTGTAATTAATAGGCAGATTTTTTTCCTAATTTTGAATTTTCTTTTTTACTGTTTATATAACAAATTATCTATGGCTTATTTAAGGTTGTTATAGTACTTGGTGCTTATTTTTTAATTATTATACTAACAAATGTTTCATTTTGGCATTTCATACTTCTCTCACTCTTCTTGGTCTCCTACCCATCCCCACTTCCATATATTACATGTTCAGCTTGCATGTCATATATAGTGTACTCTTCCCATTTTCTCCAAAGTTTTTTCTCCTCTTCTGATCTCATTTTTGATTTCAGATGATTATCTGTTTTCATACTCACATAGATACACATATTATGAAAATTAAAATTTAGCATTCACATATGAGAGAGAATGTAGGACGAATTGCTAAACAGTCTTATTAATAAAAAATCCAAAGCCAGATATTGAGATGAAAACCTGAGAGATCAGAAAAGCAGAAAGAAGCCAGCAATGTTATTACCACTTGGAGATCCTCTGCCAAAATAGCTACTTCCTGTATATCCACGCCTATATGCCTTTCTGTTTTACTACCTCATTTTCTCTCTCCATCGAGCTACATCACTTCCTCTTCCTGCCCAGCTCTGTCACATCCTTTCTGTCTGTACATACTTCCAGACTTTTATGGTTAACTACTGTTGGAATTTAAGGCATGTGCCACCATGCCTGGTTCTGTTCCTAGCATGGCCTTGAACTCACTGAGATCCAGACAGATCCCTGCCTCCTGAGTGATAGGATTAAAGGTGTGTGCTACCATTGTCTGATTTCTATGTTTACTATAGTGGATGGCTTTTTCCTCTGATCGACAGATAAACTATATTAGGGTATACAGATAAAATATCACCACAAGAGAATGTGTATTTGATTTTCTGAATCATGGTTAACTCAATTAACACAGTAACTTCCATATGCACCAATTAAAAAAAAACACATAATTTCATTATTGGTTAGATCTGAGTAAAGTAACATGTCTATATATACCATATTTCACTATTCATTAATTAATGGACAATAAAAGGGATTGAATTTTCTTGCTAATGTAAACAAAGCAGAGGTAAAAATGGATTATGTGGGACCGTGCAAATGCCATAGTCAGCAGAGCAATGATCCAGATGCGACAAGAAAGAAATCTGGTTCAACACGACTTAACCACTGTTGGCTCAAACTTTTAGAATTTCACCTGGGCAATTTATTTGAGAAATATTTAAGACATTACAATTTTGGGAAAAAATTACCCCTATGTAACACAATCCTCTGTGCACAAGAAGGCATAATTGCATAGAAACGCATCTCAAAATGCATGGCATTTCTTCCATAAAGATGGGTTCTGATGATAGGCTATGTATATTATCTTAAGAAACCTAGGCTAGGATCTGGTGCGGTCTCAGTCGCGGTCATATAGATCATGTAGAGATCATCTGGGCTATTATCCATCTCGAGTCCTAGTTGTGTATACTTGGGGGAGCCCCTGGCCATATGGATCATGAAAAAGTCATCTAGACTATTAGCCATCTCTGTTCCCACTTGTGGGAGCTTGGTATGGCCTGGTCCTACAGATACAGATCACAAAGCTATTAACCATCTCCATTTTATACATATATATATATATATATATATATATATATATATATATATATCACTGTACTTCTGAAGTATAATTTGATGTCAGTTATTGTGATATTTCCAGCATCATTCTTTCTATTTTGAATAGTTTTGGGATCTGTGGTCTTTTCTAGTTACAAGTGATTTTTAATATCTCTTAGTTTAGGTCTATGGAGAATAATATATCAGTTTTGATGGGGTTTGTGTTGAATGTAAAGATTAGTTTTGCTACTATTTCCATGTCACAATACTGATTACTCCCAACCAGTAACATGAATATTATTTCCATTTTTCATATATTTGTCAATTTCTTTCTTTAGTCTTTTGAACTACTCATTGTAATTATCTTTTACTACATTGGTTAGGTGTATCTCTATGCTCTTTATTTTTTAATTGTACTCTGAAAAATATTTAAAAAATAATTTATATCTCAAGATTGTTTTGGTTTATAGAAAAGCAACTTTTTATGTTGATTTTCCTTTTTGTCCTATTATCTAACTTTACTGGATAGTATCCATCAGATCTGAGAGCTTTTTTTTTTTATAGAATCTGTGTTATCTTTTAACTATAGTCATATCATATACCATAAAATAATTTGACCTTTGAATCAGACAGGGAAGTTAAACAATGATGGCAAATATCTTATTGACTTTAATGGAATAAAATAGACAATATGTGAGAAAATGGGTACTATAAAACAGTAGAGGGAAAATAGAAGATATGAAAAAACGAATGCCAGAAGGAAAATAAGAATGAGAAGTTCAACCGAACTAGGCCCTCTGAACGTGGGTGAAAGTTGTGTGGCTTGATGTACTTGTGGGTCCTCTGGCAATGGGACTAGGACTTGCCCTCAGTCCACAAACTGGCTTTTTAGACTCCATTCTCTGTGGCACAGTGCCTTACTCAGCCTCGATGCAGGAGGGAGGGGCTAGGTCTAGCCCCAACATGGTATAACAGCCTGTGTTGACCACCCAAGGGAGGCCTTACCCTCTATGAGGAGGGGATGGAGGTGGGATGGGGATAGGTGGGGGGAGTGGGAGAAGAGTAGGGAGAGGGAATAGGTTGGTAAGTAAAAGGAAAGAAAATCTTTTTTAATTATATATGTGTATATATACATATATATGAGAAATTCCTTTGATGAACTCATCAATGGACTATAAAAACACAAACTAGAGCCAGGCAGTGGTGGAGCACCCCTTTAATCCCAACACTTGGGAGGCAGAGCCTCTGTGAATTCAAGGCCAGCCTGGTCTACAGAGTGAGATCCAGGACAGGCACCAAAACTACACAGAGAAACCGTCTCAGACAAACAAAAACAAAAACAAAAACAAGAACAAAACCCCACAAATTAGCGCTATCGAAGGCTTCTCAAACTATTTCAAGGAGAATACAGGGGAAAAACTTAATAGATTACCCTAATAGTAAGAAATATAGCACAGTTGCAAAGGAATGACATGAATGTAATAGGGACACAGGAAAGAAAACAAATGTTAAGGTAAAGGAAGAAGACATCTAGCAACAATGTCTGAATGTTTCTGAAAATCAATGAAGGCTGAAATGTATATTCACGAAATTCAATTAACTATAAGAAGTGTAAGAAAATCAGCACCATGCTTCTTAGTTTTAATTGTTAGTCATTCAAACACATTTTTAAAAAAGGCTTTTATAGAAGCCATGAGTAAGTAACATCATCTAAGTAAGAATAGAATTTGACATAAAAAATCCACGTAAGCTATATGATTTTGTAGAGTGAGATTTAGAATATTGAGCACTATTTAGAAAAAATCGTATTATCAATAAAATTATATTCAATGATTTTTTTTCAAACAAACAATAAACAGACTACATTAGAAAGAAAAAAACTGTGAATTCATTGTAGGGGGTAGCCATTCCAGCTTTGGTCTGGAAGTTCCAACCCCCACTGAGGCTTGGTAACTATCTCCCCTACAAGGCGGGGCCAAGGGAGGTCCCTGAAGACCAGAGATTCAGACAAGCAGCTTTCTGTGTTCCTGGACCGTGGAGGTTGACGGAGCAGAGCTCCAGAGAACACTGCTGGACTGCGATACTCCTTCCCAAGACCCTTCAACCTACCTATCTTTTCATTTGTAAGTTGTGCCACTAATAAAGTGTTGTGGATATCGCTCTATATAAATAAAACACTGATTGGCCAGTGGCCAGGCAGGAAGTATAGGCGGGGCAAGGAGAGAGGAGAATTCTGGGAAGTGGAAGGCTGAGTGGGAGAGACCTGCCAGCCACAGCCATGACAAGCAAGACATAAGGTACCAGTAAGCCACTAGCCACGTGGCAACTTATAGATTAATAGAAATGGGTTAATATAAGATAGAAGAAGTAGATAACAAGAAGCCTGCCACAGCCATACAGTTTATAAGTGATATAAACGTCTGAGTGATTATTTTATACGTGGGTTGTGGGACTGCGGGGCTTGGTGGGACCTGGAGAGAAGCTCTCCAGCTACAATTCAGCTTTTGCAAATATGCCTGTTCTAGTTGAACCTCTAATGCTGTCATAAGACCATATCAAGAAACAACTCAGGGACAAAAGGATGTATTTGGTTTATGGGACCTTGTCACAGTAATCATAGAGAGAAGTTAGGGCAGAACCCAAGTACGAGCAGCACCAGAAACAATAGATGAATGCTGCTTATAGGCTTGCTTGCCATTGCTCTTTCAAGTCTACTTTGCTATACAAATCAAGATCATCTGTCCAAAGATGGTACCGACTACAATAGATTGTTCCCTTCCACTGAATCAAGAAAATGCTCCACCCACTTGCCTGCTGCCCAAGCCAATGGAGGCAATTCTCTGAATGAGTTTTTTTCCCCCCAGGTGACTCTAGTTTGTAACAAACTGTTAAAGTCAAACCAGCACCATGCCCTATTGGAAATTTTTAATTATTTTCTTCAGGGAAAAGAAATCATGCATTTTAGAGATTTACATCTCTGAAGGAAATAGAGTGAGAGGGAATCAGTGATAGAAAAGAGAGGCAAGGAGAAGAGGAAGGAGGTAGGAATAGAGGGAGAGATATTGACAGAGAGAGCTATAAAACTGTACATTAAGATAAGATAATATTTATTTTACCTATTAATTAAGTCAAAACACTGTTTACTTCATTGATAACATTTCAATATAAGATAGCGCAGATTTTAAGCTATGTGAGCAAATGAAAGTAATTCTGTGAAAAGGCTGCCTGGAAGATATTTATCCTAAGTCTGTTTGCAGGAAGGCATAAATTAGCTAAAATTATATGTTGCAAACTCTAAGGTGACTACTAGAAGAACTCTAACTTATTTGTTAATAGATGAAATGAAGCCGTAAAGTATCCCATTAAATTCAGAAAAAAATCGATAAAAAATCTGGAAATAAAATAGAAACTAAGAAGCAGAATTGATTAAAAATGATTACAAATACAAAGATTATAAGTACACAGAGCTTTGTAATCTCTTATATGCCAATGGTGAAAATATACCAAATAAAAGAGAACTCTTGATCAATGACACGCTGTGCACAAACAAGCAAAAACAGAAAATTGCATTGAGTGAAAATATTTAGGGCTCAAAAATGAACTGTCAAAAAAGATACTTCACATTAACTCTAACAAAAAATATATCTAGTGTAGGCTCATTAACTTCAGAGAAACTAGTTTTAAGAACAGTTAAGTAACTTGTCAAAATAAGCAATAAGAGACACTATCATATTAAGATTATTGAAACAATTGCTTCTAAAAGATATAATGACCTTACTTTTCTTAAAGACAGCTCTTCTTAATAAAAAAAAATAGAATAACAACTTGAAATATTTATTTTATTATATCAAACTTAATGAACTCTTTCCCATTAACATTAAAATTAAGATATAATACATGAATAAAGCAGTTATTTGCATGGAACTTTTTGTTTATTTGGTTTTTGTTTGTTTGTTTGCTTGCTTGTTTTCCAGGGCTGAAGGTTAACCATGGCCATGAAAATGCAAATCAATCTACCACTAAACTTCTATCCCAGCCCAGCATGGAAGAGAAAAATTGGATTTAGGAGTACAATTTCAAACCTCTAGTCTTCTCCTCTAGTCCTGCTCAAGTCTCTGAGGTTTACAGTTATATACCCATGCAATAGCAATGCTCTGGCTAAGGCGAGGTTACCAGGCTTGAATTCCCTTAGGATCAAAAGGAGGGGCAATAATATCCACACAAAGTACAGTAATTGTCAGCTATCAAAGCAACCCAAATGGGCAGTGACTAATGGAGAAAGAAATCAACTAAATCCTAATTTGGTTAGAAGGGAAATTATGTGCCCAAACTATATTCTTAGAAGTGGTTAGGTAAAGTGTTAGGAGTCTATCAGTGGCAAGTAAAAGTAAAACTGCCTTATTTTCCTTTGGCCGCTTATGTGTCCCAGCTATCTAAGCTGCCACCATTTTCTGGTATGGTGGGGTAGTACACTCGATAGCTAGGCAACCTAAGTCACAGCTTGACATACCAGGTAAGTAAAAACCCTTTAGATCTCAGTTAATTGATCTAGAGTAGAGATAGCATTCGAAAGAAAGAAAGTTAAGCTTAATTATCACATCCACCAGGTCTGGGCAGTAGTCTTAGTGGATGATTTTCTAAACTTCAGTCTAAGAAAGTCTGGAAAGTATCTCAGATAAGATACTTTAGTCTAGAGAATGTCCTGGCTGGATGTTGCTAATGACGATAATTACAGAAAGGTCTGAAATTAGGGGTCTGGCTGTGTAATGCTGTTAGCACAGTTGGGAGAATGTTGTCAAATATCCCAATAGTAATGGGGAAATTGTGCCCAATGAATGATCAAACACACTGTTCTTAGGGAAAAAAAAATGAATGGAAGAGCTATGACAGCATGCAAGAAATTCATTGCAGGAGATAGCTGATATTCAAAAGCCAGTAATACCAAGTCTTCCTTGAGTCCTCCGGAAATGCCCTTGGCTTCTTCCAGGTATAGCTTTGTCATAGTCAGCTGAATTTCTACTTCATATTTTACAATCCTGCAGCAGTTATTTTTTATTCTCCATTATTAACAGGTGGTATTAATTCATAAAACACTTTTCTTAGAACCTTTACACTGGCAATTATAAGAAAATATAGATTTTAGTTTCCAGATCTTGAAAAATAGGTAATTTTATGTGATATTTTTGTTTTTGTTAGGTAAAACTTCCTTAATAGATTTACAAACCAAATAATTAGAAGTTATTTCTTTGAGCATCATACATGCACTGTTATCCTTTTCACAACACCACACTGCCATTTTTAAGAAAGTTCTTTATTCATTTTACATACCAAGCACAGATCCCTTTCTCATCCCTCTTCCTTCTCCCCTTTAGCCTTTCCCCATGACCATCCCCCGCCCCAATTCTCTCCTCCAAAATGGTAGGGGCTCCTGTGGAGAGTCAACAAAGCCTGGTACATTTAATTGAGGCAGGACCAAGCCCCTCCACCCTACATCAAGGTAAACAAGGTGTCCAATCATAAGTAATGGGCTCCAGAAAGCCAGTTTATGCACCAGGGATAAATACTGATCCCACTGCTAGGGGTGCCTCAAACAGACTACACAATTGTTCCATATGCAGAGGGCCTAGTCTGGTCCCAAGCAAGTTCCACAGCTGTTGGTCTAATGCTCATGAATTCCCATGAGCTTGGTTCAGTGGTCTCTGTAGATTTCCCATCATGATCTTGACCACCACCCACCCCACCATTGCTCATGTAATCCCTCTTCCCTCTCTTCAACTGGACTCCTGGAAAATATCCTGAGTGAGTCAACCCAGACTCAGAAAGATAAATATGGTATGTACTCACTCATAAGTGGATACTAAATGTAAAGCAAAGCAAAGGATAATCAGACTATATAATAATACAATATATTATTATAATAATATATAATATATAACATATATAATATCAGTTAATTCATCCAGTAACTGATGGAAGCAGATGCAAAGATCCACAGCCAAGCACTCTAAGTCTTATGGCATCCCTTTATACATTATCAATGGGCAATTATTATCTGCTCAGTTTGGGAGTAGGCAGAATCCTATTATCAAATGTACTTATTTTATGATTTTTCTATGTGGAGGTGCCCCATCCCATATCTACCCCATCCTGCTCTAACTAAAGACTTTTCCCAATTTGAATCCACATTCACTACAACAGTTTTTTAAAAAATCAGCAAAGCTTGCTTTGTTCCTCCCTACATCTCCCTCTATTTTGACTGTTATGTCATTGTCTTTGTTTTGGCTTTTCTTTCATACTCACTTTTTGCTCAAGAACTTGATTACAACTAATTTTGCAGTGTCTTTAGTTCTTTGGCAACAACTTCTTTCAATCTTTTAGAAACAGTCATTTGACTACATCCTGAGAATTTCACCTACACTGTGGTTTCACCTCTTCCCTTTTCTATAGAATTATTTTTCTAGAATGTATATTTCAGGAGGTCATAAATGTTTTCTGTTTTACTATTATTATTTTTTCTTTTTGTGCACACAGTGTCTCCCAAACAGTGCATGTTGTAGACACTAACTACCAGTTATTTAAACAAATCCCCAATGCAAACTCCTTAGGGATTGCAAGTCCTATCATCCATCAGAATAGGGTGAGACATTTGTCTGAAGTGCTAATTTCAACTCCTCTACTGAAGGACTACTGTTCTGTGGTCTGGGCTTGGGCCAGAATTTATTTTTAATAAGCAGATGCTGTTCTTGCCTGAGAAACTAGATCACTGCTGTATTTTTAACTGGCACTAAATTTGGGATAAATAAAAATTTAACACTTTAAAGTAAATGTTTGTAAATTCACATGTTTTCTTTTATAAATATTTGTATTTTTATTTCTGAAAAATGTCTGTCTTTTTCTCATGTTAAAAGAACATGATTTCTCAGAATACATAAAGTGTCTAAGGATTTTGTCATTTTCCCTTCATTTTGGCTCTCCATCACTGAAATTATTATTTATTATCTTAGTGACATATAGAATCTTACAGAAAGATAATTCAAAAAGTGTTACTACTATGAATGCTGTACTTTATCTCCAATAATTTGAATATTAAGTGTGTGCTACTTGACCAGAGAGTTAGCAAATAAGATTAAAAGTGAAAATAATAAAAACTGCCCTTACTTGTCAGTTAGTTCTCAGAACTTTATTTCTGCCCTAAAAGATTTGTGTTGTATTTTATTAAGTTACATATTTGACTGTGATAAATTATATAACTTCTCTTTTTAATTTACTTACATTGTTTTACTTAATATTCCTTGAGTACATATAGTCAGAGAATACTATTTTAAGAAATTTACAGTTTACATGAATTTTTAAAAAAAATCAGTGACTATTGCCATGCTGGTAATTGTTGCCGTTCAGAGGAGTTGTAGGTGGACAAGATTATTTAATTCTTTCTGTCCATTGGCAGAATGCATAATATTTTCTGAAGCAATAGAATTTAGATTGTTGGAACTTTCAAGTTAGATCCATCTCAAATTATAGGAGACTTCTGCTGTAGGTGCATGGTTTCTTCATCAATAAGGGCCCTTCTTCAAATCTGGTTCATCTACAATTCTTCCAGGGAGCATTATTAGGCCAAGTAGCTGAATTCTCTTTAAGAGGTGGGGTGTGAGTGAGTGTGTGTGTGTGTGTGTGTGTGTGTGTGTGTGTGTGTGTGTGTGTGTATTGGACATATTTTAGGTAAATAGAAAACCATTTGATTCTTTGAGGTTTCATCAAAAATATCAATGTCATTTGTCTCCCCTTCCTCCTTCTGTATTGACTTCCCTCACCTCCCCAGTATATTATATATTGAAATTTAATAAGTGAAAGTAAAATATATTATATTGCTTTTTTTGGGGTCAATTTGATATGAGCTAAAGTCACCTAGAAGAGTGAATCTCAACTGAGAAAATACCCACATTAGAGTGACAAATCATGATTGACAATTGATGTGGAAAGACCCAAACCATGAGGTTTAGTGCCATTCCTGGGCACATGGCCCTGGGAAGTACAAGAAAGCAAACTACTCAAGTCACCTGGAATAAGAAAGTAAGACGTATTCCTCCTTGGCTGCTGCTTCAGACTTCCTCCAGACTTCTGCCTTGGTTTGCCAAACAAATTCTTCCCACCACAACTTGCTTTTGTTCAGAGTTTATCACAGCAAAAAACCCAACCTAAAATACATATGGAAATAAAAATGATAAAGACAAGAGTGTTTAAGTAGCTTTTCATATTAGGGACCTGTAAATATAAAGTTCCAACTTGTGTGAGTATGCTGTGTCCATGATACTTCATACCTGCAAAAAAATGTTGAATTAATTCAATTGGCATTTTGAAATATAGAAAGATTGACTCAGGAACAATAAATTCTGAGACCAGATACCAGATGTGAATTCAGACAACTGTATTCCAATATGATTATTTACATTAAGGAAGTTTTTAATGGGTGAGGTCTGTTGGGAAAGATAATTATTCTTCAAATTTTTGAATTTATTTTAAAATTTTTATTAACATAATATTTATGCATACTTAAAAGTCTGATATGATTTTGTTTCATGTGAACTAATGAGTAACTTGGCATATTTACTAAATGTATCTCTCTGAATATTTCACTTGGGCTACCTTGATCAGTCACTTGAAAGGAGGTATCTTGTGCATTCAAAGCAAGTACATTCATATTCCTCTCTTCTGTTTTGGAATAAATAATATATAATTGTAATTTATCTTTGCTGTATTGTGCCACAGAGTATCAGAATTTATCTCTCCTGTCAAACAGTAACATTGTAACCACTGATTAACATAGCCTCTCTTTCTTTTTAAATGCTAATAAAAATATAATAGTTAAATCTGGTAGACTTGAACATGAAACACTTTATAAAAGAGAATTTTTTCTGCTTTTGTGGGGAAATTGAGAATAAACAAGGCATTGTAAATCAAAGCATTGGTATTTTCAGGTTATTCTCTTCAATTTGAACTGTCTCTGTGGCATATTGTTCTGAGGGCTAGAAACAGAAAAAATATTTTATTGAAATACTGACTGAATTTCATATGGCAGTGTATGTAGATAACCTGCCTGCAGTGGTCCAGTATATAGGAAGAAAGAAATTGGAGACAAGGATACTGAGAAGTATGTGGTGAAAACTTCTCATTTCACAAGCTTCCTGCAGAGCAGTTAAAACCGAGGATAAATTTAGTCAAGACAGTGTGAGATAGTAGGAAATATACTTTTGCCAAGCTGAGCTTGGAATCAACACAGTTTAAGATTTAGCACTAGCTCACAGTTCTTAGTTCCAGAATTCACATATGCTCTCAGGCAGTTCATGAGGAAATTGGCTAAGCCTCACTGCAGATCTTTTCAGAAGGTTTCAAAGTCACACGGTGGTCACATCATAAAGGAGAGAACAACCAGATGGAGAAAAACATGAACTGTTTCCAAGACACTGAGAATCCAAACGGTAAGGTAGAATGTGTCAGAAAAACATTGTGTATGACTAAGTTGAGAGTGACTAGGACTGAATGCAACCAGCCAAAATATCTACCAATGACCAGCAGGATGAGCGGGAGCAGGCAGAAAGGCATCCTTGCTGTAGAGGCTTTGAATAAGACTAGCATCAGATATCACACTCTACCTGAGCTTAGCCAAAGCCAGAGAAGCAATCTACTGTGGATCAAGTACCAAATGCATTTTTATTTTCAGTTCATATAGCATTGATTCTCCACACCGCATTCAACATGTCAGTAACCATGAGAAAAAGAAAATGTTAGAAGGCTGAGACATTAAAATAAGGGGCTGAATTATATAGAAAACTTAGGTTGAGAAACTGAATTATTATTACTGGATTTATTTAATTTTGGTTTTATTATGATGTTATTCATTGTAATGATCACTCCATTAATAATGACAAAATTAATTATATGTGGGATAAAACTTCCTTGTTATCATTAATTTACTATGAGTTTATTTAGAAAACTACCTATCATTAACTTACACGTCTGTATTCTTCTTGTGAACATTTGATTAATGTTTTAGTTAGGGTCTCTTCTGCTGTGATGAAACACCATGGAAAAAAGCAGCTTTGGGAGGACAGGGTTCATTTGGCTAACACTTACACATCACAGTTCATCACTGAAGGAAGTCAGATATAGCAAGACCTGGAAGCAGGAGCTGATGCAGAGGCCTTGGAGGGGTGCTGCTTACTCATTTTCTCCCCCATGGATTGTTCAGCCTGTTTTCTTACAGAACTCAAGACAATGGGCTAGGCCATTCCCCATCAATCACTAACTAAGAAAATGTCCTACAGCAGTGTTCTCAAATGTCCTAATGATGCAGCCCCTTAATATTATTCCTCATGTTGTGGTGATTCCCCACAACCATAAAATCATTTTTGTTGCTACTTCATAACTGTAATTTTGCTATTGTTATCAATTATTGTGTAAATGTCTGTATAGTGTAAATTTCTGATGGTTTTATGTGACCCCTATGAAAGGGTCTTGTTCATCCTCCAAAGGAGTCATGATTCACTGATTGAGAATCATTGCTTTACATGCCTACCTACTGCCTGATCTTAATGGATGCATTCCCTTAATTGAGGCTCCCTCCACTTAGATGACTTTAGCTTATATCAAGTTGACATAAAACTGCTCAGCACAATAAATATGTGTAATTTAGAAGGCTACAAAATTTATATGTAGTTTGAATGCATTCCTTATATAAAAATAGTTTAGTATTAAGAATATATAAAAAAAAATTAAAATTGGTCAAAAAAGCAATTGAGCAAGTCAAAAATGGTCCTGGGGTATGAATAGAACATTCTCAAAGGCAGAGAAAAATGGGGGAAATACCTCAAAAATGTTCACCTTTCTTAGTAATTATGGAAAGGTAAACCAAAATACTTCAGAGATTCTATTTTAGGCCAGTCAGAATGTCAATGATCAACAAAATACCTGACAACAAATACTGGATGGAATGTATGGAAATGGAACTCTCATTCACTTTAAACCGACCTAGCCATAGAAATTAGTGTGGTGTGTTATCAAAAGGTTAAAAATTAATGTGCCATAAGGCCTATCTACATATCTCCTTCGCATTTACCCAAAGGCAGCAGAGATACTTGCTCATTCATGTTCATTGCTGTCTATTCACAATAGTTAGGAAATTAAAACAACTTAAATATTCTCAAATGACTAATGGATAACGAAAATGCCATATATAGACATATTGGAATACTATTTACCTATAAAAAATGAAATCATGAACTTTGCAGGTAAATGAATGAAACTGGAAAAAAACAAACAAACAAACAAAAACAAAAACAAAAACAAAAACAAAAACAAAACCCCTCACTTTGAATGAGGTAACAATGACCCAGAAAGACAAACTTTGCATGAAAATAAGAGGTGGTGGCTGTGGCTTGCTAGGCATCTCTGATCTTTCAGCTTTCACCCTGCTATCTGGCTCCAGGTTTTTATTATAAGACCATTTAGAGCATGAGCAGACAACCCTGAGATTGTGTCTCATGCTCTACTGACTGAGCTAGCTGGGTTTCTCCCTCATCTGAGCCTTCTAGCTTCAAATTTTCAGATGTGACTAGATATATTCTGAAATAACTTTAGAATCCAGAAACATAAAAATACACCATTGTGGAAGTGGGAAGTAGGGTATCAATAAGAAAGGAATAGTAGCGTATATGTAATATGAAGGACAAATGGGGAAAACAGGGGATAAAATATAGGTAGTGGAGAAGGAAATAGATACAGAAGGAAATATGAATTAAAAAAAGAAAAGATATCTGAGAAAGTCATAAGAAATTAGATGATTAACTATGTACCTACAAGTACCTATGATGCACATAACTTGATGTATAAACATACATATATAGTTTAAATAGAATTTCATTATTTGGGATGACAGTGCTTCCTCCAAGAGTTAAAAGCCATCAATGAAAAATTCCACCACTAAGCATGACATGAGAAGCTCTCATTTAAGTTGTTGGTAAGGTTTGTCCAAGTGATTCCCGAATCATTATTGACTATTGCTATTTCCCTTGGTTGCTCCCAGTCAATTCTCAAATCATTATTGACTATTACTATTTCCCTTGGTTGTTCCCAATTATCTGAGGTAAATCCCTATTGTTAAAGCTACTATTCACTTTAGACAGAGGGCACAGATGCTCCTAAAATGCAACTGACCTGAAAGCCTCCTCCATGTGGACTACTTCTGTAGTCCTAGGAGGCATTATTCACAAGAGGGAAACAGCCAGGAGTTCTTCTCAGCTATGATGCCTGTGAACCACACTAACAACCAGATGTGGCACATGCAGAGATCCACAACCATGCACCAGACCAAGCTCTGAGAGTCCAGTCGAAGAGAGGAAAGAGGGATTACATGAGCAAAAGGCATCAAGATCATGATAGGGAAATCGACAGAGACATTTGAAACAAATTCAAAGGAACTCATGTACTTTATTTAGACAGCTGTGGAACCTGCATCTGACCTGAGTAGACCCTTTTCATACGGGAGACAGTTATGTAGCTGGGTCTGTTTGAAGGCCCCCTGAGAGTATGATCAGGACCTATCCCTGGTGCATGAGCCAGCTTTCAGGATCCCGTTACCTATGATCAGACACCTTGCTCACTCCTGAAAAAAATCAGGGAGGGGCTTGATCCTGCCTCAACTGAATGTACCAGGTTTAGCTGCCCTCCCATGGGAGAACTTACCCTGTTGGAGGATGGGATGAGGGGTGGGGAGGGAGACATGGATGGGAGCAGGAGGAGGGATAAGAGGGGGATCTGTGGTTGCTATGTAAACTGAATTAAAAAAATAATAAAACAATTTAATAAAAAATGGAAAGAGAAGAAAAGTAAAAAAGTCACATTTCTTGCAATGAAAGTTACGGGAAAATTCCATTAAGTCTTCTTTTTCTGGGACAGGCTTTTTTTTTAATCAAACATAATTCCAGCTGCAGAATTGCAGATGTTTCTTATTTTTTCACCACTTTGACTAGTTCCTCCCATTTCCTTTTTATCTGCATCTTAAGAAATATACAGCAATTGGTAGCTTTGTTACATCCTTTTCATATGTAAGATTTTGGTTCTTATGTTTCTTCTTGGACTTTCTCTTTCATTTGGCTGTTTTGGATTGATTACAACATGCCAACATACAAGTTTCTTGGATCATCCTGCTTTGGGTTCTCTTAGATTCTATGAGTGTGATGTGGTTGCTGTCATAATTTAAAGCTAGTCTTTGCCACAAAAGCATCTATCACATTCTCCTTCAGATATTTCCATTATGTGTATGTTATATTCTTTTGTATTTTATCTCACAGTTTGCATAGTTTCTTCCATTTTCTGTGTCTTTTATATATTCCTTTTAGTTTTGAAGGTACCTGTTACTATTTTTCAAGTTCACCATTACATTCCTACACCATGTATAATATACTAATACATCTGTCAAAGTAATTGTTAATTCATTTTATATTGTTTTTGAAAGATTCATATATTTACCTTTTTGTTTCTATAATATATTGTTGTTTGCTGTGTATTTTTTGAGATAAGATATTGTAATAAATTCCACATTGTCAATGGCAGATATGTGCCACCATTCTTGATTCCTTCCTTTTATTTATTTTTATTTACTGTCTCTCTGCCTATAATATACCTTTCTTCTTGCTTAGTATATGAATGTAGTGTTTCCTACTGGAACTATTAACACATTAATCATGCTCCATTTAAATACTATCTAGTAATTCTAATACCCTAGGTATATCTGAGTTTCCTTCTGATGCTTGATATATTTCTTGGAATTGATCTTTATTTTTTATTTTACCTTTATTATAAAAAACATTGCAAATAAATAAAAGCATCACACACATATATTAATCAGACTCAATCTATACATTTCAATTAACTTATATGCAGTTAGAATTGACATTCAAAATGGAAGCTTATGAAACATCTTGTTAAATTTTTGTACTTCTATCAAATATGTTTTATGCTCTTATTATTATGGATATTTTCCTTGCCCTCTAATATTTTAATAGAATTTGAAAATATTTTATTTGTAAATTGGTATGATATATCAAACAATAAATATGAATATAATTTGGACTTTGGTTGTTTTGTTAATTGCTGATGTTTGTTTTAATTATTGGGCAAGGTCTTACCGTGTAACCCAGGCTGTGTATAGACTGATAAGCAGCTTACCTTAGGCTATTGAGAGTCAGGATTACAGCTCTGCACCACCGTTCTTCTCTGTAATTTGATTCTTGGTGAGAGGTTCAGGTAAATCTGCCTAAGAACAGTACTGTGGTTACAGGTAGTTGAAGCTGTATAGGTATGGTAAACTACTCATTCAACACACATCTCAGGAACACACAATATGCTTCACAACATAAACATGCTATCATTAGTGCAGAATAGAAGAAATATGTCACCTGACCTCAGATATTCTTCACATCAATGAATAGAAAATAGAACACTATAATGACCAATGAATAGTGTAACTAATGCCAAGGTTAAGCTATGAATTAAATGCTATGAACTGTGTTAATGGTTGCAATAGTGGCAGACAAACTTTGGCAATAACTACCGTGTCTGCAATTTAGATGTAAGGTCCACTCCAGAAGAAGAAAATCATGTCTGATACTGGAAACCTAGTCAACTTCTCTGGACTAGTGAAGTCATGGAGAATTCACAACCACCAATCTATTAAACTAGCATAATCCCTAACAACAATCTAAATAATTATTTGTTAATCCAATTAATGACAATATTATGTCTTCAAATTCAGGTCTGAAATTCTAGGCTGATATATGAATGTCATTCATTAGTATTCACTTATTAATTTATATATACTTTTATTTAATTTATTTATGTTACATCCTGACCACAGTCTCCCCTCTCCTCTCTTCTCACTCCCTTTCCCCACCTCCATTCCCCCATCCCCAATCTACATAGCCACTGTATTCCCTCAGAAAGGGTAATACCTTCCATGGGCATCAGTGAAGTTTGGCATATCAGGCTGTAAGACCAAGCACCTCCTCTTGTATTCAGGCTGGGCAGGACAATCCAGCATGAGGAATAGGGTCTGAAGAGCCATTCAAAGCACCAGGGACAGCCCCTGCTCCCATTGCCAGGAGTCACAAAAATAAACCAATACACAACTGTCACAAATCCCATGCTTGCTCCCTGATTATTGGTTCAGACTCTGAGTTGCCATGATCGAGATTAATCATTTTTGGTTTATTCTTATACTCATAGGTAAGTTTAGCTGTCCCTGATTGTGAAAACACTTTTTAAGCATCATATATGCATATGGGTTTCTAGGAAAGTTGACAAATACAAATTAGAATGAGAAGCAGAAATGGGCACTAAAGGGATAACACATTATGTGTATTGTCAGTGAGACTGAAATAAAATTACCGGCTACTAAACAAAACACGTGAGTAATAACAATGAAAATTTTCAAAACGATTATGGTATACTAAGCTTTTATATGAATAATTTCATTTGAGCTTCACAGTAACATCGAGAGATAAATGCTACTAATGCTGTGTACATTTGAGAGAGGAATATTGTGAAAAATAGCTACTTAGGTAAATGATTAAGTTAAGATAACATGACAAATAAGTGGTTGAAACTATACTCCAATGGAGTCCAGCTGAGCTGGTTACAGAATCAGTGGTCTTGATGTTTGTGTGTGTGTGTGTGTGTGTGTGTGTGTGTGTGTGTGTGTGTGTATGCCTATTTGTGTTAATAAATTATTAGAGAATAGGTGAAACAATGCTATAACTTGAAACTATCTCTACAAGGTTTTGTGTACAATACTTGATAACTAACTTCTGGTGACATATAGGGAGATTACAGAGTGTTTGTTGAGTTGACATTAGGGAAGTTGACACTTACTACTAAATCCTAATCGATGTCTTATTAGGTTTTCCTCATGTCTCTTTCTCTCTCTCTCTCTCTCTGCTTTTTTCTTCACCATAATGTACTGCCTGAATACATGGGCCAAAGAACCATGTACTAAACCCACTTAAACCTTGGCAGCCAAAGTAAATTCTTTCTTTAATCGGTTTAAGTCATTTTGTCACGGTGATGATTAAAGAAAATAATTGGGTCCTGTGAAGTAAGATCACTATGGTGACAATTTGGTTCTTGAATCTTCAACTGAATTTGTGGAATAAAGTTGGAAGAATTGGAGAAATAAGCCAGGTACAGCTTGAAACTCAGTAAGCAAGATTAAGAAATGATTCTGACTGCTACTTAGAAAATGAAAATGCCAATAGGTATGCAGGCAGTAAAGCTTGGTGTGGGCATTTAAGATAGAAAGAAAGATTCTGCTGAGAATTGGACCACAAGTCAGGGTGCCTGCTCCTTGGGAATCTGGAAATAGATCTTTCTCAAAAATCTATTGATCTTAGGTATAACAGTCTTGGACATATACTTAAAGAACTCTACCCTTTACTAGAGATACACTTGCTCATCCATGCTCATTGCTGCTCTACTCTAAATAGCCAGAAACTGGAAACAGCATAGATGTTAAATTAATAGATAAATAAAATGTGGTACATTTATATGAGGACATGTTACTGAAGCATTAAAAAATAAACTAATGAAATTCACAGGTCCATGGATGGAGTTAGAAAAAAATAATCCTGAGTAAAATAATTCAGTTTGAGAAATATAAATGTGGTATGTACTCACTTGTATGCAATTATTAGATGTTAACTCTTCATTAGATGGATTACAATCTTTGTAGCAACAGAGTCTTATCACAAATTAAGGGATTAGGACAGATAGAGGGATACCCCTATGCTTGGGGAATAGAATAGATAGTTTTGGGTGTATGAGGTGGGCAAGGGCCTTAACGGTAGGATCAAACAGGGAAGGGTAGGTAACAGAGGATGAGGGAGGGAATACGGTAAGGGACAGATAAAATGATCAGTTATTTGAGGGGTCATAAGGAAACCTAAAATAGTTCCAGATAAGAAGGCAATATAAACGAAATTGCTAAATAACTGGGAACAAGGATCCCCAACATGACATTTCTACCAAATGAAGATTCTAGTATCTGAAATGCATTACATATAATCAAGTTGCTGATCAACACTGTTATATGTTTGGGGGGACCACAAATAGATGGTAAGCCTCTACTGCTAAAGATAACACCTACACAACTAACTGAACAAACAGAAACTGAATGATGGCTACCTAGAGCCTCCATACCCACAGACTAGTATTCATGGTACAGTAAGTTTCTCTGCATACTACCAAAGGAGAAAGTTAAGCATCGCTTAACTACTATTACATCTACAAGAAAGAATGACTTGCCTGTTATATATGCTGGTGCCATTGTGGCACAAAGCTTGTTGGAGTAGCCATCCAATATCTGATTGGATTTAAGTCTCACTCCATTAGACAAAACCCACACCTTACACTTCTTGAATAGCCAAGAACCTGAGAACAAATAGCTCAGTGATTTAAGGGAAAACCTGTAAGGGACGGCATGTAAAATGGCTTACATGCTGCCAGCAGAGATTGGAGAAAAGGGTACCCGAGATTGTGGACCATCAACCCTCCGTGTGTTCCTCTCCATGATTCTAGAGAGCCAAGGCAGAAATGCCTACGTGTCCCAAGGTCATGCTTTACGGCATGCACATGTCATGTTCTCCTCCATATAATTACTTCTTGTAATATTAGTCTTTTTCTTCTATCTGATCTTCATGTTCTGTGTTCCTAGATCAATGGTGATTTCTGTGATACAAGAAAGGAGTGAAGTAAATTTCACAGGAAATTATACAGAGATGATCACCCAGGCTGGGATTAAGGCAGTTATGCAGTTTGTGGGAAAGAACCTGCAGCCTGGGAAGCTTTTTAGGCTTGGATAAACTGTACTGAATGTGTGGTCAACTATAGCACATCGTATGATATGTATCAACGCACTGGACTCAAATTGGCCATGATGAATAATTCAGTTTCTGAGGATATTCCAAGGGCATTGTGTAAAACTTGAGACCCTAAGGGGTATTGGCTGATGACTGTGGATTGAGTAACATATAGATGGGATGACAAACTAAAAGTGTGGGAACCTAGAATAGGAGGAAAATAGTGGCCTCCACCAAGAAAGGGAGATGGCAACTTTAATCCAGATATTTTTGATTCCTCCTGAAGGAGTGTGGAGACATTGTGGCAATGGTTGGAGTGATTGCTATAGGTTTTATTGGGTTCCTAGATTAAAAAGAGCTGGCAAGAAAGGTGAGCTTCCTTTCATGAAAACTCTGAAAATTGGATCAGGTCTTCCTTGGAATTGTTGGGATATAGAAGGACAGAAGTTGTTGACTTTTAGGGACAGATTTCTTGTCTGAGGTCTTTGTAGCCCACTAGTCATGGGGCTTGGTGTTCGCAGAGGGCTGAGGAGGAACTTAGGTGGCTGCAGGGGTCTTGAGGTCAGAGCAGGCTGTGTGAGAAGGAAATGACTGGTACATTGACCACTCTTTTTATTTTTACCTTTTTTTGTGAAATTGCATGTTGCTAGCCTCTGGGTCAGGTGCTCAGAAGATTGTATAATCATTAATAATAAAAATAGATTATGCTTGCTTTGGTGTTAAGTCTGGGATAGTTCCTGTGTTTAGTTAAAGATGATGAATAATATATTGGTGATTTTCTAAGAAAAACCTTTGGAATCATGAGAATATTTTGTATTGGGTGATTTCCCCTTTTTTTCTGTTGCCCCTTGCTTATGATAATTAAACACTGAGGTTACCAGGGCAAAAACAGAAGCTAAAAGAAGCTAGGGAAGCTAAAGAAACTGTAGCAGAGAAGCTACTTAGCAACTGCAGAAGCCTGAAGTGACCTGTCAGCTTGCATGAACACTATCTCCAAGATGTTACTGTGCTTTCCAGGTATCCCATCCTTCACAACCCCAAAACTGCTGAGGCTGGTCCCCAGCAAAAACCAATTACTACTGTTCTGCTGAAAGACCGTAACTTTAATATGACTCCAAATGGTAATTTTCTATCATGGATCAGTGCTTTCCTTAACCATCATCAGAGAAGCTTCCTTCTGTAGTAAGTGGGAACAAAAACACAGAGCCACAGCCAGACAATGTGCAGAAAATGAAAGATCTTAGAGCATTCAATATTAAGTAAGGTGTCTCCATCAAATACCTACCTGCAGAACTCAGGGAGCTCTGTGGAAGAGGAAGAAAAATTGTAGGAGTTATAGGAGAAGGAGGACACCAAAGAAATGAGGCCTTCTAAACCCATAATGACCAACACACATATGAACTCACAGAGACTGTGAAAGCATGCACAGGACCTCATAGGTCAACAGCAGATGAGGACCCAGCAATGACCAAAGTGAACACAAACCTCCATACCTAAGCCAGAAACTATCTTCAGTTGATAACCAAACACAAATGAAAAATTAGTTTTCTAAAAGAGTCTTTTTGAAGATGCAGATCACACTTAAGGGCCAATCAGTTGTCCAGCAGTAGATGACCAACGCAAAACAAACTGAGTGGCATTTCTGGAGGATCTTTGTCTCAAACTGTTTATCATGGCTTTTTAAAAAATTTTAACCTTAATTCTCATTTTCACATAAATTATATTTTTCAGTTGTAAAGTGGCATTCCTGTTCATATGAATGTGTATGTCTTTTTGTATATATTCAGTTATTATGCTTTTTCTTTGACTCTTTGCTTGTTTGTTTTTACCCATTTGTCATAAGGTTTTGTTTTATATTGTTGTGTTTATTATTATTCTTTAGATTCTTGTTTGTTTTCAAAGGAGAGGCAAAATGGGTGTAGATTTAGATGGGTGGGAAGTGGAGATGATGTTGGAGGAGTTGGGGGGAGGAAAACCTTAATCAGAACATATTGTGTGGGAAAAATCTATTCTCAGTAAAGAACAAAAAAACTAAACATATATAAAGCATATTAAGATGTAATATAATAATTTATAATATATATTTTACATATATATATTAACTAGAGGTTATATATGTAGCATTCTTGCCAAAGATTTTTTTTCTCTATTTTGTCCATCATGAGACTAAGTCTGAATTTGAATATAATAGGTTAACTAATTCGGTGGAGTTAACTTCTAGACAGTGTTTTCAAACCATACCATGGAATTGTTGTACATTCTGTTAGTAAGGTTAAAAGTAAGAATCAAGAGAAAATTCCAAGTAGTGATTGGTTATGTGTGCAGGAACCAGTAAGGCCCTCTGAGTGTCTACTCAAGCTCATTCACCCATAACACGCCATCACACAACCCATGTAACAGGCATGCAATACATGCTGAAGTGGCTACTCTTCTGGGTTGTGGTCTTATTTTAGCCTAATACCTCATTGTTATTATCCACTTTACAAAACAGTAAGGTTTACTCCATGCCATGACATGGCAGCATGTAAGTTTCTGATTTTTAGGTTCTCACAACTAAGCAATTTCATTGATTCTCAACAGAGAGTCTGGACATTGATGTGTGTGTGTGTGTGTGTGTGTGTGTGTGTGTGTGTGTGTGTGTGTGTATACATGTGTGTGTATTCATTTTTGTGCAGGTGCATGCACATGTGTATGTAAGAGGGAATGATAGTCAAAACTAAATATAGAATGTCTTCCTACTTTAATTTCTACTTTTTGAAACAGTACCTTTTGATCCATGAAGTCCTCAATTTGACAAGGTTGGCTGATCACTTTTTATTTCCCTATCTCTTTACCACTACTGCTGAGGTTCCATGTACACAACAGCAAGCTCACCTTTAATATGAGTATTGGAGATCCAAATTCATGCCCCCATGTTTGCACATCAAGCATTTTACTTACTGAGGTTATCGCTCCAGAACCTGGAATCAGACTTTGGAACTCTATTGGAACTAAGAGAGTGCTAAGGACTTTTAAATGGATTAAGAAATTTAAAACAAGTAAAATATGAGGACTGGGGAATGAATTCAGTGTACTCTGTACCATGAACATTTGGGGATCCAGGACAGGGTATTATGTGGTGACTTGAAACTTTAAATGATGAAATATCATTTATCATTTTTCCATGTGTTTTTATGCACCTCCAAATGTAAGTATGCAGCTTTATTAGTAATACAAGCTAAGCACACAGACCTCTTACATGCTGTTCTTCAATTCACTGACATATTACTTTGTTCATTACAGATCCAAAAATCTTCAGAAAATAATGCATTTATCCCTACATGCTTATATAATCAACTAATATACATAGACTACTTTTGATAGCACCTGAAAGGAAAGGATGATACTTTTTATATTGCCTTCATTTGACACTAAGTTTTTATAGTAAATTCACATTTTCACCTATTAATATTCAGTAACTGCTGCTTCTGGAACTGAATACATATAACCAATGAGAAGCCAATACTATAATGATAATTTTCATTTTGAAATATCATTAGTAAGTATTAACTGGAAAACAGATTCTTAATTTGAAAAATTGTGACCTTATTAAGGTAAAGATGAATACTTTTGAGATACTTATACCAGGAAACTAACACTGTAAGACTAATATTCTTTACTATAAGCCATGAAGTGCACTATCATAGAGATTCTAATCATTTGAGATAAGAAATAAAACTTTATAACATGAATCTCTAAAAGATCTTATTAAATAGAAAACTCAGTGCCACCTACTGGGGTGAATTCTGAAAGATCAGATAGACAGAACAAGCCACAGCAAACCTGACCTCGCCAGCTTCTCAGCTGATCCTGTTTTCCTCAAACTGGAAACCTCTGTGTCCTCATCCAAATGGATCTCAGCTGAATTGCTGCTAAAAGCTTAAAAGGGTAAAAACGTCTAGTTCCTGGTTTTCATGTCTTATATACCTTTCTGCTTCCTGCCATCACTTCCTGGGATTCAAGGTGTGAGTCACCATGCCTGGCTTTTTCCAGTGTGGCCTTGAACTCGCAGAGATCCAATCCACATGGATCTCTGCCTCCAGAATGCTAGGATTAAAGGTGTGTGCTACCACTGCCTGATCTCTATGTTTAATATAGTGGCTGTTCTGTTCTCTGACCCCCAGTAAGTTTATTGGGGTGCATAATATATCAACCACAAAATTTGATATGGAGATTTGTGAGTAAGAGAAGAATAAGACTCAAGTGTGAAATTCTGGCCTGATTGTCTGTTTTGATCTCCATTTGCTGTAAAGAGTGGCTTATTAGATGAGGAGGGAAGAAATGCATGTAGCTCTATTTCAATTAAAAATATTATTTAAGTTGAGCGGTGGTGGCACAAGCCTTTAATCTCAGCACTTGGAGGCAGAGGCAGGTGGATCTCTGTGAGTTCAAGACCAGCCTGGGCTACAGAGTGTGTTCCAGGAAAGGCACAAAGCTACACAGAGAAACCCTGTCTCCAAAAAACAAAATCAAAAAAAAAAAAAAAAAAGAAAGTGTGGGTGAGTTCTTTGCTGGTTTGTTCATATCAGAGTCAAAATTAATTGGAGGTGGGCAGTTAGCTTGGCCAGGGAGAATCTAAGAACATTGAACCTGGTACACTTCCATCCCTGAAAATTCCTATGACAATACAAATCTCTCTAATAGACATTGTAGTTGTTAGAGCACTGCTGTGTATAGGCAGGACAGGGAGAGAGGAGAATTCTGGGAAGTGGAAGGCTGAGTAGGAGAGACACTGCCAGCCTCCGCCATGACAAGCAACATGTGAAGATGCCTGTAAGCCACAAGCCATGTGGCAAGGTATAGATTTATAGAAATGGATTAATTTCAGATACAAGAACAGTTAGCAAGAAGCCTGGCACGGCCATACAGTTTGTAAGCAATATAAGTCTCTGTGTTTACTTGGTTGGGTCTGAGTGGCTGTGGGACTGGCGGGTGACAGAGATTTGTCCTGACTGTGAACCAGGCAGAAAAACTCCAGCTACAGAGCACCATTTGGGTCTCAAATGGCAATGACAATGAGGAAAAAGTGGAGCAACTAAGTACACTGAATGAGCACTTGAATCAAGAAAGATGAATGAATTGAGAAAGCTGCTTGGGAATGTCCTAACTACTTTTTCATGTATCCTCTGTACTATTTTAGTTCAGTGCAGTTAGAGAGGGTTATTGTAAATGTTGTGAATTATGTGTTAGAAGGTCAGAGAAAAATTTGAGAGAGTTGTTTTACTCCATCTACCATGTGTGTTCCAGAGATTGAATTCAGGTCATCAGGTACTTAAAGTACTCCAGTACTTTAAGTCCCTTATTGTAAAGCTGATGGTAAGAAAACACATATGCATGCAAGAGCCTTTTCACTTTTCAAAAATAAACTACCAATGGTATGCTAGAAATGGCTTATGCAAATATGTGAGGATTGGAGAGTGGTAAATAAATGTATGATTGGTAATTTTTTAAATTAATTCACAGGAGAAATGAGAATGTCATGAACTGATGTTGAATGAAGAAATTGTGAGTGGTTGTCAGGGACATCAATACATGGATGCTTAAAAGCAAAATAATAGACATGTATGTCCTATATGAGAAAAAAGATAGTTGATGAAGTAGAGTGCACTTGAGTACATGGGAGAGTTTTTGGATGGACTTAGGAAACTACCAGATTTCATATTGTCAAACACATAAATACAGTAAATACAATCTTATGTCATATTTTCATAGAAATCTAGCTATCCTCTAGTGATACTTTTTCTTGCCATGTAGGTGACCTATAGGGAAAATACATTAACAGTTAGACAATTACAAAACTCTGACCTTTCATCTACAAAGTCTCTCAGTGTGAATGAATTGTCTCTCAAGGTTACATTCTTTTTCATCCATGAAAACTATCTTCTAAAATTCCAATCAACATGGGGAAATGATGTTATATTTGAACTGCTTAGATAAAAATATAAATTTAATAAGGAATTTGGAGAGCTCATCAGAGTACAAACATTTTACCAATTTTCTACTTTTGTTCTAATATCTATATCCATCTATTTTTAACACGATATGCAGAAACATGAAATGCATATTTCTGGTCCCCAAGAATCCTTAACATCCTTCTATAGGAACTCATAAAGTGTACATTGAATGATGATAAAAGATAATTAAATTTTGAAAAGAAAATTATGAAATTCAGAATTTATTTAAGATGGATATGTTTTCCAGAAGTATTTCATCAGATACCTGATCATTTTATTTCACACACACACACACACACACACACACACACACACACACACACACAATTTTCTCTTCCTCACCCTTCTCAAGGTTATCTTACTCCCAGAACAATTGTAGAATGAACCATTTTGTTGACACTTCACTTCATCTTGAAGGCACTGAAGTTTCTTTTTTCCCCCCAGAGATGAGTGTTAGTCTAAGCATAAACATGTTTTTCTTCTTCAAAAGATTCCCATTATTTGTTATTTTAAAAACCAACTAAAGCTCCAGTGCTGCAGTGATGCAGAAAATATTTGTCAGTCATCTGTGGAAATCGCTTATCTGTAGTTTCCTGTCTATAGTTTAAAAATCATGTTTGCAACCCTAATCCGGTGGAACTGCTTTTTCCAGAGCCCTGCTGGGCTCACCGCCATTTCCAACAGAAAACTTGGTGTAAACAGAAAAATATGTATTTTCATTTCAAGATACACTTTCATAAAGGAAGTTTCTTCAGACTGAAAATTGTATTGTCATCTCTTTAAAATTGCCTTATAGAGTAATATACATTTCACCACTTAATTTTACGTTTCTGTGAGGTTTGTGTTCAGAGTAGCTTTAGAAGTACTCTAGTTAATATCACGAATGTGCATACATGCTACAATAGTGGAGCTCACATTTGAGGGTCGATGCAGCACTAGTCTCATCATGAGTACTTTATTAATAAATAACCCTTGCTGATATTATGTGATAAGACAAATAAGGCATATAAAGACAGTATAACTCAGGACTATACAGAAATGGTTCTCCACAGTTTAACAATTTACAATTCCTCTGGAGGCCAAGAAACATTCTAAGATTTATTACTTATTTATTTAATCATTCATTTATTATTCTACTAAGATGAAGGCTTCATATAGTTAATTATCCAAAAGTATGTTTAAATCATCCCATGGAAATGGTAGATTTCTATCTGGTTGCTGATAAAGTTTTTTGTATATTACAAATTTGTCATCAAATTTATATCATTGCATTAAATATCAAGATGATAGAGCTATAAGGTATAAGCACTCCTCTTCCTCCAAATCTGGAGGTGAGAAATATGAATGGAAAAATTTAAATATCATTGTTTTAACTAGTCGCAATTATCAGACTTTATGTTAGGATGACAGGAAAACCTGATAATCATGCCAAGATGTCGATTCTAACTCAATATATTTGAACTTGGAAGCCTGACATATTCTGGGGTTGGGGACAGTCCCATAGCAGAAAGCAAGTAATATACACTATGCTACTATCCAAATACAAGTTTAATTAAAATGAAAATGGTTACATAAAATTGAAAAGGATTTTCTAAACAGAAGAAATGTTTTAAAGAAGACTTTTGTTGTTGTTTTCCATTAATGTTACTATTGTATACAGAAATGACATTGTTTACATGCAGAATTTGAGAATATTATTTTGAATTGTTGACAGTTTTATTTCTTTCTTGACCTATTTTAGTTTTGACTCTAGGTGCAAAACAATGTAATTTTTCTCTACATCTACGTGTCTTGACATCGTGGAGCTCTTAAAAAGGAGATGACAAATTTTTCAAATTTAAATCTAAATATACTGGGTATTAATATTTTATAGATCACATTCTTCAACCTGCTTGGAAATTGAGGAATTCCTTCAACTTACAAAAAAAATTACACTGCATAATTATTTTGTACAACATATCATGATAGGGATGGATGGTTGATGTTTGATTTTTAAATAACTTCTTTTTATTTTTTATTTATTTTATTTTATTTTTTTTTATTTTGCAATACAATTCAGTTCTATATATCAGCCACGGATTCCCTTGTTCTCCCCTCTCCCGCCCCCCTCACCTTCCCCCCAGCCTACCCCCCATTCCCATCTCCTCCAGGGCAAAGCCTTCCCTGCAGACTGAGATCAACCTGGTAGACTCAGTCCAGGTA
This sequence comes from Peromyscus eremicus, assembly GCF_949786415.1. Classification (NCBI taxonomy): domain Eukaryota; kingdom Metazoa; phylum Chordata; class Mammalia; order Rodentia; family Cricetidae; genus Peromyscus; species Peromyscus eremicus. The sequence goes on along the minus strand of NC_081425.1, from coordinate 40,286,696 downwards.
GGTCCAGTCCCCTCCTCCCAGGCCGAGCCAAGCGATCCTGCATAGGCCCCAGGTTTCAAACAGCCAACTCATGCAATGAGCACAGGACCCGGTCCCACTGCCTGGATGCCTCCCAAACAGATCAGGCCAACCAACTGTCTCACCCACTCAGAGGGCCTGATCCAGTTGGTGACCCCTCAGCCATTGGTTCATAGTTCATGTGTTTCCATTTGTTTGGCTATTTGTCCCTGTGCTTTATCCAACCTTGATCTCAACAATTCTAGCTCATATAAACCCTCCTCATTCTCACTAATTGGACTCCCAGAGATCCACCCGGGGCCTAGTCATGGATCTCTGCATCCAGATCCCTCAGTAGTTGGATGAGGTTTCTAGCATGACAATTAGGGTGTTTGGCCATCCCATCACCAGAGTAGGTGAGTTTGGGCTGTCTCTTGACCATTGCCAGCAGTATGATTTTTAAATAACTTCTTAAATATGCAGAACAATAGAAGTAAAGAATCTACTAGCCTATTAAGAACTTAGAGATTTTTAGAGCTTTAAAAGGTTTTTAAGCAAATGGCAAAAGAAATAGGAAGCTAAATATGAAATACTATAATTTAAATTATAAATTACCTTGTATAAATAGAAATAGTAATCAAATAATACTTTTTCAACCTTTTAAAGAACAAACTTTGAAACTAAGAATTGAGGTTGAATAAAACTTGAACTTAAAGATAAGAGAGTAAGACAAAAAGAACAAAGCTAAATGAAAGGAGTGTTCAGAAAGTGGAAAGGGGTTCAGTGAAGATACATTTGTCAGCAAGGGTTAACAGTACCAGCCAAGGGCTCTGCACAGGAGGAAGAAGAGGCATATATAGTTACCAGTGAATCATCAGATAATGGTAAGTGTATTTGTTGAAAGTATGGAAAATACAAGTCAAGCTTTTAGTGTTTTCCTGGCAGCATAAATGGATTGTGTATTAGAATTTATTAGATAACACTTAATAGCCAACAGTGTTCACTCAATTTTTTTAAATGATCAACTGATGAATATCACATAAATCCCATTTGAATTTGTATGTGTTTGTAGCTAAAGGCATTCATTTCAACTGTGGAAAAGCACCCATTACCTTCACTTCTTTGTAAAATAACTTGTTAATATTTAATTATTCAGATAATTCCATTAGAGTTTCCCTGAGGATTGGAACATGAAAATGCAACATACAATATAATTTTTAAAACTACTGCCTTTATAGAAACTGACTGTACTCAAATATGGTATTTATGTATGGTAATATTTCATATTGTCAAATTGATAAGAAATGGTGGGAAGGCAAGCATTTGATAGATTATCTAGATTAGGTTAGTTGGGGTCATATGACCCATCTTAATAGGTAATGAACTAATGAATGGGCTGAGGCCCTAGCCTAATGAAAACAAATTATAATGTGTATGAAAAGGTAATATGTATTAATATTTACTGTCTAATGTTTCCTGATGTTGTATGCTATTAGTTGAAGGTGTATTACAATTGTTTATGCTGTGGAATATTACTTTCATGATTCAAAAATGTGTTTCAATCTTTTATGTTACATTTGTTTAACTCTGTGAAGCTGTGTTACTTTGCCTGTCTAAAACACCTGATTGGTCTAGGAAAGAAATGAACAGCCAGTAGCCAGGAGGGAGAAAAAATAGGCAGGGAGGAGAAAGAATAAGCAGGGCTGGCAGGCAGAGAGAATAAAAAGGAGGAGAAAACTAGGAAGAGAATCAAGGAGCAAGAAACGAAGGGGCCAAACACCCAGCTACACAGGCAGCCATGGAGTAAGAAGTAAAGAAAGGTATGCTGTGGATATCGCTCTATATAAATAAAGCACTGATTGGCCAGTGACCAGGCAGGAAGTATAGGCGGGACAAGGAGAGAGGAGAATTGAGGAAGGAGGAAGGAAAGGGAGACCGGCTGGAGCCACTGCCAAGACAAGGAAGATGTAAAGTACCGGTAAGCCACAAGCCACGTGGCAAAGTAAAGATTAATAGAAATGGGCTGAATATAAGAGTGAGAGCTAGACAATGATAGGCCTGAGCTAATGGCCAAGCAGTTTAAATAATGTAAGAGTCTGTGTGTTTATTTTCGAAGTGGGCTCTGGGACTGGCGGGACTTGGCAGTGGGAGCTGGAGAAAAATTCTCCAGCTAAAAAGGTATATAGAATTGAAAAAGATAAAAGTTCAGAAGTAAAAGACAGATGGTATAATTAAGAAAAGCAGAAAGGCGCAAAGTTACACAGAAAAACCCTGTCTTGAAAAAAAAAAAGAAAGAAAAAAGGAAAAGCTGGCTAGAAACAAGCCAACCTAAGGCCTGTCATTTATAAGAAAAATTCAGGCCTTTCTGTGTGATTATTTGGAGCTAGATGGTGGGCCCCTCAAAGACCAAAAGAGCCAAAGATTAAAACAACAACAACATCCTGACCTGTGGACACATTGACACCAGAATTTCCTTGTTGTCACTGCTCTGCCTTCCCTGCCATGATGCCTTTACCTGAACTTTGAGACAAAACTTGTGTTTACCCCTTAAGTTGCTTTTGTCAGATTTTATTTTTGTTATCACATATGCCAGAAAAGTAACTGATACAGTACCCTAAATCGCAACAGGTACTTTAAGCAAATATATGGATCCATATTACTGAAAGTGTCTGTGCAGATTTTCCTGACTAGTATGTTACTCTCCTGGAAAATCAGGTCTATTTTTTTTCTTGATTTTTTTTTCTATTTAATTGTGATATTTTACACTAATTCAGTTTTTTTCCCAGAACATTAGCCACATTTAATTCATGATATCAATCAAAATTAAGTATATGGAAGTAAAAATGAAGAGGACACTGAAATATAAATAAAGTCAAAATTGTTAAACTGCTCTTATTAAAGTGTATTTGGCTTACAATAATAATCTTAGATGTACAAATATAAATATAAAATTTTATGACAGTTCAGAATTAAATATTTAAAACAAAAATAGCAAGAGAACATAATGTATTTCAGGAGAAAACATATTGCATTTTGTACAAGATGTGGTTGAATTATTACTTGAAATTTTCCATAATGAAAATGATGTATGGAAAATATGTTGTCACTAACTAAATTTGGATCTATATGATCAGGACTCTTCTGAATTGACTTACTACAGCAGCATGCTATAAACCTAACCAGAGTGAAAGGGTTATATATTCTTAGTATACTTCTCCCACAAATATTAATCTCAACTGAAATTATAATAAACATTAGCTTCTCATAAATTTACATCATTTAAAGATTCCAGATTTTAACTTTCAGAATTATAAAGCATCAGGGATAATAGCATATAATTTAGAGGGAAAAATTATGTGGAAGAGGTGAATGAAGAAGAGAGGAAGGAGCAGGGTATAAGGAAGAAATAAACTGTTTCTATTAATCACTAATTTCATTTATTCTCACGTGTTTGGTTCACCAGTCAATTAATTAGCCAAGGCTTAGGTTGTCAGTAGCTAAACCTATTTCTTTGACTTCATTCCCTGACTCTTGTTCAATTCACTACATCGTCTTCCTTACTATTTTTAGACCCATGACATGCAAAAATCACACTTCCTCATTTACGCTGCCTTTGTATTTCTGTGCACTGAGTTATACTTGTTATATTTTCTTATTGGAAATGACTTTGGGTCTTTGAGTCTATGCTTGAACATCAAAGGCTTAGAGAGACTTAATCTTCTCATTCTGACATGTGTTTTTTTCCATAAAATCCATAACGTTTATACTACTCAATTTTACCATTATTCTTATATCTAAAATGATATTTTCATCACTTTGTTTCAACTTCAGATTTAAAAAAAGTAGGTGTAATAAAAGAGTGCCATTACTATGTCCTGGAACTAAAAATTCCAGGATGGCAATAGAAACTCAATACATCATTGCTTCATGGGCAAACACATGAATTTATTAGGTCCTGCACCAAATACTTTTGGCTTATGTCAGATACACTTGGAGTGCAAAGAGAATTCATAGAGTGTGGATGAGTAGCACTTAAAAAATATAGAAATGTCCATTTCTGTTAAAAGTCCTAATAAGAAAAAATAGCAGTGTTAACTTGTACTATTATTAACACGTCTCTTGAAATTTTGTTCTGCAAATGCTGTTCTCCATGAACATTTTCTCTGTCAACTCTGATATAATTTTCCCTACAAAGGGAATGTCCTGATTGTTTGAGAAGCTCACTATTTGGAATCTCAAGTCACATGAACCTATCACCCATGTATTCCTATGCCAAACACCCATAAATAGGTTGAAAACTTAAACACAATAAAGTCCACCTTAAAATGTCGGTGTTTATGATTCTTGCTCCCATTTCTGTAATTAATGAAGATATTTCAAGTTCTGTAAAAACCTTATTGAATTTGCAACTATTTGTCTCATGTATTATTTTCATCTTTTAAAATAAATAAGAAATAATCAGTCCATTTGTTTGATAAAAAATTTTAGAGAATTATCTGTCTCTGAGGATGCATTTTAATCTGACGATTTTCATTGTCTGGATATTACCTAATTGTAGGACATGAATTATCAGACTCACAGAGGCCTGAAATGACAGATATGCCAAATTTTTGTGTGATATTATAATTTATTGCAAAATGAATATGCTAGCAAACTAACAATCTGAGAAGCCACTAATGAAATATTATTGTCATTAAATTTTACTAATGGAATTGTAGTTTGTTGTGAGAACTATGAATATGTTTACTGATAAAGAGCTAAGAATTATTCACTTTGCAGTTATTTCCTTGTGAAACTTACCTTTTAGTTCTCTTCATTAAACCTTGATAATTTATTAGATAGCATCCAGTTCCTGGCTTGCAATTTTTTGGGTTATTGTTATTAGTATTAATTATTACTATTATTATTTTATTTTGACATTGTAACAAAATTATGTCATTTCTTTCTTCCCTACCATCCCTGTAAGTCTAAACATATCCCCTTTTCGCTTTCATTCAAATTCATGGCCTCTTTTTTCATTTAATGTTACTAAATGCATATATAAAAACTGTGTGTGTGTGTGTGTGTGTGTGTGTGTGTGTATGTGTGTATGTGTGTATGTGTGTATGTGTATGTGTATATACATCATATTCCGGACTATAACCAGATCTGTCTATATGTTACTCATATGTGTGTTTTCAGGGCTGATCATTTTGTATTGGATAAGCAATTGATGTCCTCTTCCCCGGGACATCAATTTTTGTCTCACTTTCAGTATCCCTTGGCTTCCTTGTCGTTCTTTGTGTAGGGCTGAATTCTCTTGGGCTTTCCTCTGTCCAGGCTAAAGTGTTTTTTGTTTTATTTCTTTGACTCATTTTTAGGCAGCCCTCCTGGTGAGACTTTATGAGTGTTGTTTCTGATATTAGTTTTTATTTTTAAAAGACATACTTAAGTTAAAATATTACAAATGAGCTATATATTCCCACTGAGACTTTTATTTTGCTATGCACACATTGCTATTAAAACGCTCATTACTTATTTGCACACATTTGTTATATATTAAATGAACTTGCTAGTTATCTCTTCTGTAGGAAGCTGGTTTATGATTTTCTTTTAATTACTTTACATTTAAAATGTTATTTCTACTAGCTTCAAATTGTGATAAGGAAACATGGTAATTTCTTCAATTTCGTTGATCCAAAAATTGTATTCATGAGTAAAATATATTCATTATATTTACTTAAATATTTGTATTTATTTTTTATTAAACTGTATTGAAGTGTGCAATGTGCCTTCCAGTACCATATACACTAGTTAGCATGTGAAGGCTATAGGTAGGCACTAGATCATCTGCTCCATGTTCAGTTCATTATGTAGGCATTCTCTCCAACAATGGAGCCTCAATATCAGTGCTTGGCAATAATCTGGCTTGTTTGGAGGTTTCCATAGGACCCCTTTGCCCATCAACTGGATAATGTATAACCCATTCCTAGCACTGGAGATTTTGTTTGGTGGAGACGTGTCTAGTTGGGGCTTTGTCTCTCCCATTATTTGTTAATTTCTATTTAGATTACATTGTGTATGTATATATTTTAAGAAACATCTATTGTATTAAGCTACAACCAACCCTTCAAACGGTCTTTAGTGTTAGTTGTCCCTCCTGGTATTCCCTCCCTTACCCATTACTTACTTCCTCCTATCCTTTTTATGCTTCAGTTCCAGCCTGCCTCCTCCCCACACCCAATACAACCATAACTTTTTATTATATTTCTCCTTCTAGAGATAGCCTTTCCTCACCCAGTCCTGTACTCTATCCCTGAGCTCTGTGGTTCTACAGATTGTAGCTTATTTATCTAAGATTAAGAGCTACCATTCACATAGAAGTGAATACATACCATATTTTTCCTTATGGGTCTGTGTTACCTCAATTAGAATGATTTTCTTCTAGTACTATCATTTACCTGTGATTATCATGATTATGGTTTGGTTTTTGTAAACATGTTTGTAATACTTCATTTTATTAATTAATTAATATTTTCTTAATCCTTTCATCTATTAATAGACATCTAGGCTGTGTCCAATTTCTAATTATTATGAATAGAGCATTAATGAACATGGTTGATCAAGTCTCTCCATAGTAGGATGAAACATCCTTTGGGTATATGGCTAAGAGTAGTACAGTTGGTTTTTGAGGTAGATCAATTTCCATCTTCCTGGGGAATGGCCTCAGTGATTTATATAGTGGTTGTATAAATTTGTACTGCTCTGACTAATGGATGAATTCTTCTCTTATTCCAAATCATGTCAAGCATGAACTGTCATTTGTTATTATTGATCTTGGCCATTCTGACTGGTGTAAGATGAAATCTCAAAAGTGTTTTTTTATTATATTTCACTGATTACTAAGGATGTTGAATATTTCTTGAAGAGTTTAATAGTTATTTGCATTATTATTTGAGAACTGTAGATCTCTGAACTTGATCTATTTGGAATTGAGTTTTGTGCATGGTCATATAAACATACCTATTTTCATTCTTCTACATGCAATCTTCTAATAGTTTATACTAATCTTTACTTTTGAATTTTATGTGATATGCTTTTCACAACAATTTACTGTCTGTTATACTAATATGAGTAATATGGCCAAAGTTTTGCTCTATTTCCTTATAGAGTTTACATGTCTTAGAATAGTAAAAGTCTTTTAAACTGTATATTTTCTAAATGGAAGCTCTTGAATATGGTTCCAGATAACTATTCCTTTTATTGAAATGACATATTTTATTATTACCTTTCATACTTATTTTGAGCCTATTTCTTGTGTATTGGCATCTTCATTACTCTTTTTTACTACCTGATATTTTTTCCAGGATTAATTTAGGCAGATAAAATTGTTTTAACAAATTACCAAAAACTTATGACTCTATGTTTTCTTTCTTCCTTTTTTTTTCTTTTTCTTTTTCTTTTTGTCATGTGCCCTGAGATTGATGAAAATATTTTCTCTCAAGAACCCTGGTTTTATCTGACTTCAAGTTGTGTTCAGTTTCATAGAAGAATAAAATATGTGTTTTATAAGTTGGCCACAATTTCAGATTGAACAGGATTTAAAGTACCTAAAAGACTTCCAATAGTCTGTAGCTCATGCCAGAATTTCTGGATATTTACTCTAAATTTCTTCTATGACTTACTTAGTTGTCACATTTCAGTATTGCCATCATCCCGACCACTTCTAGGCTCACTCTCCTTCCCCAGCCTTTGTACTTCATATGAGGTCTACCTGAAATAATTCTGAAAAAAACTTATCCAGCTCACTTGTTTCTGCACTTCATTCTGGCCACAGTTCATAGGTTATTTTATCATGAATACGTCTCTAAGGATGTTTGTAAACATATATCTTAGTCACTTTCCTATTAATGTGAAGAGATGCTATGACCACAGCAACTCTTATTAAAAACAAAAACAAACATTTAATTGACCTCAAAGCCCACTAAAAGTGACACACTCTCTCCTACAAGAACAAGAACAAACTTCCTAATCTTCCTAATCTTTTCAAATAGTGCCACTCTGTTGTGGTCAAGCATTCAAATATAATTTACTATGGATGCCATTGTTATTCCAACCACCGTATTCCACTCCCTAGCTACCATAGGCTTGTAGCCATATCAAAATGTGTAAGTGCACTCAGTCCAGCTTTGAAAGTCACAATCATCTACAATAGTCTCAACACTGTTTAAAAATCAAAAGTTCTCTCTGAGACTCATGCTAATAATCTTATAACTGTCACCCCCTGTGAAATTAAGAAGCAGCATACACACTTCTAACATATAGTGGCAATGATATACATTATAATTATAAAAGGGAGAAAAAAGAGCATAATGCTGAAAGACTGAATCAAAGCAAGAGCAAAAACCAACAGGGCAATTTCCAAGTTTGCTGCATATCCATGTTTGATGTCAAATGACTCTTCAGATCTCCATCTCCTTCCAGCTTTGTTGACTGCAACTCTCTTCTGTCTCTTGGGCTGGTTCCATACTCAGTCTGTAACTTTCCTTGACAGGTATCCTATGACTCAGCATCTCTAATGTCTCCAACATAATTCAGACTTCACCTTCACAGCTTCACAAAATGGCCTCTCTAGGTTTCCATGCAGGGACATGTTTGATTCATGCCTGGACTTAGGGTCTTTTTTAGTAGCAGAGGGAGATTACCTAGCCCTTCCTTGTATGCTTGACTTTTAATACAAAACTAGGTGGCCAAAGCTACCATATTCTGCTGCTTGCTGGAGCTGGACTTGGCCTCCTCCTCCCATTACATTTGTACAAGTTTTTTGCTGTTAATCATTTTCTTCAAGGCTTAATTTTTTCTCTAATTCTTTTTCACAAGTTAGAAGATAAACGAGTTGCTGTATTTCACTGAGGACACCACTCCCTTTATTCAAGCTAGCATTTTTTTCTAAGTTTTTTTTTTTAATCTCTTTCTGCACAAGACTTAGCTCCAATGTCATCTTTCCTTTTGATTTTGTTCTCATGTTGTTTTCAGTTTTTCTATGTTCAACTTGCTTCCTTTTTTTTTGTATTATGATAGATCTCCATAAAAATGATTACTAATAACCACATGGCAGAGTCAATACTAGGGTTTCTTCAAATCTCCTCTGCCAATGCAATTAATACAAAGCTCTTCAATATAGCCTCAGACAGATTTTTAGGAGGAGGGAAAAAGCAGCTACATTCTTTGCCGAAATATCACAAGAATGGCATCTAGGTCACTTACTAATTTTCTTTATCTCTGAAATCTAAGTTGTGTTTCACTGTGAAGCATTAATCTAATTAATCTTTTTTTAATTAAGAATTTTTTTTAATTCATTTTACACATTAATCAAAGTTCCCCTCTTCCTTCCTCCCGTGCCCCCCAGCCTCCCCTCCCAAACCACTCCCTACTCCCTCCCCCAAGATGACAAGTCCTCCTATGGGCAGGTGCATCCAGTAGAGGCAAGTCCAAGCCCTTTCCCTTGCCTCAAGGCTGTACAAGGTGTCCCAACATAGGTAGTAGGCTCCACAAAGCCTGTTCATGCACCAGAACGGCTGAGATGCTTTCTCTGCCTCATCTTATTAATTCCTGTCACCTCTCTATCTACAGTCCTCCAAACCTCTAAAGTATTTGAAGACCACCTGTCTACCTAAAATATATTTCTGTTTGATTCTAAAAACATTTTATCATGACTACAAGTCTGATTGTAATAAGTGACTATCAACCTGAATTTCTTTATTATCCTAAATTGTTTTTGTAAGAATAACTTTCAAGGACTAGAAATTTAAATTTCATTGTTAAATGTACTATACAGTTACCATACCTTAAACAAGTGTAGAAACATGTGCAGTATTACAAAAAACCCCTCAAATCTGTATCAATATACAAAAATCCAATGAAAAAATATTACTTTTTGAGTTAAAAGCAGATTCAATAACTTACTCTTTTATTCTATCATTCCTATAACCCCCTTTTTTTTTCAGAAGATCCCTGAAGAATCTAATCTACTTTGTTCAGTTTTTTTCCTGACCACAATCAGTAACAACTTGTAACCAACTCCCCTAAATGTAATAATTTTCAAGGACTAGAAATTTAAATTACATTGTTAAATAAGCTTTATAGGTATAATACCTTAAACAAGAGTAGAAATATATGTACATTATAGCAACAATAACCTCAAATTTGTATCAATATACAAAAATCCAAACCAATGAAAAACATTTGACACTAGTAGTTGTTTTTTGGTTTAAAAATAGAGTCAATAATATATCATTTTATCCTATCATTTTTATATCCTCCTTTTCTTTTCAGAAGAAGATCCTTGAAACTTATACACTTTGTTTAGTTTTTTTCTGACCACAATCAAAGCAACTTGTAATCAACCTGCTTAAACAATGACAAATATCCATAAAGCATGGAATGACCAAAAACTGCCCATCCCACCTCTTAGCAAAGTGGACATTATGTTCTTAAAATTATTTCTTGTCTGTGGGGTGACAGCATCTTTAGGGGACTCTGAAAAAATTGGGGTTTCTTATCAAGTCCTGGGAGAGCTAGCTGTATCATTTGTTGTCCAATCATTGTGTAATAGGAAAGTGTGGAGCTTATATCAAGTCCTGGCTAGAGGAGTCTGTGAGACTGGATCATCTCAGCTAGACACCTTGACATTGTCCTGAGCAGTTTGTAGTCCAAAGCCTATTTCTGGGTGATGTATGTCAACTTAGTGGTGTCACCACAGTCCAAGTGTAATTGCTGTTGTGGGGCCCTGTTCTTATTTTGGTGGCTTCAAAGGTCTCTGTTAGACATGGTCATGGTTTACTGCAGAAACTTTAAACATTTTAAATTTCATATGCAGCAAATATTGGAGAGGTTAAAGAACCATAATTTGTTATGTACATTCAGAGTACAAAATCTTAATTCCTTGGAATCTGATAGAGACTCAAACCCAAGATCATATACAGGAATCTAGATGAAGCCTTTTTCTAGAATGCATTAGTACTTTATATATGACCATTACTATTATGACAAAAGTTTAATTATATATATATGTAAATTTATAAATTGAGATAATATTTATACCTAAGAAAAGTTTTAAAGAGTCAAAATAGCCGGGCGGTGGTGGCGCATGCCTTTAATCCCAGCACTCGGGAGGCAGAGCCAAGCGGATCTCTGTGAGTTCGAGGCCAGCCTGGGCTACCAAGTGAGTTCCAGGAAAAGGCACAAAGCTACACAGAGAAACCCTGTCTCGAAAAACAAAACAAACAAACAAACAAACAAACAAACAAACAAAAAGTCAAAATAAAACCAAAGAATTATAGGATTAGTGGCAATAGAATAGTCCCTTAGTTCTGATTTTTCTTCTGTCCCATATCAGGTGGCTTTTCTGACATGAGGCAGAGATTTTGGATTTTCCTTTAACAGGAACTCTTGGGTTTAGAGAAGGAGAGAGCCATGGTACAACTCCAAACAAGCTTTAATTTTTAACTAAACTGGGACTACAGAAAAGACAACTTGTATTATATTTCTATAGAAAACAGCAAAAACTAACATTTGGGAAGATTTATAAATTTTATCCTGTTGGAAATGTGATAGACCAATAGGCCAATTTGCTTTTTTTCTTGGGCCATTTTCTCTGGACAATTTGTCTTTTTTCTTCAGATGCCTCATTTGTCCATTGTTATTCAGAGTTCTTAGTTGGATGCCTTCAAATTCTTCAGGAAATACAAAAAATAAAGAAAGGAAAACAAAAGCCCTGTCCCAACCCTAACATTGGAGAGTTTCCCATTTTGCAAGTTATGATTGATCAAACAAAAAACATTTGTTATTTTTATAAGTTAGTTTATATTGAATGGCCATGCTGTTTGATGAACTATCACCTTTTCTAATTAAAGGGTCTCTCATTCAAATCTAATCTTTATCAATTTGATGGTATCTATAGCTCTTCTTCTCCTATGGGAACAAAAAAAAAACCTCTTCTCCAGCATAATATATATCCTGTTTTCCATTCTGAGGTCAATACATTTTTAAAGTATACAGGTTGATTTAATTCAGCACTTTTTTCTATTATTCAATGTCTGTCTTCAGCCTTCAATCCTTTCTCATTATCAGTCTTAAATTTTACAGATATCCCCATAATGTTCATAACTTCTAACAAATGTGTAACTACAGAATCAGTCTTTTCAGAACTCAAAGCAGTTGCCATTGAAATCCTGAATATGTATCTATGATATGATGTAGTGTTTTAATTTTCCAAACTCTGAAAAGTGAAACAAATCCATGTGCTAGATTTTATTTCTTTGAGTACCTTTTGGGTTACTTCCTGCAGTTAGTGGAGGTTGGTTATACAAAAAACAAGTCAGACAATTCCTTATAAATTTCTTTGCTTGTTGCCAAGTGATAGAAAAATCTTTATTTCAAACAATTGCTTTTATCATGGTTTTTCTTATGAAATTCTGAGGCTTCTAGCACATTTCCAACTAAAAGATGGTTAATTTCATCATTACCTTGTGCTAGAATGCCTGATAGACCAATATGTTATATGACAGATATTATATATAAAGTATTATTTCTATTTCTGACTATTTCTTGTAACTGAATAAATAACAATGTCAATTCTGTACCATCTGAATTAAATTAATCAGTTTCAATATGTAAAACAACTCCTATCACCATTTTTTTCAGTGTCCTCTAAAGATGCTGTCAACCCCCTAGACAACAGGAAGTAATTTTAAGAACATGATGTCCACTTTCCCAAGAGGTGGGTTGGGTGGATTTTTTGTCATTACATGGTTTATGGATATTTGTCATTGTTTAGGGGTGTTGGTTACAAGTTGCTTTGATTGTGGTTAGACAAAAACTGAATAAAGTATATTAGTTTCAGGGATCTTCTTCTGAAAAGAAAAAGTGAATATAGAAATGATAGGATAAAAGGATAGATTATTGAATCTACTTTTAAACCAAAAACACAGCTACTAGTCTGAAAATGTTTTTCATTGGTACACTTACCTCCTGATGAGGCCAATTTGGATGCCAAGATTCTGTGGCAATTGTTGTTACATCTGTCCCTGTTTCCACAAAACTCTCAATTACAATGTCATTTATTTGTTGTTTTTACTTTGGCCTTTGATAATTTATAGAAGTTGGCCAAAATATTTGCTTTATAGTTTCTCCTGAAATATTTGTTTTATCTTCTAATCTGTTCTATCATCCACAGCAGTATGATTGTTTACAATATGCATTAAGTCCTTTATTTGACCTGTGGAGGAGTTTCCCCCCACAGTGACAGAGAATGATTAAACCAAATTTGCTATGGGAACCTGCAAGAGACCCCCTGAGGCATTTCCCAATGGCAAAGGGTTACCTTTTCCGACCCTTGTTGATTTTCATTCACTGGTACGATGTCTTATTTCACCAAACCTTCTACATACTCCAGAAGGCAGGGACCTTCTATTTGGATTATTACTTGAAAAAGCATTATTTCTAGGAATACCCTGCCTACAATCCCTTTTTAGGTTTCCTTGTTTTCCACAATTAAAACATCTGACATTTTGATTTTTCTTCAAGCCTTTGGAAATCATCTCTCTTACCCAAGTATCATCACTGTTATGAGATTCAATATTGACTGTATCTCCAATACATTCCTTTATGGGTGCTGACCTTACAATTAAAGGACTAATTACCATATGCATTGTGAATTAGCATTTTGAAAAGCCAAAGATTCCATTAGTATTTATATTGCTTCTGGATTTGGTATCATTCTATTTAAAGCTGAAGTCAATCTTTGTAGAAAATCACGAGTTTCTTTTGGGCCCTGTATAATTTTAGTAAATGACTATGTTCTCTTTCTGACTTCTTCAACTCTGTCCCAAGTATTCAAAGATGCTGTGGAGCATAGAGCCAAGGTGTGTTCCTTATATAGAGACTGTCTTCAGTCATCAGTATAATCACCCTCTCCCAGAAGCTGGTCTTGGGAAATTCGAATACCTCTAGCCCTACTTGGTTCTTCAATGGTTGTAGTCTCATCTTTCCACCAGGTCTTCCACTGTAATTGAGGACCCATTTTCCAATATTGCTGTTACCAAGTCTTTCCAATGTCATGGGATAACTCTGTTTCTAGTTGTCAATGAATTTAACATCTGCCTCACAAAAGATGAATGCATACCAGATGAGACTCTCACTTCCTTAAATCTCCTCAAATCTAACATTGCCACAGGAATGCAGTGAGCTCTTCCATAGTCCTGAAGATACCTGTCATTTTGTGGTTATTCTTATATGGTAACTGGGTAAATGATGGCTGTTTTTTTGATAACCTTGAGTTGTTCCTCTATAATTCTATAATGTAATGATGAGTTTGGTTCTTCTTGAATCAGTCTATCTGTATCTGAATATCTCTGTTATCTGTTTTAAGATATATTCTAAGGTTTATGACTTATCAGTCATAAACTTTTCCAAGGCCTGTATATTATCAGTCAATTTCTCATATTTGACACTGATATCAACTAAATTTTGGGGATAAAACAAGAATTACCAAACTGATAATGAATACAATTGACATTATGTAAATCCCAGGTAAGTTAGTTATCCCCTCATTTAATTATTTCATTTTCAAACCATCCGTTGTAGAATTATTCAGAAGCCTAACTCCCTCCATCATAATATTGTTTCCTATTTTTTAAAGTGGGAAAACTCTCTCTTCTTTTTTTTAAACTAATTTCTCCCTTTAAGAATTCCAAGTTGTCTCACCAAATCTGCTGATGATGACAGTTGAAGTGTAAGTCTGGCATTTGCTGCATAGCACATCTGGGCAGAGAACACAGGCAGTGCATAGCCTAGCTAAGAACAGCAAGCACTGATTACATGTAGTTGTGAACTGAAATTATGTGGCAATTGCCTGAGTGGATGTAGAGGTGGCTACCCAAGTTTGGCAGTAGCCTGTGGAGGGAGTCCAGGGAAAGTCAACAACATGGGGAAAAGGAGCCAAATAGTCAGCCATCTGAAAGGTAGACACAAGGGAAGTGTGAATGTAGCACATGTGACGGGTGGGAAGTGAGAGCACAGTGCTCTCTCAACGTAGAACTGGCTGGTGGTGATGGGCTGACTCTGACAGCATTTCAAACACAGGCAGCTGTAGATTTTGTGGCTTGTGGAGATTGCTGTAGAGAGGCTGCAACAAGAAAATCTCAGACTAACTCACAGGGCTTGGGGAAGAAAAGAAAAAGCCAGCCAGCAGTGTGCTAACTTCAGCAGGTGCAGCTCCAGTGTTCAGCTCCAGGGGGTGCCAGTGACTGCAAAGCCACAGGTAAGTGGCTATCTCATGAATCCATGCTCCAAAAGTTGGATGCTAGATGAATCATTAATATAATTAATCTTTACCAATAAAAGATTGGGAGTCAGATATCAGAGTAAGAACCTGAAAGATCAGAGAAACAGGGAGGAGTAACCAGTTGCCTCCTACCTCTGCTGTTCCTCCATTCAAAAGGACTGAGATCCTCTCTCTGCTCCACATTACTACTTCCTGTTTACTCTCTATCTATAGTCCTCCAAACCTCTATGGTTAATTTAGTTCAGCTAGTGGCTAGCTCGACCCTCTGACTTCAAGCAAGCTTTATTTGTCAGAACACAATCAAAATATCACACACTTTCCAAAATTCCCTCACCTCTGCTGTCTTCCATGCTCCTACTAAGATGACCCATTAAGTTTCTGCTTACCATCTTTAACTCCTTTTCTATTACAAAGTCCCAAAGTCTTTCATAGTCCTTCAGGAAACATCATGGTCAGGTCTATCACAGTAATACCCTTATCCTTAGTACCAACTTTTATCTTAGTCACTGTTCTATTGCTGTGAAGGCACAACATGACCAAATGCAATGTTTACAAAAGAAAGGATTTAATGGGAATTTCAGTTTCAGTGATCTAGTCCATTTTTAACTTGGTGGGGAACATGGCAGCGTACATGACTCTGGAGAAGTAGCTGATGAAGTAGTTGAGACCAACATCCTGATTTGCACAAGGAGGAGAAAAAGAGGGTATGAAAGAGAGGGGGGAGACAGAGACAGAGAGACAGAGACAGAGACATAGACCAAGAGAGAGAGGAGAAGCCAGGGAATTAGCACCTCTAAGCCCACCGCCAGTGATACCTTTCCTCCAATAATATCACATCTCCCAATCCTTATAATGCTTTCAAATAATACTATTCCCTGATGACTAAGCATTCAAATATATGAGCCATTCCTATTCAAACTACCACAATAAGTAACCTGCACTGTGTAATCTTTCGACATTCATCTTGCTTTATTTATCCTCATCATATTACTTATCAGTGGAATTTGTTTATTACCTGCTCCACCAGAAGGTATGTTCTATGAGAGTGTTATACATACATTTTTTAAAACCACCACTTTTCCAAAGTGAGGCAGTAACTTGTAAGTGCTATACAATTGATATTTTACAGAAATCTATAATTATCAGTCAAATGTTCAAGTAATTATACAAACTGGCATTTCACACTTACTGGCAGTTTATTTCATTCAAAGTCATGTAACCTGATTGGGTATATAACTGAAGGAATCCAAACATATTTCCAATAATTTGAATGTCCCGTTGTAGAGGAAAATAAAGTTCTGGGATTGTGAGCATGATCCCATGAATGATAGCACCACTGTTGTATTTCTTTATAATCTAAGGGAATGGATGCAAGTATCAGCTAACATGCTTTAACTACGCAAACATCATCACATGAACACATACTTAAGGTCTTGATTTTATGATTTTTAATGCTGACTTCATTACTAATTTAATGCAGAAACACTAAGGTTATTTAATTTTACTCACTCCTTAATTTTAGGCATTTTTCTTTGTCCCTAATGTACTACAACTTTATTTATAATGAACAAAACTTCACAATGGAATGCTATAACACAAAGAAAGAATAAGAATGTTATCACTGAGAGCTATGGCTTTTCAAATAAAATAAAAACATAGTTTCCTAAACTTTTGATTTTGAATACTTTTCCCTCTTATTTCTCATTATTAGAACAAATATTTCAAAGCATAGTTTAAAAATAAAACATTGCCTAAGAAGAAATTTATTTTAAAATACACTGAAGTTATTTGCTCAAATACAAATAAGTATAAAATTATCTATCCTCTCTTTTCTAAGGCTAGATGTCTTTATTTTTTACAATATGGATTACATTTTTTGAGATATATATTTTCCTCATGGTGAAATTAAAAACCATTAGTGTTCATTAGGTGAAACATGGTGCTTTTTTGTGAATAATGCAACGATTCCAGGGCCTCTCAAATAATACTGTTTTACATAGTCTAGCAGGATGTTTGTGGAATGATAGATTGCTAGAACTTTTAACTACCCAGTGAAAAACTTCCCATATATCTCAATTAAAATGTGGCTGTTATGCAGAATATAAAAATGTGCATGACATTGTATCATTTGAAATTCAAATTTTTGTTGCTAAACATATAATTTAAGAAAACCTCTTCATAAAATTCTGTATTAGTACATTTTATTTTTCCCAGGCTTTGATGATTATGTCATTTATCGTGTTGAGGTAAAGTGAATTAGACAGACATTTTTTTCCCCACAGTTGTTCATGGAAACTTTTTAATTCTATGTGCTAGAATGAGATTCAATCAGAATTATGACTCATTACAGTTCTACTGAATACATTAAATGAGATTGTGAATGATCATTACTCCATAGTTCTTACAGTTTGATTGCTTAAAAGAGAAAATCAGACATGATATACTGCATGGGGATTTGCATCACTCAACTTTCCAATTCTCAAAATCATTGTTTGTCATACTAGTTTTATATTTTTCAGGTTGTGACTTTATGTGGGCAGAGAGTTGTGAGTATATATGTAAATATGTGTATATGTTTAGCTTCATTAGAATATCTAATTTATAAACAATCCCATTGCTTTTAGTATGAGCATGTGTAAGGATAAGTCAAAAAGGTAGACTCAGAATCAGTATGCAAAATGAGTATATTAAATACTTTTGCATAAAATTTACCCAAAAAATCAGATGTGCATATCTGGGAAATAAAATATGACCACTAATATTGGAAAATGAAATACTATATTTTAATAAAAGAAAGTTGCTGTGGGATGGTCTGTATGTCAAGTGTGTTGCTGATTGGTCAGTAAATAAATCACTGATTGGCCATTGGCTAGGCAGGAAGTATAGGCGGGACAAGAAAAAGAATTCTGGGAAGTGGAAGGCTGAGAGAGAGACATTGCCAGCCGCCATCAGGACAAGGAAGATGTAAAGTACCGGTAAGCCACAAGCCATGTGGCAAAGTAAAGATTAATAGAAATGGGCTAAATATAAGAGTAAGAGCTAGACAATAACAGGCCTGAGCTAATGGCCAAGCAGTTTAAATAATGTAAGAGTCTGTGTGTTTATTTTATAAGTGGGCTCTGGGACTGGCGGGACTTGGTGGCGGGAGCTGGAGAAAAATTCTCCAGCTACAGAAAGTAAAATGAAAGTCACAAACTTCTAACATCTATATTCAGAAATTAGAATTTTTGGCCATTTTATGGTTGCTTGATCTATGAAAATAAGCATATAGAAGCCCTTGCAAGGATGTGTTCACAGAACTTCTTATGTTTAGAGTACTCAGATTCATATTGCCACATGAAATTTTTCATATTCCCAGCCTAATGCACATTCAATCTGAAAAGACTGTTTTATTTTTAAGTTCTAGGTATCTTATTGCTTCAAAAATATGAAATTATTTGTGTAGGCAAGATTTTTTCAGTTTTATATGGTATTTAAGTGTTATATCATTAATGATCACGGACATTTTTTTCAATTTTGATGTCTAATATTGCAAAAACCTTTTAGTTTTTGTTTGTTTATTTTATATTGTAATTCTTTATTGATTCATTGTGAATTTCACATCAGGGACCCCAATCCTACTCGCTTCCCAGTCCCTCCATATCTGCCCCTGACCCCTGCAACTTCCGGCCCCCAAAGTAAACCCACCCAAAATTAATTAAAATAAGACAAAACAAAAAATCCATCTCAGTCCTCCATCTTTTCAGTCTCTCCAATACCTCTTCATTCCTCTTTGTGGCATTAAAGGAGGCTGTGGTGTGTCATATAGTATACCCTTCTGTCCAATCAGACCCCCACACAAATGTTCATAGTAATGAGTCATGGGTCTGTTTCAAGGCCTCTGGTCTCTTGCGCAGTATTATCACTGATTCCTCACCGAAATACCTCTCAGATATCCTGCTGTTGCCCTAAGTTATGAAGATTCCGTGGACATGGCTCCGCAGGACCAGTTTCTCCACTCCGCACTCCCAGCAGAAATTAGAGTGGGTTAAGCCAAGGTCAAGGATGTGGGTCTAAGTGGCATCTGAGCTGGTCATTCCAGGCCACTGGGACTGCTCCCCTCATATGAGGGGCAAAGCCTTCTCTACTAGGCCCATGCAGTTGGGGCCAGATCTTCTATAAGAGTAGCAAGGGGTAGGATCATCGCTCCTTCATACAGACCAACTCTCCATGAGGGGCAGGTCCAGTTCTCCTGCTGCAGTGTCCAGTGATGGGAAGAACCTGCTATCCCAAGGCTAATGAAGGGTGGGGCCAATGTAGTAGTGCCCTTGGATTTCAACACACATGGTTCCTATGACCCCTTGTATTAACATGGGCCATGGACATTAACATTATCCCCAGCTACAGCAGGAATGCAGACTGAGACATGGCTCTAAGTTCAGGCTCAGACATCACTATGGCCCTGCAGCAACACAGGCCACTGAGATTAGTATAGTCCTAGCAGCACTGTGGTCCTTAGACATCAACATGATCTCAGATGGCTGACCAGATCCCAGGCATCCACATGGTCCTTGGTGGTAACAGGAACCAAAGACATCAACTAAAATCCTGGATGCTATAGGGCAACAGACCCAGACATGGCCCTCAGTAGCAGCTTGGACCCAGATGTCACCATGGCCCTAGGTAGCAGCTCAGGCCTTTCAGATGGGCATGAGCCTGGTCATACATAGTACAGCCCTTGAACATCAACATAGTTACAGGTTGCTGCCCAAGGCAGGGCATCCCTGTAGTCTTTTTGTGAAAACATGGCACATGTACGTCAGCACAGACCTTGGCTGTGGTGCAACCATGGATGCAGACATGGTCTATGACAGCAGCCCAGGTCTGATGTCATCCTGGTCCCTGATGGTAAGCAGGCCACACACATCAGGAAACCTCTTACCCACTTCACCTCCCCAGCTCTGCTTCCCACCACAGCACACAAACCACTCTGTTTCTCCTGCTCTCTCACCTATCTACCACATACCTGCTCATCGTCATTGTACTTACCTGCACAGTGCCATGATGTGGATGCCTTCAGTCAGCCTGGACTGTGAGGACCCAGGCTGGCCTATGGGTGTCTTTTACCTTCTGGGCCAAGTGGCTCCAGGCAGGCTTGTAGATGCCTTCAGCCAGGCAAGACTTTTTTTTTTTTTTTTGAGTATGGATTATTTTTATTTGTCAGATTAATCGTTGTGTCAGGAAAAAAATTAATTTTGGAGGAGATTGTCCTGACTTTTGTATAAATGTAAAGCTTCCTCTCATAGTTCTTGGTCACTATACCAATATCTTGATTAGTGTTCTACTTTACATTGTGTTTTATTGAAAATTTATTGATCTCATTCACATTCTAATTCACTTAATGTATATCAGCTGTACATCTCAAATGCTTATAATGTGCTAGCTTCTGATATTAATATTAATGAGAGGCAGGTAAGCAAGAAACCAACAGGTAATGCTGGAGAAAAAAAGGAAAAAAAAACAGAAAAAAAATGGTTATGCTATTTAGAGTGGGCCTTCACAATCAGCTTTTTTGAAATGGTTTACCCAAACTCAGTTCAGCCAATGTTCATCTCCTACCAAGAGACAAAGAAATGAAATTCCACATAGAAAGAGTGTATAAGTGACAATGTCTTCTAATAGGGAAGAATATTTACTCAGGTTTATTAAGCTGGCTGTAGTTATTTGGTTAAGGTTGAGAGACAGTGGGATTTCCTGCCTGTTTGTTATGTTTGTTGGTGCCATCCTCGTTCAGCTCATGTTTGTGTGGTTACAGTGAAACTTTAGGGGTAAAGTTTTTGACATTATGCGAAGGTACAATCTCACAGCAAACTCCCTGATCTCTGTCTCTTAACATCTTTCTGGCCCATCGTAAACAATGTCTTCTTGTTCTGTTTATAAACCAATTTTTTTCAAAGTGTCTGTTCAAATGTATTAATCTATTGTTGTTTTCTTTACAGGTTTTAATTGAGCTGTTTATCTCATAGCTGGATGGATTTTATAGTATATATATACATATATACAATCTTATATATTTACATGTATGGACTATATATATATATATAGTCATTCTTGCACTGTCTGGATTGACTAAACAGTTTTTTCAGAAGTTAATATACAAATGGCTGAGATAACGGTAAAGAAATGCTCACTGTCCTTAGTTATTGTGAAAATGCACGTCAAAAGTACTTTTAGATTTCATATTTCATGAATCAGAATCAGAATGGTAAAGAGTAAAATATTATGTCAGTTCATGCTGGTGAGTTTGTAATGGGAAGACTCATCCTTTGCTAGTAGAAGGACAAACTTGTACAGCTACAGTGTAAATCAGTGGTTGTTTCTTAGGATTCTAAAAATAAATCTGCCTCAAGATTCATCTTTACCACTCTTGGGCATATACCACAAGAGCACTATGTCTGCTACAGAGACAGTTGCTCAACCAAGTTTGTTGCTTCTCTGTTTATAATACCCAGAAAATGGAAACAGCTTCTATGTTCATCAAGAGATGAATGGTGAAAAAGATTTATACAATGAAATACTATTTAGCTCTTTTTAAAAAATCAGCAAATTACAATCTAAATGAATAGAGCAAAACAAATATCCTGTTTGAGGTAACCTAAACCCCACAAGACAAAAATGGTGCATGTTCTCTTATGTGAGAATGCTAACTTTTAATCCTTCAATATCCATGTTGTTATTTGAATAACTAGGATAGGATAAATAATAGAAGTTAGGACAGAGTAAGGGACAGGAGGGTGGAGAGAATTTCCCAAGAGAGGGAAAATACAATATACAGGTAGAGAGAAATAGAGAAGAGACTGGATTGGGAGAATTAAATGGAGGGGTAGAGTAAAGAGTTGTCTACTTGAAAAAATACAGGATGGGGCAGCTAAATCTGAGAAGTATTTGAGGGGTCATATGGAAACCTACTATAGTAGAAGCTTTATAAAATATATACACATATGAAAAAAATCTAATAGAATCACCAAATAATTGGTAGCCAATGTCTCAAGTAGGTATCTCTCACCACCAAATGAAGTATTATATGCTAGGAATGGGTTGTATTGACCTGAGCTTTTGGCCAAAGGGGCCCATTGTAACCAAAACAACATAGACTACTGCCAAGGCTGTTAATGATAAGTCCTTATTGCTGAAGACAAAACTGATATATTTCATTGAACATGGAAAAGTCCAGCTCATACCTATACAGAGCCCTCACAATTACTGACTAGTGTCCATGGTACTGGAAGTTATTCTGCACAGTACCAGAAGAGAAAGGTAAACACCAACCAAACTATACACTATTTGATCAACAATGGTGACTTGGATCCCTGTCATGCTAGTTCAGTATTTTTTTGTTTTTGTTTTGGTTTTTTTCCCTTTTCTCCTCCTCCTTTCCCCCTCCTCCTTCTCCTTCTTCTTTTTGGAGAGTTTGGTTTGTTTTCTTGTTTGTCTTTTCTCTTTGTCTGGTTGTTTTCTTAAAAGAGAGAAAGAAGGCTTAGAGTTGAAAGGGTGAGGTGGTGGGGATGATCATGCAGGAGATGAGGGAAGGGACATTGTGATTAAAAATATATTATATGAAAAAAACCACACCTCTACTTTAAATAAAAAATGAACTATTTTGTAACTTTTAACAATATAAATATTCATAGTTACATATAAAAATTCTTCAAGTTGAAACATAAATAGTTTCTAAAACTTTTTGGTTTTTTATTCTTATCACCAATACATATAATCTTAATTTTCACTCTATGACCAAATATCTTCTAGAACATTTTTTCAATTAGTAAAAAAAATTAACACATGATTAAGTAAAACACAAACCACTTTAGATATTTCCCATGAATAAAACCCAATAAAGGGAAATGAGAGTCTTACTAATATGAAAGGAAAAGTTCAGGGTTTGTACTGGCATTTGACTTCTGGAAAAATGCCACCTCTACACATGCATGTCTTACTACTTTACCTATGTCTCTAGGCCTTCACAATTTACTTTACTTATTATGGGGCCTCAATCCTGAGGCTGGATGTCTTTAAACAGTCCTTTCTTGTGGCCTGTCCTCAGACTGAAAAAAAAAATTCACATAATTTTGTGCCACAATTCTGATGTGTATATACTACTTAAGGGGTGATTTTTCTAATATCCCAAACAATTTGCAAAATATCCAAGTGAAATAAAATATTAAAATCTTTACAATATAAAAAGTAGAGTGGTCAAGCCCACTATGTCTACAGCTATTTATAAAAGATTGTCAAATGAAAATATTTCTTTAGTGAAGTTTTTTTTTTTTTTTACATTATATGGAGTGAAATTATTTTAAAAATAATTGAGTGGTAGTGTCTCTTATTTAAAAGAAGAAAAAATAAATAAAGTTTGTAGCATGAATCTTAAAAGTTCTTATTAATAAAATCAAACCTGAGCCAGGTATTGGGGTGAACGCTGAAAGATCAGAGAGACAGAACAAGCCACAGCTAACCTCACCTGGTCAACTTCTCAGCTGGTCTTGTTTCCTCAGACTGGAAGCCTCTTGGTCCTCATATCCGAAAGGCTCTCAGCTGAACTGTGTTGCTCAAAACCTAAAAGCTTACCCAGCCAAATGCTTAACCAGGCCAAATGCTTTTAGTTTCTGGTCTTCACGCCTTATATACCTTTCTGCCTTCTATCACCACTCCCTGGGATTAAAGGCTCGCTTTCTGGGATTAAAGGCATGTGTCACCATGCCTGGCTGTTTCCAATGTGGCCTTGAACTCATAGGGATCCAGAGGGATTTCTGTCTCTGGAATGCTAGGATTAAAGGCGTGAGTGCCACCATTTTCTAGCCTCTGTATCTAGTGGATGTCTGTTCTCTGACCCCAGATAAATTTATTAGGGTACACAATATTTTGGGGAATACAATACCACCACAAAAGTTAGATCTCAAGCAGACAGAAAGTGTTTTTACAAACAACTGCCTCAATGAATAGAATAACATATCAGAATTATACAGATCAGTGTGCATTGGAAATGATTGACAGGCAATGATTTTAAGCTCAACTGCAATATTGTATAGTCATGCACAAAACTGTAGGGGCCGGACGCAGCTCAAATTTAGTACTTAGAGTCTCTATCAATAGAAATGTCACCATGAGGATTTTTGCCCATTATTACCTTTACTCATCCAGCATGATTAGAATTTGAAAGGGAAGATTTGTAATTTTCTTAACAAGATTGGCTATTTATAGTGGAGTACTTCAAAAACATACGCAAAAAGTCTTAAACATAATCTGAATAATCAGTGGGCATTATATGTTGGTTTTGGGAACTGGGAGCAGAGCCAACTGGGGTGGAATTTTAATAAGTGCTTTGCTGCTGCCTTCACTGTTTACTTTAAGCAAGGAACTGGATTGACAGTCTCCGAGATCAAAATCTTTTTATCAACTGAGCAGATAATGTGTAACACCAGAAATTTCCCATCTGCCCAAAGCCCTGCTTTAGAGAGTTTCCCAATGAAGGATGAGAGGATTTTTTCAAGCTCTTTGCCTTCTTCATTCTCATGAGAGACTTCCTCATTCAGTGGCATTCACATAGGCAAAAATGGTTTTGAATTAACAAAGCCACGTAGATTCCATGACCCTTAGGCATTTTTCACTACTGACAGAATCATATTTGTAAATCATCATATTTTGAATCTACTATGTATCTGCAACCTAAAAAAATATTTGTAAGCTTGTATTCCCACTGTGCTAATAAAGTTTAGAATAGAGACAATTCCCTAAAATCATATGAAAAATTACTAGTAGTGCTCAAATAAATATTCATAGATTCTGGTTATAAAATGCAACAATAAGCTAGGAAATTGATATTGCATTTGTAGGATTTTATCATGCATATTAAACACATTTAATCTGTTCATGAAAACTATGACAATATGTGCCTAACTGAAGGTGAATCAGAAGAGAAATTAAAATTCAAAAGCTGAAAGATACCATTTATATTACATAGAATTTAACAATATAACATATATAAATTACATACAATTTAACAAAGTATATATTATAGTATTGATAAATTATCACAATTTCTCTTTTCTATTTTTTACTGTCAAATAAGGCAAATGTACCACTCTTTAAATTAGATGAAGTAAAGTAACAATGCTATTTGTACTATAGAGGTAACAAAAAAAAAAAAGCAAATCCAAAAGAAGCACAATATTTAGGGTGTTTTTTAAAACCTGTAAGTCATTCAACCTTGGTTTAACCTTGATGTTATTCTAAGGTCTATCTGAACACAGTATGGTGCCTTATTCAGAGAATAAAGCATACTGTCGGAAGTCAAACAAATAGGTTGGTTTGTGTGTGTGTGTGTGTGTGTGTGTGTGTGTGTGTGTGTGTGTGTATGTGTGTGCGCGCTCATTTGTGCAGGCTTATACTCACGTGTATGTGTGTGTGTGTGTGTGTGTGTGTGTGTGTGTGTGTGTATCAGACTTCAACAGAGGGTGTGTTTCCTGATTTCTTTTTTCCCTTGCCAGGGTTGCAGGTACATTCTTTGCTATCCTTTATGTATAGGTTCTGACAATATGACTTTGTTCTTTTATATATAGGTTCTGATAATGTAACTTTGTTTCTTTATGCTTAGACAACAAGTACAATACCCAATAAACTTTTTCCTCAACCTTGGATTTATTTTTAAGTCTTTATATTAAATAATTTGTATAATCATTCAGTGTACGTAAGTTGTTGAAAGTAACTCATTTATTCTTTATAGAAAATTCTTAAAGAGTCGGGCTTTACATTTGAAACTGGACACTAATACTTTCATAACAAAAAATTAGACTGATTGGTTTCAGTTTCAATATAAGTACAAAATGTCACTTTAGATATAGTTTGTGAACTGTCAGATTGTTTCCTGATCTGTCTTCTGTACTTGTCAGAGCATATCTATACAATGATGAACAGACAATAGGAAGCAGATGGAAGTTCAATGGCAAAAGAGGATGAACGGCAGTGAACACAGGAAATGAAAAGGATCTAATTTCCAAACAGTAAAAATGCTATGTCAAGTGCTGTGTGTTCTCCAAGAACAACAGTCACATCTATGAGCACTGTGCTTCACTTGTAAATCTCTGCCTCATGCTGTCATTGTGGGATAGTCATCATCTCCATGAAAGCAGAAATAGGCCCAGTAGTTTTCAAAATCACTATAACTTTAATGCCCATGTTATATGCTAACCGTCTTATTAACATTGATCTACATTACATCATTTCCTTTGAAAGTCTATCTTCTATTCAGGTGACTATCACAGTTGTTGCTAAATTCAGTTGTCAAGTATATTAACTAATCTAGAAATAATATTGAAACTCTAGAGCCTTGTACGACTTAGTCTCAGGTTATAAGGCACCAGGTACGGACTAACAAAACTGCTTGTCAAAAGTCAAGCTGAATGACAAAGATCTCAAAGAGCGGGTGTCAGGGAATGATGGTGCCTGTGACTTATTCCTATTGTTTGCACGTAAAGTTCTTTTGAGATGAATTCATTCTTTGAATGACTTACTACTTCAACCACTAGACTTTTAGTCTGTGGCCTGCATTCTGCAATGCTTGCTAAAGAATGAGTATATACGTTTATAAATATATACATATTAATACACACAAATATGAACAGATAGATGCCAGTTGTGAAAATGAACTGTGTTTAGTTTGCAGGTAATTGGCAGCAAGTTTTTACAAGTGTAACAATATACATTTCAGGAGTGAGACACAGATCACAATTGGGACACTAGTTCAATGTCTGTCACAGCCAGAGAGTCACTGCTAATGTGTTCTCTACTCTCTTGCCCTTTATAATAATGTAGTTAACCTCTGTGATCACCAGGATGCATGTGCATACAATATTCAGTCGCTTTAAGGGTCACTAATTATAGTTTTCTGTCATATATTTATTTGACCTTACAAGCGCACTCATGTTTGACAAGAAAATCTCCAGAAGTCTAGATGGACAATAGAGACATGTGATTTAACATGACAGCAAAGTGACACAGGGAAAACTTTCATGACTTTTTCAGAAGCTGAATAATTCTATTTTACAATTTATCCAAACTATATGAAGAAAAAAATTGAGATTTTATAATTACATTGGTACTTGTAGAATATTTTGGCCCACTTTTACCAGATATTCAGTCAATAAACATTGTAGCTCTCTCATTGATTTATGTATTTTATATTTTTATTGAAATGGTCTTACTGTCCTGCAAAATAGGAATCTGACTAATTTTCAAAAAACAATTTGAAGTATTGTGTTTATGGGAATTTTGAAGATATTTCTTCTAAGGCATCCTGTGTTTCCATCATTCCCTGGTGAGTGGAAAGATTCCTTGAAAAACAGAATTCTAGGACTTAGCTACTATTCAGATTTTACAAGTTATAATTTTAATTTTCTTTTCTGATACAAGTATAGATATTTGAAATCATTAATCTCTCTCTTCCTTTTCCCTCCTTTATTCCTTTAATTCTCTTTTCTTTCTTTCTTTCTTTCGTTCTTTCTTTCTTTCTTTCTTTCATTGTCTCTTCATACATGTTGTCACTCTATGTCACAGAGAGTCTTTAAACTCATTGTGAAACCCTAGCCAGGGTTTGAACTCTGAGAATCATCCTATCTCCTCTCTCTGTCTCTGTCTCTGTCTCTATATGTCTGTCTGTCTCTCTCTCTCTCTTTTCTCTCTCTCTCCTGTCAGGCACTTGTGGAAGTCAATGTGGAGGTCAAATGATAACTTGAAGGAGGCAGTTGTCTCTTCCCTTCCACAATGTCCACCTTAGTTATTGAACACAAATCACCAGTTTTGACAGGAAGTGTCTTTAGCTAGTATTCCACCTCACCAGCCTAATTAATTGTTTTTTGATTTAATGATAATTAATTTGTGATACAGCAACACAGCACAATTTTTATTTTTCAAAATGAATGATTTCTTAATATTTTCACTATTCTTTTAAACAATGCAATCAGTCTTAGGGAAATCATTATGCTTGTGTAACCATGTGCCATTAGATTATGGTAGGCATTGTTTGAGCAATGATTATTAGGCCTTTAATTTCTCTTAAAATGTGTGAAAAAAATGTGCCGGGTGGTGGTGGCGCACACCTTTAATCCCAGCACTCGGGAGGCAGAGCCAGGCGGATCTCTGTGAGTTCGAGGCCAGCTTGGGCTACCAAGTGAGTTCCTGAAGAGGCGCAAAGCTACACAGAGAAACCCTGTCTCAAAAAAAAAAAAAAAATGTGTGAAAAAATGTAAGTTGATATCTAGACAGTATAATGCCTGGAGACTGAGCCTGTGTTCTTGCACATCTTTTCTGTGCAGTGTCTATCTAATTAAATTATGAATGCCATCAAGGAACATTTGATGAAATTTTTTTCATTAACACAGCAATATTTATTTATTGTATCCTATGTTGCAACCTCAAATACGGTTGTGAAAGATATATATATATATATATATATATATATATATATATATATATATATATATTCATTGTATTGGGTACATTTACACTTCACATAAAATGTTAATGATGCACAGGTATTTAATAAAAAATCTGGAAATTTCATTTTACAGAAAGCAAGAAGAATTTGAAGTAAAACATAGAAAACAAAAAGTGTCTTTGGTTCCAGTTTTCTAATTTAGCCACATGAACTATAGGAAACTACAGGACTAATGTTTTAGATCCTGATGAAATAAACAATATTTTTGATGCATAATTTTCTAAACTATTTAGCATATTGTTCTTATGGGTAAATAAGTTATAGGATTAAATTTATTCATTTTTCTCTTGAGTTGGCTTCAGGATTGATTGACACTTCTATAGAAAATGTTGAATGACAATTCAATATACTCTGTGTTCTCGCTTTCTAAATCATACCATCATTTTCTTTACAACTGCTCCCAACTCTTCTACTCATTTCTTCTTAGCTCACTCACACTTTTTTACTTTCAGTAGAAATAGTTTTTTCCTTTTCATACACCTCAAACAGATTATTTATTATGCAAAATGTATTTATCACCTTTTCATCTGTAAAGTAAACAGAAATTATTTCACTGTATTTAGTTATATCAAGATGGTTCATTCATAAACATTCCTACTAGTTTATATGTAGCTCTTCTAAACTTTTATTTTTACTATTCTGGAGTAAAAGTATGCATAGTTATAACAAAACCAAGCATAATATGAACTTCCCTATTATTTTAAACCTTGATCTGTATGTGTGGCAGGGTGTTTGTATAGAGGCCAGGGGAGAAAGAAAGGATTCTTGCTTTATCAATCTGTACTATATTTCTTTGAGACAGGATGAACGTGAAGCTAAACTGACAGAAAGATAGCTCTAGAGGTCATCTACTATCTCTTGCTTAGGGATTTAGGGTTACAGGGGTGTACATAGTTTTCTATGTGCGAGTTTAGAATTCAAACTCAGGTTCTAATGCTTTAATAGTGTGTGTTCTGGATCACTGAGCCATTTTTCCAGCTCTTCTGATCATCATTCAAGTTACAACTTAGAAATTATATTTCCTACCTTTGCCTAGACATCTCCACATGTACATCTTATTATCTAAATCTAAGTAAGTATGATTGAAAACCTTGCCTGAATTATCCAAACTGCTCTGTCCTACACAAATACTATGTCAATCACTATAACCTGTATGCTCATATTTAAAGGGGATGGACAACTCAAGATATCTCTTAGCTAATCTTTTCCTGAAATTGTATGTCTTTTAAATCTAGGTAGGTATCAGGCTTCATGTGTAGTGGGCTTTAACTTTATGTCTTGATTTGTCTTTTTTTTTTTTTTTGGTTTTTTTTGAGACAGGGTTTCTCTGTGTAGCTTTGCGCCTTTCCTGGAACTCGCTTTGGAGACCAGGCTGGCCTCGAACTCACAGAGATCCGCCTGGCTCTGCCTCCCGAGTGCTGGGATTAAAGGCGTGCGCCACCACCGCTCGGCTGATTTGTCATTTTTAGTGATACTTGAAAATGATTATTTCTAGGGCTCCTGGGAAATGTTTGTACAACCAACACACAACCATTCATTATGAGCCATTGCTTTCCTGTATTAATACAAGTAATGTTCATGTTTTTGCCTCAGTATTGAGATTTTTGGATAAATCTCCATTGCTCAGGATGAACTGGGAATTTCTTGTTGTGAAGATTTTTTATGAATATTTTTATTTTATAATTAATTTAATTTTACATATCAGCCACAGATTTCCATGTCCTTCCTCCTCCTACCCCCCAACATTCCCCCCAATCCACCCCCCATTCCCACCTCCTCCAAGACAAGTTCTGCCCTGGGGAGTCAGCCCAGCCTGGTAGATTCAGTTGAGGCAGGTTCAGTCCCCTCCTCCCTACACCAAGGCTGAACGAAGTGTCTCAGCATAGGCCCTAGGTTCCAAAAGGCCAGCTCATGCACCAAGGACAGGTCCTGGTTCCACTGCCTGGGGGCCTCTTAAACAGTTCAAACTAATCAACTGTCTCACTTATCCAGAGGGCTTCTCAGCTATTGGTTCATAGTTCATGTGTTTCCACTAGTTTGGCTATTTGTCTTCGTGCTTTTTCCAATCCTGGTCTCAATATCTCTTGGTTTGGTTATGTATGCATTCATGGAAAACTTCATACCAACTAACAATGCCCAGAATGCAGAATGTCTTCATTCCTTCCAGAGGCCACTAACATTTTCTAACATTTACTCTTTTAATCAAATGTCACTGCTTTGGGGGGAAGGGTAGTCTTTAAATAAAATTATAAGCCAACAAATAAAAGTTACATGTGCAAATGATTCAAATATCCCATAATCCAAATAATTTCTGCTTAATTTTTGAAAATTTGTACCAGATTTTC
Source organism: Peromyscus eremicus (assembly GCF_949786415.1). Classification (NCBI taxonomy): domain Eukaryota; kingdom Metazoa; phylum Chordata; class Mammalia; order Rodentia; family Cricetidae; genus Peromyscus; species Peromyscus eremicus. The sequence continues at coordinate 40,255,498 of NC_081425.1, read as the reverse complement.
TTGAGAGCTATCACTCAGTTTTTCAGTGAAATTGAATGTACAAAGCATAACAGCACTGATTTGAGCTTCTCGGCCTTAAGGTACCTAGATCACTCCTTTATTAAATCTTCATAAATAGATTCTTGATTATGATAAATGTTTAATGAACTGCACCATGAAAACAAAGCTATTTCCATGTTGTCATTTGGAGAACACAGACCCATTCAGATTCCTGTATCTATAGACTTTTAAGTCTTCAGAGTCAGTGTGAGGAAACAACTTACACTTGAACACATGATATTCCATAATGTTTCCCCCAAATGAACACAGTTTTGTCCCTTTATTTGGGTAGTGCATTCAATGTGTGAAGATAGTTCAGCTGGAACCTCTGATGAAGTTCTTTCTATTGAAAACAAACAAAGATTCAGGATAACTAAGTGAACCAGGCAAGCGTTTTCATGATTATTACAATAGATACATTAGATACAGGGATTGCTATGTTGAGTTCATGTTCATTTTTTTTTTTGTCTTTTTCGTTGTTTACTAATTAAAGAATAAAACTTAGCTCAATTTAAGGAAGATAAATTCAATAGGCAAAGACTAAAGAAGCAGTAATTGGAATTTGTTTTTGTTGGTTTGTTTTCAGTACATCCCTACCACAGTTCTCCCTGCCCCCCCCATTCCCACTCACTGCCCCCCCCCACTTAGCCCTCTCCCCCAGATCTACTCCTCCTCTCCTTTCACTTCTAAAAGGAGCAGGCCTTCCAGGGATATAACACCTGAGGAACACAGCATCAAAAGATATAATAAGACAAGGCACAAACCCTCATATTGAGGCTGTGGTAACCAACCCAGGAGGAGGAAAAAAAGTAACAAGAGCAGATAAGAGTCAGAGACAGCCCATTCTCACTGTTAGGAGTCCCACAAAAACACCAATCTAGCAACCGTAACATATATGCAGAGGATTTAGTGTAGACCTATATAGGCTCCAAGACTACCATGACTACTGCTTCAATCTCTGTTGACCCTGATATGCCTTTTCTTAGTTGAAGTCTGTGGGACATGTTCTACTGGTGTCCTCATCCCCTCTGGCTCCTACAATTCTTCCTCTCCCTTTTCTGTGGATTTCCCCAAGTTCCAAAAAGAGGGACCTAATGAAAGTCTGCTCTCTCTCTCTTTCTGCCTAATTTGGCTGTGGGCCTCTGCACCAGCTCCTATCAGCGCATAGGCAGAAGCCTCTCTGATGATATTAGGCTAGGCACCAATCTGTGAGTACAGTTAATATTATTAGGAATCATTCTATTGATTTTTTCCTATCCTAGGTCTCTGGGCTATCTAGTGTCTGATTCCTGGTCATCTGAGGTGTGTCAGGCATGGGCTCCCTCTCTAGGTATGGGCTTCAAATTAGACCAGTCATTGGTTGTCCATTCCTACAAGTTCTGTGCCTTCATTGCCCCAGCTCATCTTGCAGGTAGCATAGAATGTAGGTCTAACGTTTTGTAGCTGAGTTGTTGTGGTAGTTTGAATGTAGTTGTCCCCTATAATCTCATAGGGCGTGGCCCTATTAGGAAATTTGGCTTTGTTGGAGTGGGTAAGGTTTTGTTGGAGGAAGTATGTCACTCTGGGGGTGAGATTTGAGACCTCATATATGCCAAACCATGCCCAGTGCCTCAGTCCACTTCCTGTTTTCTTCTGATCAAAAAGTAGCCAGCACCATGTCTGCATGCTATCATGTCATGATGATAATGGACTGAACCTCTGAACTGTAAGCAACCATCTCAGTTAAATGTTTTCCTTTATAAGAGTTGCTATGGTCATGGTGGTATCTCTTCACAGCAATAAATACCCTACCTCAGACAGTTGTCCTAGTCTCACTGCTGGAAGCCTTGCCTTGCCTGGTTACAGAGGATGGGTGGTTCACACTCTGTACATTCTATTACTAGGAGTACTTACTAGGTTCACCCTCATAGAATCCTGGGCAAATGCCTTCCAGTTTCACTCATCTCTAGTCATACTATCTCCCTCCAATTCCTACTCCCACACCTGGTACCTCCTGGTCCCATTCCCACCTGTCCATAGTCAACTCCATGGTATCTATTCTATTTCCCCCTCCCAAGGAGATCTGTGAATCCTCCTAGAGAATTCCTTGTTGGTTAGACTTTTTGGTTCTTTTTATTGTAGCAAGATTATTATTTACTTAAGAGTCATTATCCACTTGTACATGAATACATATCATGTTTGTCATTATGGGTCTGGGTTACCTCACTCAGGATGATCTTTTCTAGTTCCTGCCATTTGCTTGCAAATTTCATGATGTCTTTGTTTTTAACAGCAGAGTAATATTGCATTGTGTAAATGCACCAGATTTGCTTTATCCATGCTATGGTTGAGGAACATCTAGGTTGTTTCCAGTTTCTAGTTGTCGTGAATAAAGCCAGCATGAACATATTTCAACAAGTGTCCTTGTGGTAGGATGGAGTGTCCTTTGGGTATACACCCAAAAGTTGTATAGCTGGGCCTTGAGGTAGTTTAATAACCAGTTTTCTGAGGAATTGCCATATTGATTTCTGTAGTGGTAGTACAAGTTTGCACTCCCACTAGCAGTAGAGAAATGTCCCTCTTGCTACACATCTTTACCCGCATGATCTGTCACATGTGTTATTGATCTTAGTCATTCTAACAGGTGTAAAATGGAATCTCAAAGTATTTTGATTTGTATTTCATTGATGGCTATGGATATTGCACATTTCTTTAGGTGTTTCTCGGCCATTTGAGTTTTCTCTATTATGAATTCTCTGTTTATGTCTGTAAAACATTTTGAATTGAATTATATATCTTATTGATATCTAGTTTATTCAGTGATATATATATATATAATAAAAGCCCTCTGTCATATCTGGAGTTGGTGAAAATATTTTCCCAAAATGTAGATTGACATTTTGTCCTATTGATGGTGTCTTTTGCCTTACAGAAGATTTTCAGTTTCATGAGGTTCCATTTATTAATTGCTGACCTTAGTGTCTGTGCTATCAGTGTTCTGTTCAGGAAGCTGTCTCCTGTGCCAATGTGTTCAAGGCTGTTTCCCACTTTTTTCCCCTCAGGTTCAGTGTATTTGGTTATCTATTGAGGCAATGGCCTATCCTATCCAATGCAATCTACAGATTCAACCCAATCCCCATGAAAATTCCAACACAAATCTTTACAGACCTTTAAAGACAATATTAAACTTCATATGGAAAAACTTAAAAAAGAAATAAGTAAACAACCAAAACAAAAATAATGATAGCTAAATCAATCCTGAAAAATAGAAGAAATTCCAGTGATATCACAATCCCTGATTTCAGGCTCTACTACAGAGCTATAGTGGAAAAAAATAACAAAACAAAAAAACCACATGGGATTGTCATAAAAGCAGACATGTTGATCAATGGAATCATATTAAAAAAAAACCCAGACATAACTCCACACACCTATGGACATCTGATTTTGGATAAAGAAGCCAGAAAGACACATACAGAAAGAAAAAAAGGCACTTTGAACAAATCTGCTGGTCTAATTGGATGTTGGCATGCAGAAGAATGCAAACAGATTTATATTTATCACCCTTCACAAAATTCAAGTCCAGCTGGATCAAATAGCTCAATACAGAGCCAGTGAGATGAATGTCACTGAGGGAAAAGAAATGTGGGGATTCTTTCTGGATTTCTTTAAGAGAATTATTGTTGAGCACAGGACAAAATGGTGAGACAGAGAGAAACACAACTGAGAAATCTGATTGGCTAGCAGATGTTGGAGATTTTGTCATTGGATTCTTGTGAACCAGTAGAACAGGATCATAAAGACTGAGAAGAAACTGAATAATGTTAGGTCAGAAGTAGAGTGTGTGTCATATTTATTTTGGTCATGATATCCTTTGTAATAATAGTTACTTTTCAATATAAGTTGGGGTAAAATGAAATTAAATGACAATTTTTTTTTGTGGTCTTCTTGCAAGCACAAACATTTCCAAGTATAAGAGTAAACAATTCTTAGTGGGGAATTAGCAGATAACCTCTATATCAAGGAACATTCAGACAGGACAAATTTTCAAAGATATCAAATTTTAAATATCCATCTCCATTTATAGTTGTAAATGGTTATGATTAAATGCATTGCTAGCTATTATTTATTTTACAGAACTATCATTGCTAAATAATGGACACAAGTCTCTCTAAATAAAGGAATCTCTAACTGGGTACACTTCTGCTGTAGAATAATCCTCTCTACACTATGAATATGTTTTACTCTTATTGGTTAATAAAAAAATCTGACAGGTTAGTAGCTGGGCAGGAAGTTAGGGGGGGAAAGCCAAACTGAGAATGATGAGAAGGAGGGAAGAGTCAGAGGAGATGCCAACCAGCTTCTAAGCAAGCAGGGTGTGTAGAAAATGAGATAATAAGCCATGAGCCATTTGGCAAAACATAAAAAAGGGTTAATTTACATGTATGCGTTAGCTAGTAACTGAGCTATTAACTGATCATTTATAAATTATATATATATAAATGATAAGTCTCTGTGTGGTAATTTGGAAGTAGCTGCCAGGACAGAACGCAAGCAGTCAAAACAGGAAAACAAACTACATATGGCATTCCAATGTGTGGCCAAAATTTTCACATAAAACCTGACAATGCTTAAAAAAAAATTTTGGACACATAAGAACAGAGTCAAGCACAGCTTCTTGGTAGCTGCCTTTTCTCTGGTGGGCTATGTTTGCTGGCTGTGAGCAGAGGCATGAATCCATTAAGAGATGGCTTCCAGGCTAGGTACTAGTGGCAAAAATTGGTGGCTCTGTTCATAGGCCCTATTACCAAACACTTAAATGGTGCTTATTAACAGCTGACAGCATGCTACTTAGTGGCAACATGGACCCAGACATTTCCCAGAGTTGAGACAGTAAACATGGTTGCCAGAGTTGGCAGTAAATGTACCTCCACCATGAGACTAGACTCTCAGGGAACCAAGCAGGAGGAGCTGGCACCAGCAGGCCATGATCTAAATTATACAGCAGGATTTTTTCTCACACAGACAGAAAAATGATACAGATACACAGTAAGGACAGGTTCAGACGGAGGGAAAAAAAAACTCTAAAGGGGTTATAGTGTGTTTAAAAAATATAGATAGGCTTGGGAGAGAGAATAGAAAGAGTATATACAGTCTTAGATTTAAAAAAAAATGTATAGTTTTAAAATAATAAAATACAGCCCTTAAAAGGGGGAGTAAAGTAGTATAAAAAAATAATCAACATAAAGATGGGAAGTACAGAGAGTCTGCATTGTGTATATTATTGTGCTGTCTTTAAAATTTTTGGCTGCTAAGAGACCTTAGATTATGGAAACCGATAGATTAACCTATATATCTTGATTATATTGAGACTATCTTGATTTCAAAATTTAAGTCAAAAAATATGTTACTATGGGGAAGAGGTTTTGCTTTTATTTCTACAGGAAATGAAAGACTGTGAATTCATCCAAAGTTAGAGATCATCAGGTTTGATTGAGGAAGATCCCCTGAAATCATGACTACAGACATAAAATAAACATAAAAGAATAAGACACATTGTTGGGCATACATGTCTTGCAAAGAGAGTGCCAAGAGAAGTTACACAAATAGAGCTTAAGTTGTTTATGCAGAGATTAGGTACAAAGGATGGTGTGCAAAGGAAGTTAGTTTAAGCTGTTTACACTGAGAGTAGATACAAGCATAGTGCTGAGAGGAAGTTAGCTTGGGTTGTTTGTATGGCGATTGGATACAAAGGGTGCAGAAGGAAGTTAGCTCAAGTTGTTTATGTTGAGATAAGATACTAAGATAAGGAGATGATGTCGGTGCACAAACAACTCATAAACAAAAAAATGAGTGTAGGATGACCTTTACAATGATTGGTCGGTTCCTTCACCCCCTCCTAGGGTTCTGAGGTTTTTGCTATAATAGAGGTTTATTGCCCCACAATAAACAAGTTCTTGCTTGACTTGAGTCCCCACTGCCTCTGATTGTGTCCTGGTAGGGGGTGAGCAGCTCACTTGACTTTCCTAGGTTCCAGGCCACCTCTTCACAGGCGACCTGAGTATCTGGTGGGGCAAGACTCCACACACATTTTATATATATATATATATATATATATATATATATATATATATATATATATATATATATATATATATATATATATATTTACCTGCTTAAACATAAAACAAAAAAAAATCGTCTTTGGCTGACTTCTGTACGATGCACAGTCTAAACTTATATTAATGCAGATACGTATATTACCTTTAAACTTTATGTATATTCAGAATGAGGAGACCACACACTAATAAAAACCAATGCTCAGGTGATCCAGCAACTCAAAATGCCTCTGTTACAGTCTCCTCAGAATCCTGCATCCAGAACAGCTTCAAGGCTGCTGACTGAGATGATCCAGCCTCACAGAATATTCCAATCAGGACTTGACCACAACCCTAAATATTCTCAAGATTCCCCAAAGATAACCAGTGATCCCAATCAACAGGCAGTAGTCTAGAGAATTATACCCACATTCCCCAAAAATGGGTTATGGATATTTAGTATAATTTAAGGGGGGGGGGGTGGTAGTTACACGTTGTTATTGGTAAAAAGGTCAGGAAAAAGGCTGAACAAAGGAGATTAGGTTCAGGGAATTTTTCTGAAAAAGAAAAAGGGGGATATGGAAATGATAGGATTAAAGGGTAGATGATTGAATCTACATTTAAACCAAAATAAAAAAAACTACTAGTCTCAAATATTTTACATTGGTATTAATTTTTGTACATTGATACAAATTTGAGGTTATTTTTCTTTTACTGGTACATATGTTTGTATTCTTTTTTAAGATATTTTTGTGTATTGATACAAATTAGTCTATTTTGTTAGAACATGCTGCACATACATTTCTACTCTTGTTCAAGGTGTTGTACCTACACATCTCATTTAACAATGTAATAAATTTCTAGTCCTTGAAAATTATTATTATAAACCATTTAGGACAATAAACTAATGAAGGTTAGTATATAGACACCTATTTCAATCAAACTTGTAGTCATGCTAAGTATGTTTTCAAGGTCAAAGAGAGATATATTTTAGATAGACAGATGGTCTTCAAACATTTCAGAGACCTACAGAGTATAGCATTATGTTTTTATAGCATAAGATTCTTTTTTTTTTTTATGACAATGAGACCTGTTTGTTCCTGGCAGTGCCAATCTATTCCAGAACAGATGATGGACATCAAAGAAACTCCATATGGAGTTTACTTTCTTTGTGGCAAGAGTTAGCCATTGGCAAAAAAACTGCCCTTGCCTTGACTGCTGACAATATGCTGCCAAAATTGGACAAGCAGAACACAAAAGAAAGTGACTGCTTAACTTTGCCAAGACAAGGCAGGACAGTCCTTCAAAATTCCTGCTTCACAGTTAAGTCTGTCAGATATACTAGATGGGTAGGCCAGAGTTGAATGTCTCAACATTGCAGAGGAACTTTGAGTGACTGTCCAGGCAGCACAATGTCCCTGTAGTTAGGCAATATTTCACCCTCCTGGGGTCTTTGACAGAGCTGAAGACTATATAGTCATAGTTACAGTTTTTTTTTAGTTATGATAAAAGATAAATTAGATGTGAAATTTTAGACTCACCAAGATAGATTATTGAGTATTTTCTCTGATTTTGACAAATTCAAATAGACTGTATATTATAACTATAATTCTTAATAACTTTTTGTTGTATATAATCTTACTATGATAAAGTTAAAATTCTTTTTAATTAGACAAAAAGGGAACAATGCTATGGAATAATCCTTCTGTACACTGTGATTGGGTATTAATCTCATTAATTAATAAGAAGCTGACAGGCCAGTGCCTGGGCAGGAAGTTAGGTGGGAAAGCCAAACTGAGAATGATGGGAAGAAGGAGGGCAGAGTCAGAGGAGATGCCAGCCACTGAGGAAGCAGGATATGTAGAAAATGAAGTAACAAGCCATGCACCATGTGGCAAAGCATACATAGAAATATACATGTATGAGCTAACTAGAAACAAGCCTGAGCTATTGTCCAAGCATTTATAAATAATATTAAGTCTCTGTGTGCTGATTAGGAAGCATCTGCCAGGACAAGAAGAGGGTGGTCAGGAAAGAAAAACTTAAGACTACAGGCTTCAGGAAGGCAACCACACTTGTAAAGAACACATAAAAAAAGAGCTACTCACAGCCTCATGTGAAAGAAATGACACATTACTAAATGCAACCCTCCCCTCCCCCTGTCCCATGTCTCTGTGTGTTTTCGTTTCTTTTCTCTAGGAGGGAAAAGGTTTTGATTATTTTTTTTCCTATCTTCCCATTTACTCTTGTTATAGATAACATTTTGCACACTCTTCCTCAGGAATAATTCCCTCTTTCTCTATTTATGTATCCAATCCCTGCTTGTTACTTTCTTAGTTGAACCCTGATGGTTCAGATAAATGTCAAGGACGTCAACTATCTGAAAGCCCTTAAACTCACTTTCCTACAGTTATTCCTTGATTGTTAAGGTAACTTTCCATTGATCTATTTATCTTTCTTTTAAGTGCCCTCCTGGGCTAGTCACAACCTCTGTTTACATACTCAACTACTAACTTCCATTCACTTTAAATTCCTTTTTATTAGGAGTCATGCTGCCTCTGCCATGCTCTCACACTGTTTCTAAGCAACTGGTCTCTCTCAGTGCTTTAGATTATTGATTACCCTGCAGATGATGAATTAAAGTGAAATTCTTTCCCTTAATTTTTGATGTTACTCATTTTGGGCTTGAATTTGGCATTTCTAATGCATTTTACTTCACAGGAAGCATATGCAACAGTTGACAATTTTTTTATTAGTGATTTAAAGACTGAAAAAGATTAAGTAGAATTTGAAAGCTAAATGATATTTATTTTATCTGGTGTAGAATAAGTAAATATGAGAAAACTGAGACTTAGGAACTTTAAATCAAATGGAAAAGATTTAAGATGTGAGTTACTAAATGAGCTAGGGGAATTATCATGTTTTATAATTGCTAATTTGAAGAATTCTAGATTATGCAAAAATCATAGAGCTGCTTCTTCAAAATTCAGTCACTTATGGAGAGAGAATGGAGGGTCATAAGTCAGGCAGCTAAGGAAACTCACAAGGTTCAGAAAAGTCATGTGAAGAAAGTACTCCAGAAAGTTCAAAAGTTAGGAGATTCTTATTTAGTTGTTGGTTTCTTTCCCCTCCCTCCATCCTTCCCAGTCCCCCCCCCCGCCCCCCCCCCCACCTCTTGTTTTCCCTCTTCCCTAGATTTGCTCCTCTTCTCTTACCCTTCAAAAAAGAGCAGGCTTCCCAGGGATATCAATCAAACATAGCACAGCAAGTTGCAATAAGACTAGACAAAAACTGCCATATTAAGGTTGGATGAGGCAACCTAGTAGAAGGAACAGAGTCCCAAACTCAGGCAAAAGAGTCAGAGAAACTCCCACTCTGTCATTAGGAGTTCCACAAGAACACCAAGCTACACAACCATAACATATACACAGAGGACCTACCTCTACCCATAAAGGGTCTGCTTTTGTCACTTCAGTGTCTGTGAGCCCCAATGAGCACTGCTAACTTGATTCTGTGGGCCATGTTCTCATGGGGTCCCTTATCCTTCTGGCTCCTGCAGTCCTTCTTCCCTATCTTCCATGGGGTTCTCCAAGCTCTGCCTAGTATGTGTCTATGGATCCCTGTATCTGTCCCCATCAGTTACTGGATGAAGCCTCTCTGATAACAATATTGAGTTAGGCTCCAATCTTTCAGTATAGCATAATATCATTAGGAATCATTTCATTGACTTTTTTCCAAGCATGTTTGGTTCTATCCTAGGTCTCTGGGCTATCCATCCTCTAGTACTTGGCTATCCAGGCAGTATCAGGTGTGGGCTCCCTCTTGTGTGTATGAGCCTCAAGTTGGATCAGTCATTGATTTGATACTCCCAGAAGTTCTGCACAACCTTTACCATAGCACATCTTTCAGGCAAGTCAAATTTTAGATCAAAGGTTTTGTGTCTAAGTTGATGCCTCAGTCTTCCCACTTCCCTTGCCTGGTAACAGCAGATGGCCAGTTCATGCTCTATAATCCCATTACTAGAAGTCTTTGCTAGGGTCACAATGGTAGATTCCAGGGAGTTTCCTCTGTACTAGGTGTTCACACTATCCCTGAAATGTGCCCCAATTCCAGTCATCTCTCCCTGTATTCTGTCCCTCCATATATCTGCCCTCTCCCCATCTGATCCTTCCTCCTTCCATCCCCAACCATCTAGTCCATTGGCAAAATCTATCTATTTCTGCTTCCCAGGAAGATTTATGGACCTTCCCCTGCTTTGAGCCCTACTTCTTATTTAGTCTTACTGGGCCTGTGGATTATAACATGATTATCCTTTACTTAACAGCAAATGACCACTTTTGAGTATATACCCATTTCGTCTTTCTGGGTCTGGGGTTTTCCTCAGGATGACTTTTTTTCTAGATCCATTCACTTGCCTGAAAATTTTATGAAGTCATTATTTTTTAACAAGTGAGTAATACCCCATCATGTAAATATACTGAAGGTTCCTCCAAAGCTTATATAAGCAGGAATCAATTATAGGTGTAGAAGAGACTGCTGAGTTTCTTATAAGTTTATAAAAGATCTCCTTGGATGCAGCCTTCATCAGTCATCATACTAACTGGAGTGGTCTTTCCAGTGATGTGGCTACCTTTGATTTGTCCATAATTATGTAAGTAACTCCACTAAATTCATTGGTTCACCAAGCTTGAATAAGATAGTGTGGAATTATTTTGTTTTGTTTTGTGTGGGTCAGGGGGCTTTGGTCTTTTTTAGTGTTTTATCTGTGGTGAATAGGTATTTGTTTACATCTCCCCATGAAAATACATAGAGCAATAACTAGCATCAATATATCTATACATGAATAACAACATTACTTAATGAAAAGTCATTAAAACAAGATATTATTAAACTGTTTTTATATATAAATATGAAGTTTCATTTTAAAATTACTTTTCATTAGTCTTATTAAATAATTGGCAACACTGTAATTTCATCAAAATATCAAAAAGGTTTCAGTAGATTGCCAATTACATTTTGGTGGTTTAGTAACATTTAAGCATGATATTATAGGATACTTTTATATAACAATTTTTTATTTCAAATACAAAAATAACTGATAATATCTCTGAAAATACAAATATTAAATTTAATGTATTATCATGGTCTATTTTCAACGATTATGAAATTAAGTGAGGTCTCCTCTGTCCAGTTATTGTTACTGGCTAGGTGCACAAATAAAAATTAAAAAAGAAAATTAACTATAAAAAGCATATTTATGTATTTATCAAGTTTTATTTGATACAGTGGCTTTTGTGGGAAAAAATACACTCCAGAAGGAATAGAGAAATCCCCACATTTTTAGCAGTTAGGTGAGGAAGGAGACATTTATGAAGAATCTGTGACAAAATAACAACAATGTCACAGTAGCTTGTGGTTCTTATGACCTGTTGTTCAAGAAAATTGGAGAATTCTACAGTTCAGTTCCTGTTCTTGAAAAGAGGAATAGGGTGGTCTGGGAACTCACGCATCTGCCATCGTCTTAGTTTTTATCATGTTTAAAAAAAACTTAATGCGATGGGATTAGTGTTCTGAGTAGAATATCATGAGATCTTTCACAGAAAATTCTTGATGTTAAGTATGTTTGTAAAATAGGTTATGGAAATTGCCTAGTCATAAAAGAGTACAAAGTTAAGAATCATAAAATTGCACCTGTGTGGATTCCATTTGTTTGGGTAGCCTGAATTTTACATTAAACAAAATTAGAATTCACTTGGTTTTTGCTTTAAGTATTCATCCTATGCTAGTCTTTGAAGTCCTACAATATTTCAAAACATGCACATGATGAAAAGCAGCTCACACTAATAGGTGGTGTTACTTTATTTTTCAAAAAAAATTTACTTGTGTATGTTTATAGTATATATTTAGGGTTCTTATGGAGATAATATCATTCAAATATACCATGTACTTTTATCACGTGTACATAACACCATCTCAATTTTCTTCTCTCTCTATACTCTTCTTCTAATTCCTCTTTCTTCCATAGAATCTAAAGTCTACTTTCATTTCATATATATATATGATCATATATATAACATAATTTTGTATATTAATAGAAAATATAATAACCAGACCACTACTCTGACCAAAATCAAACAATCACAGTGAAATTTTTGCCATGCAACTAAACAGAGAGTTCTCAAAAGAAGAAAGGCCAAGTGATGACAAAAAAATTTAATAATGAAAATTTTTGTAAATTAAAATGCAATTTAAAACTATTTGGATGTTTCTCTGTGTCTCATTTCATATGGCTAAGATAAATAAATAACTAAAAATGCTATTGTAGGTTTGAGGGGGTAAAAGGACATTTGTTTAATTTTGATGAGTATAAACAGATACAGCCACTATTAAAATTAGTAGGAAAATTCCTAAAAAAAAAGTTATCTACCACAGAGCTATAGCTATACCTTGGGTATAAGACCAATGGACTGTTGTATACGGTTCTATACAACAGAACCTTCTCATCGATGTTAATTGCTGCTTTATTCATGAGAACCAGGATATGAAAACAGCCCAGATGTCCATCAGCTAATGAATGGACAGCAAAATGTGGTCCATTTAATGCAGTGGAATGTTATTCAACTGTTTAAAAAAACGCAATTGCAAAATGTGAAGGTAAACATACAGAGCTGGACACAATCATTTTAGCTGAGGCAAACCAGACTCAGAAAGATGAAACAGCAGATTTTTGTCTCACATGCTGATGTCAGCCTTGAAACTTTTCATATGTATGTTTAAACGGGAATGTTGATAGAGGTCATGAAACCAGTATGGAGCCCTGGTGAGGGTCCATGGGACAGACAGTAGAACATAGGTGTTATAAAGGTGAATGAATTATAACATGAAAAGAATGGTTATACTGGGGATAGGAGCACAGGATAGAAGAGTTAGTATGATGAGGGATAACTGCTGTGGGATGTTCTGTATGGCAAATGTGTTGCTCTGATTGGTTGGTAAATAAAACACTGATTGGCCAGTAGTCAGGCAGGAGGAAGTATAGGCGGGACAAGGAGGACAATAAAGCTGGGAAGTGGAAGGCTGAGTCAGAGACACTGCCAGCTGCCACGATGACAAATAGCATGTGAAGATGCCGGTAAGCCATGAGCCATGTGGCAAGGTATAGATTTATAGAAATTGATTAATTTAAGCTGTAAGAACAGTTAGCAAGAAGCCTACCATGGCCATACAGTTTTATCAGTCTCTGTGTTTACTTGGTTGGGTCTGAGGTGCTGTGGGACTGGCAGGTGAGAGAGATTTGTCCTGACTGTGGGCCAGGCAGGAAAACTCTAGCTACAGATAACTATGAGTTAACATCTTTGAAAAAGTTCTATGAAAACTAAATATGTATACATATACATACACAAATGATTTTAAATAGAATTATTCTATAACAGAGGGAACTGTCTTTCCCAGACACCATAAGCTTATTAGACATAATGCCTTGTGACATGTATGGTATAAATCTTTTGGAATTGTAAGCCAGTGAGGTACCATAGAACTCCCAAAGAGCAGTGCTCTTGATTATGTTCCAGAACTTGATGATAAGACCCTATTTATGAAGACACAAGATACTTAAGGCAATAAACATAGAGATGTCAAGCTGGTACTGATCTGAAAGCTTCATTCCTACTGGCTAGTTGTCATGGTGTTTAAAGGTGCTATGTTGTCTCTTAGAGGAAAGGAAAATAATCATCAGTCTTAATCTCTGTGAATGCTGCAAACTGCCAAACTGATGAACTTGGTAAGATATGCCCACTATCAAAATAATGGCAAGAGTACTATGGGAGTAACCATCACTTTCTGATTAGATTTAAGGCCACCTCTACAAATAAAACCCATGAGTGATACCATTTTCAAGGCAAATAACTTGTGGCTAGATAGGTCACACAGCCTGGAGGAAGCCTATTATTAATATACTTTTAGATTGACATTGTGTTAAACTGATTCTTTTTTTATTGAGATATATTTTTTTTTCTGTGTAGTTTTGGTGCCTGTCATGGACCTTGCTTTGTAGACCAGGCTGGCCTCGAACTCACAGAGATCTGCCTGGCTCTGCCTCCCCAGTGCTGGGATTAAACATGTGAGCCACTACTGCCTGGCAAAACTGGTTCTTAATGACCCATAATAAATGAACTTTTCAACACTCATCATAGAAGCTTGTTTTTGCAGTAGATGATAATTAACACAGAGACATTGGACTCGTCAACATGCAAAGCATAAGAGATAGTAGACTGCCCTGGCTTAAATGGGATATCTTTATCATATCCTTTCCTCTCAAGGATCAGGGACCATTGCAGAAGAAGGGTGGGAAGATTGCATAGACAGAGACAGTGCAAGACTACATTAAGATAATGTTTGCTGGGCTGGAGAGATGGCTCAGAGGTTAAGAGCATAGACTGCTCTTCCAGAGGTCCTGAGTTCAATTCCAACAACCACACAGTGGCTCACAACCATCTGCAATGAGATCTCTAGACAGAACACTATACATAATAAATAAATCTTTAAAAAAAAGATAATATTTGCCAGTATCAATGGGACAGTTTCATGTATGCACTGACAGAAGCTAGGACTACATACACAAGACTCACACTAGATCAGCCAGACATGAATCACTGAATGGAGGAAGGGGAAGGACAGGAAATAACAACAGAAGGAAAGTCATTGGCAATGGAGGGCTGCAGGCAGAGGGCAAAGCAGTTTTCTTCAGAGATGTGTGCCCCCATGAGAGACCAGCAGTGCTCCAGGAGATAACCCTACACACACACACATACACACACACACACACACACACACACACACAGAGAGAGAGAGAGAGAGAGAGACAGACAGAGAGAGAGAGAGAGACAGAGAGAGAGAGACTGGTAGCACTAAGTAGACTCCATGAGTTAAAAATTTAAAAAAAAACTGAACATGTGTTCAACTATGAACACATAATTGAAGGGGAAAGAATTGAAGAGAAGTTAATCAAAACGTTCACATGTCTGAAATTCTGAATTAACAAAAACATTTTTAAAGTTTAAAGTAAAAACTTAAAATATTTATTATATTATTATATATATTTACATCAAATAAATATAATGATGTATCTTTTAAGGTAATTAAATTATATTTTTTTATTATTCGGGTATGAACTTAATAACAAAGACAATAATTTTCAAATATTTGAATGAAAATGCATTTGCTTTTCAGTAGTTAAGATCATTTTTAGGCAATAAATTGACAACATTGAGATCATTGATATGTTTTCCTGAGTTTAAAACAATATAAGATATTTGAACAAATAAATAATGAATACATTTAAAAGTTCAATATCAGCCGTATTTCTTGTAAAGGATTTATTTCTTTGTTTTAAGAGTTCTGTGTGCTTGCCCGGGATTTTTGGGAGCCACATGCATTCAGCGACCAGTAGAAGATCTAAGAGAGTAACAGATCTTTGGAAACTGTATTTTCAAGGTGCTGTTATCCTCCTGATGTGGGTGCTGGGAATCAAACTGTAATTGAGATCAAGGTGAAACCAACGAACTGGACCCTTCATGGCCTGAGCTGAACCTAGACTTTCATTTAGAAAACTGTCAGCAATACTGCCATTTTGGGGACACACTTTAGACCTAACACACACTAACATGTGTCTTCTGCAAAATAAGCAAGCCCTTTGATTTTTGACACAATTTATCAGGAGATAAAACATGTATATGATAATATTTTAAGTTGTTTACATTTGTTTTCATGAGCTTCTCAGAAAGATGAAATGCTTCCATCTCAGAAATGGCCAAATACCACTCTCTTACTGAACTACCCAGTCCCTACTGTACAGTCCATCGTAATGAATCTCCTCTTATAACACAAATACACTATTGGTTCTGTTTCTCTATAGAAACTGGTTTAATGCCACTTCTTTCTTTCGATCTTAACTGTATTTTACACATGCTTAATTTTTTCACACAATCCCTGCTTTCTTGGCTCTTTAATATCCAGCTTCTGTTGCAATTAATACTATGCCTTAATGGATAGACAGAAACCCAGTTCACTAAATCACTAGCTCGTCTTTTCTACCACTAAGTAGGTAATCTTCTGTTTAGTAAGTGTTAGAATAAAGCTGTCTTCAAATTTATTCTACAGCTTAAAATGCAATTATTTCTGTGGTAGAAATGTCCCAAAGGAGGCAGTTTGTGACATAGTAGTTTGCCAATTAGACAACGTGGAGACTAAGTCAGACCCTACTTCTACAGTTACTCATGATTCATCTGGGTATGTCTCTCTCCTTCTTCCTGCTCTATAAATTAAAAAAAATACTACATGGAATAGTCCTCTAATTTTGAAATTAGTATAAATTTTTAAATAAAGAGGAAATTTTCACTATACATGAAAATATTTATGATTTTTTTTTTAATGGTACACTGTGTGTGCAAGGCAATAGTGATGGGTAATTGAATGTGGCATGCTATTTCTAGGCTTATGCAGTGAGACTAAATAAAAAATAATTGCATTTCACTAAAAGACTTGCTGTATTTGTTCTTCAGGAGAGAAAACTAGCACTGGCTGCTCAGTATTCACACAAGCAAACTGATATTAAAACCTGCTGCTGTGCTGAGGTTTGACTACTAAATTCTTGCAAAAAGGAAGCTATCCAAGTTGAGGGGAAAGATGATTAGAATTTTTAAAGAGTTGGGAAAAATGGTAGAATGAGACTGGTTGAAAAGAAATTGGCAAAACAGCGTTTAGACGCTGTGCCCCGTGCCAATGAGTAGTTTGGGTGTTTAGAAGTGCTATAAAAACTGTTGCTATAACAACACTAATTAATTATGGTGGGATTTCATGTACCGTAGCTTAGAGCCAATTCATGATGCTCTTATTATATGTGACACAAAATGTGCAAAATACTTATGCTGAGGTATTTCGAGATATAAGGTGAGGAACAAGCTTATTCCTGAGAGGAGTTTTGTCCTTATTAGCACTTCAGTTTCAATCATGTGGCATGGAATTCCAAGCTTTAAGTGTACAAGTATCATGTACATCCTTTGAAGTAAAAGAAACACAGATTTATGAAACCCAAGCTATCCCAGCAATGAATTAGACAGTTAATAAAAATCACAGCTGTCAATATGTTGTACTAATTTGTTCCAACAATTCTAAAAACATGACAGTAAACATCTGACAGAAACATGACAATCCAGGTAAGCAAAGAAGAATCTGGAATATATATTTACTATGAACATCTCTAAAACAGTAAATAAAATTAGCATGCTCAAATGTCTTTATATCACTGAATGCTACTAAATGCTACTGTTAATGTTCTAGTTACCACTAATTTCATAGGTGATTTCACCCTCACACAAATGCTATACTTTCCACATTTTTATACTATTTTTTTCTGTGAAGTGCATGTGGACTAAAATCCAAAATTTTCCCCAAAACATTACATTAAATGTTCACAATAATTGCTGGCTTTAATATCGAATAAAATTCTTCAGCTAAATCATTTATGATAGATGCTTACTTGTCTCTAGGACAGAGAAATCTCAGGTATTTGCATCAGAGTTTGAAGGAGAGATTTGAATTCTCAGCCTTCATTTAAAGAGCAACAGCAACAATGTCTCTTACAATGGAGATTTAAAGATGACCAGTGATTGAGCAGACAAGGTGGACACTTTCCGTTTAGTAACGTTGAACCTGACTCTTCCGTTCCTGCATTGGGCTGCCAGCTGTGTGAAGGGCTGCCAGCAACTGATTCCCCTGCAGACATAACAGCAGCTGGGAAGCCACCTGTGTAAGGAGATGAGCTTGCAAGAAGAGAGAATCGCATTGACCTCCGGCTAGCTTTCTCTCTCTCTCTCTCTCTAATTTCTGAACTACTGTCAGATTTGAAAAAGTAAACGACCACCTTCCAATGTTGTCAGAGCACCGCCCCGCCTCCCCGCCCCTGTGCTTCCTGCATGGCATGAGGTAGCCATCATAAGTACAGGAATACAAAGCTCAGTGAAAGCGCCTATGCTCCCTAGTTCTTTCAGATGAATCTCAATTTCATGAAGGATGGAGGATAAAGTCAAGGAAGAGTCATGTATATAAGGAGTAAAAGTCACTTAATGTCTAAAGACACAGTTCATAAACATTTAACCTGATGGAATCTGTAATTATTCATCCAGGGATTCTGGAAGAGGACTGTTTTAGGGGAAAAGGAAAAGAGGAAAAGTGATTTATTTTCTTGAAGTGACTGTTGGGGTTTCTGAAGTGCTCTTAGAAATTAGAAAGGAATGTTCAAGTGAATGCACACCTGTGTGTTTGAGGGGGTATGCAAAATTGTGTAAATATAGTTCATATGTATATGAGTTGAAATAAACTAACACTAACAAAATCAGAAGAAGATAGCAAGGGATAAGATATGCTATAGACAAAGAAAAAGTAATATTCTGAAAAAAAAATTTTCAAGAAGAATTTTAGATAATCTTAACAAAGAAAAATGACTAAAATAAAAATAATTGTTTTACATTATTACCTTACATTATGAAGATAATTATGCAGTCTTTGTTACTGCCAAATTCCCACTGATTTCAGTTGGGGCTTTGGACAAAATAAGAAGGCATATGTTTTCACAGGGAATCTAATGTTCTACTCTTCACATTAGCTACAGAATTTATTAGCACTGGAAATTTAAAGTGCCCAGGGAAGACAGTAATTGATAGGTTTTGAAAATATGTCACATTTATATTTTTAAGGTTATTAATTTTATGATCTTACAAAAGGACCACAGTTCTGAATAGCATGTTTTAATTTATCACATGAGTCTATGTCAGTGACTTTTATCAATTAACCAGAAATTTGAGTCTATCAGCAGAATTTGTCCATCCATCGTTCCTGTAAAATTGGGAACGAATTTGTTTAAATTATTGGCCTTTTAATGCACCTCATTTTGTCTCCTGTCTGAGAAGCCTGCTTATTTCAGGCAGCTGCATATGCTGGCATGATTGATGAGATCTGCTGCAGTCATGCAAGCCTCCCTGGGTGACCAGTTTACCCTTCCCTGCCTGGGTTCCAGCTGCCAGTTGCCCCCAATCTGTGACAGCTTCTCCTTCTCCTCACCTTGTCATCAAGCCAAGATTGTACACTGTAGGAGTACAGGTGAGCATCTGCCTCCACGATCATTGCCAACAGCTCTCCATTATCAGCTGCCAGGGGTGCTTCAAAGCAATGGAGAGTTCTTTCACTAGACACAGAGACCAAGTGTTTTTACACTTGAATCCAACTCTTCCTGGGGAATCTCAATATAATGCTTCTTCTTCTTTTTTGTTTTGTTTTGTTTCATTAGAAATCACCATTGCCTTTTAAGATAGGTCATAACACCTCTCTATAAAAATGCCTTTTCAGGCATTCTAATGACTATACAGGGACATTTTGTTTAAAGATGCTGAATCATTTATCCCCAGTAATTATATTCTTATACATCAAGAAAATTAAAAGGCTGTCAAACATTTTAATTCCTGCAAAATGTAAATTAAATCAACCTATAACAGTGAATTATCCTGAAACATCTGTCCTTCTATTTGTACACTGACAAGGTTGGGCCAAAACCAAATGAAAAAGAGAATTATTTCTGAACAGCAACATTAAAGCAAATTTTACTGTTTGGATTTTTAACTGTAGGATGCTAAATTTTTCATTGCTAAATTATATGTGGTTGTAATTTAATATTTATTGAAAGCCCACAGTAATCTAGGGACTGTAAAGTCTATAAACAAACAGCCTATCTTGTATTTAAAATGTTCTAAATTTCTACAGTAATATGTTAGAGATAATACATACACATGCAACTGTACAAAAATATGATACATAATTTCAAAAATAACACATTTGTCAAAATAGCAAAGAATTTACTTCAAAGCCATTGGTAAAAACAGTGTTTATACAGGGTTTATAAAGATCAAAAGCTTTTTCAGAGAAATAATTAAATTCGAAACTGAGTTGCCACAAACCAGGTGGAAGATCTTGGAAAAGTTTTCTCACGTCTCAGAATGTAAGTCACCTTATCTTCAAGCGGTAATAACAAAACTTACTTCATGTGATTTCTTGAGAAATAAACAAGAAAATATATGTAAATATATGTGAAGCTCTTAGTGCAGTGTATGAGAGAGAGAGAGCTATCCCTGTTACTAAGTGGTAAGTGAAGAACATAGAAGTTTCCTACTGATCTTTCTGAAGCAAGTATGATCTACATTCTGAGAACTTTGTATCAACTAAAGTTTATTAAAATACCTGCACAGGAAAGAACATACAGTGTGTGAAAGTAGTGTGGAGACAAACAGATTTCTCTTGACTTTTCCTGCTAAGACAGAGCTTTTTAATGTAAATGAGAAAGTAAATCAGACTAACTACTCTGCAATGCTTTCTATATGAATAGGAGATTCAAGTTATATGAAGTCTGCCTTTGACTTTTATGCTGAGTCTCCCATTACTAAGTTGATACATTGTTGATCCTTTTAACTTCTTGGAGTCTCTTCTCCTGTCTAAAATGGTCCACTTCATAACCATAGGATATTCCCTGTATTGAAAATTAACCAAATGTTCTCTTCTTGTCGACTGGTTCCACTCTTCATGAATTTTTCCAATGACATTTGTACTCTTAGTAAACTATGGTGATAGACAAATAAAGATATTTAATTTTTTATAAATAACATAATGATGAATATAGATAAAATAACTTGTTTAAAACAGCATACTAGCTCGGTTTATATATATATTTATAATTTCTAGTATTATTATCAGTATACTTATTTTCTTCATATTTCACTGAAATCTGAAAATTGAACTCTCTATGATTAAGTTTGATTAAGGTAGCTCTCTCTCTCATACACTGCACTAAAAGCAAGTCTAAATCAGTTTTCACTGACAATATTTCAGCCACCACATCATACATAAAAATTGAGGTCACAGACTGTACATATTTTCCAGTACACTTTGCCAAACCCATGTCTCAGAAGATAAGGTTTAAAGACAATTCTGTTGTTAAGTATGATTACACTCTACAACAGGGAATATGGGTGCTCCTTATTTATCCATATACTCACTGCTATGAACAAGTGATTATAGCTGACAGCAAAACCATAAACTCCATGTGTAATAAATCCATCCTTTTCCCTTTATTTGCTTTGTTTTTACAATGAATATACATAGCTCTCACAGATGTGGCTGTTCTTCACTTAGTTATGAAGCAGTGTCACCGCAACATCATTTAAATATGACATAATCCTCACAAACAATCCTGATTTTAAACGCTTTTACCTTTTTTTTCCCTCTCTGTTCTAATGCTTGCAGCGTATTAAAAGGAAAAGAGAAACAAAACTAGCATGAAGGGCACTAAACAGCTAGATTATATTGCTATACAACCACAAGGTGGACAGGTCTTCAGGTACTTGTCCTGGACAAGAAGCAATGCCCGTGTATCACTAAAAGGTAAACCCCTCCAGAGAAGGGTTCAGCGAACATCATCTGCTTTATTGCATGTGAGCAATCACTTACATAGTAGAAGCCTATCTATTGTGATTGTTTAGCACATTACCTTGGGTTGGAGAGCGAGTGCTCATACCACCAAGGGTTCTATGCAGAGCAAACACATTAAAGACGATGTACAGACTCCTGGGCAGGCCAGCCTCTGACTACTTATGATACTTCATAATGAAGTATTCTGACTTCAAGAGCATGATGTACCACGTTTCTTATTTAGAAGTGTAATGTGTGAGGCAGGCTGGCCACCAGGCCTTGCCTTGCCTGCATTTTCTCCTCCAAGTACTTAAGGGGAGATGCATCAGAATCTAGTAGACTAACAAATGGATGTTACACTCGAAGAGAAGGCAGAAGGACAGTGTGCAGATGAGATTTTCTGGAATTATTTTATCCAAATAGGTAAGCACTGAAGCATTGCTTATGCCATGGCTCTGTGGGTTAATATAAAAGACGTGGGTAGTGTTTTCTAAGTAAAAATGACCAAGAGGGAATGAAACACTTGATGCAGTGAAGCATGAAGATGGCAGATGGAAGGAAAAGATGTATTGGAGATGGTCTCGTGTTTTCCATTGGCTTAAAAGAAAATTATTCAGTATTCATCTCCTTTTCTCACATCTTTGGAAAGCTCATCAACCTGAAATCATATTTGTTTCCAAAAGATCAAAAGTATCTATTTTTCTGTTAATGTAGAGATAGAGATTAACATCAAATCAAGTAGAATTTTCTATACACTATCAAAATAACCCCTGTCATTCATACCTTGCTCAAATCTGCAACAATTCAAAGGAATGTGATGGAAGAAGTGCATATCAAATTAATTTACTAAAAATATTTGATATTGATGGTTTCTTTCTGTGAAAACTAAAGTCTGTTATGTCCTGTTTTATCTTAAATGGCTTGGAAGAGCTTGTAAATTACAATTTTTAGAATTCAAAGAAATGCTCTACAAATAGAAAATCATCTGATAACAGAAGCTTGAGATAATCACTATGTACAGTCTGGAATTAAAATAACAGAATAAAGGAAACAAATCATGAAATAGTGAAAATATTATACAACTTTTATATAATAGTAGAAATAATTTAAATGTTATTTCTATACAGATTTCTTTCATTTTTATCTGATTTAATGGCAAAACATTCAAATAATTTCTGATTTGTTACAGTAGATCTATGATAATGCTTTTTCCCCCTAAGATTTTTTTACTTCTCTCTCTCTCTCTCTCTCTCTCTCTCTCTCTCTCTCTCTCTCTCTCTCTCTCTCTCTCTCTCTCTCAGTGTGTGTGTGTGTGTAAGTAACAATTTTCTTGGATTTCTGGAGTCAGTAGTCTTGTTTCATGGTTTCATATCACCGTGTTAAGATAAGTTCTTTAGCATTCCTGTGGTTGTACTGGGTGTTCCAAAATACCGAGCTCCAAATGTTTATTCCATTTTATTCAGTCTACTTCTCATCTTCACATAGGAGTTCTGTGATTATACATATATATATATGTGTGTGTGTGTGTGTGTGTGTGTGTGTGTGTGTGTGTGTGTGTGTGTTTGTGTATCACTGCATCACTTTTTCTTTGGGGGGGTACCTGGATAAAATTTATTTCATCACATTTATTTGCCACTTTTGCCAACTTAGCAATATCTTTGGCTCTCATAGTGCTTTTCACAAGAGGAAAGTTAGAAGCAGAATTACACAATGCAGTAAACAGGATAATTTAACATTAAATAAATATAAGTATTATATAATTTGAAGATTAAAAAAAACATTATTGCACAAAAGTTCCTAGACATAACTTGTATTATTTGATATTTATATATGTATAATGATTTCTTTATAATACATAGTTGAACAAATAAGACCATTTTATGAAAATAGTTTTTACTACAAAAACCTAACACTAGTCACTCCTCAGTTAACATGTGACAATTAATTTTGAATTATTTATTGTTCCAAGATGCATCATTTAATTTAGTTACATTCTTCAAAAATGAAATATTGTTTTATATATATTTATGTAGGTTATATGTGTGTTATGAATCGATATCTTTGTAGACAGAATAACTTTCATTAGTGTCTATTTAGTAAAATGCAAGAATACACATGATCTTATAAAACTGTTTTATTATATTGAATTATCATATAATTTAATTTTAACTGTAAAAATTTGCCTAAACTTCCATCTTTTCAAGGATTTTCATATTATAGATGTTCAAATATAGTATGCTGATAAATTCTGCTCCATGAATGACAATCACAGTAAGGAGGGAACAAAATAACTATAAACTTTAACATTTATAGTAATTTCACTTCTGGTTTTGCTATTTTAAAATTTTTGGTGTATTTCAGTCATCACTTTACTGCCCCTCAACTCAGATATTGCTTATTAAAGTGGAAATAAGCTCCATGAACAGTTTGAACATAGAAGAAACTATGAGTAGAGGTTCCTATAATGTTAAACATTTCATGCCTCTTAAAAGTACCTAATCACTTCTTACAGAGAATGAGAGTTCCTTTCCTTGAAAAAGTTCTGTTAATCTCATCTGGGATAGGCACCTGCAAGATGTACTTACTTTTCACAAGACTACATGCAACCATTCCTTAATACAAAACCTGATCCATAACTGGAGTAAAATCTTAGCCAACCATGGAGGAGTGGCTCTGGGGTACAGTTCTCCATTCCTCTTCAGAGTGATTCATTATCTTTAACTCTCAACATCAGTACAATTCAAGTACGTAACTTTTTTGAGTTTAGTGAACAGAAACCTGGAAATATTTGATTGTTATGCCTTTTGACATTTTTCTGTAAAGAACAGCAATAATATACTGGTAATTGGTCAGCAACTTTAAAATTCAAAAATACGTTTTTTTTTTTTTTTTTTTTTTTTTTTTTTTTGTGTGTGTGTGTGTGTGTGTGTGTGTGTTTTGAGACAGGGTTTCTCTGTGTAGCTTTGCGCCTTTCCTGGGGCTCACTTGGTAGCCCAGGCTGGCCTCGAACTCACAGAAATCTGCCTGCCTCTGCCTCCTGAGTGCTGGGATTAAAGGCGTGCGCCACCACCGCCCGGCTCAAAACTACATTTTATCCACTGGAATACTGCTTGATTTATATAGTAGTGAACAAAGCCTTTTAGGTATGGTGGCCAAAAATAGTACTACAATGAAAATTCCTGATTTTTTCCAGTTTCTAAATCAAACTCATTTACCAGTACAAGGTATCTTAATGCAAAGTTAGATAGCACTCTTTTGGATCAGCCAGACAATCTGAGAAGATAGATATTTGTTCATTGTTTTAAAAATGTATCTTCATGAACAGAACTTTAGCAGTATTACAAACCAGTTTGTACATTTTATGAGAATACAAACCACCATTATTACCTCAGTATAAAGTTGGGAACTCATTAACTTACAAGTGATACTTCAAGTTTTAGAGAATAATAGAAATTGTTGTCCCCACCAAATTACTCAAATTATACTGGGTAATAATATACTGCATATCCATTCATCTTCCTTTTTGCCATGGGGAAGAGAAGGGATTTTTAGAGCACTGCTATATATCAGATCAAAGTAAACAAAATCAGTTATTGATCTAATATATTTTCTGTACCAGATGGAGTTTACTGGAACAGTTATGCAGACATTTGAAACTTTGTTTGTACTTATTGTCATGCCTGGTGATTTTTATTCGTTTGTTTTTATATCATGGTAGAAGAATTACTAAAAGTGGTTGCTCTGGCCTTGCAGAGATAACAACAAATTCTCACAGACTTTGTTTAGGATCTCTTACTCTTTGAGATTATATTTAATCTGCAAAGTGTTCAATTATCCTAACTATGTACAACATCACTCTGGGCCACTATATTGATGGCCTCTGATCAACCAGATTTAGCATTTAACAAACTTTGATGTAAGATATTTTAGGAAGACAAATGCTACTAAAATTCAGGAGATAGTCACCTTAAATGCATGATTCTGTTTCTTAATTACAGGTTCTGTGTTCTGGAATATGGTGAAATTTCTCTAGGGAAGATGAGAATTTCCTTCAGGTTACAGTTCTGTAATCTAGAATCATAAAATTATCAGTTCTTTTGATGTTTTTGGAGACAACATACACCACATCTGAGTGTGCACATATTCCAATAGCTTAACAGTAGGTTATCTGTCTCTTTCTATTTAGAGATATGATGAGAAGTGGCTTTAACAGTAATTACATGCCGAAGTACAATCTACTCTTCTACATAGGGAAAAGGATTCAGGATACCTGATAATACTCAAAGTGTGTAAGATAAATAGTAATGTTTTGTGAGCCAATTAGCAGTATAGGACTACCACTAGGAATTTATAGCAAATAATATATTATACTGGTAAACTTCTTTTTTTCTCTTTTTTCTGAGAAGTAACTTCTGCCATGAGGTAAGGCCTTTGAAAGAAGCAAGTGAGAAGTGATAGCAAAAGAAACGAATATTTTTTGTTTTTAAATATTTTCCATGTATTCACAAAGTTTGGAGTATGTGTAGCACCAATCTGTCATCACATACAGGTAACATGTAAGAAAATAGAGCTGGAAAGTTCTAGAATGTACAACTAAATTCCTTGAGATAGAATTTAATCACATTTGACCTCTCTCTGCACAGATTCATCTCCATCAGTGCTCACCCTTGGCCTCATGGTAGTTACATATAACTAACTACATAGAAAAAAATATGATTCTAGTCTACGACTGGGTTTATAATACATGCTGATATTAATGAACAAATTTTTGTTTTCTTTCTGGTTATTAATTTCCATTTCATTTACACAGCAGATTATATTGAAGAAACATTAAATAAGCAATTTCTAATCTGTTACTGTTGTTCTTTTTTTCTATTGCATAATCATTTACTCAAAAGCTGAAATTTAGAATTATCTAAACATCTAATTCCTATGTCACTAAGTTTCACCAAAACAAATAACTAATCCTATTATGAATTTCATGTTTCTGTTTGATTCCCTACTTTAACTTTTTCTGTGATTGCCGTTACATTTTTATGAAATCATTGCCTTTTAAAAACAATTTTAGCAGAGAGGAGGAGAAATGTGAAAATCTACAAACACTCTCTAAAACAAAAACATAATTATACCAAATATTTTGCATGCTATTTTTTTAAAATAAAAATTAAGAAGAAACCAAATGCCCCTAGGCCTTCTGTATAGTGAGACAGTTGTGCAGCTTGATCTACTTAAGGGGCCCCCTGGCAATAGAATCAGAATTCATACCTGGTGCGTGAGCAAGCTTTTTGGAGCCCACTACCTATGATGGGACACCTCACACAGCCTTGAGGCAGGAGGTGGTACTTGGACCTGCCTCTACTAAATGTACCTTCCCATGGGAACCTTTATCTTCCTGTAGGAGGGCATGGGAGGTGGGTTGGGAGGGGGAGGCTGAAGGGGTAGGAGAAAGGAAGAGGGGGATCTTTGATTGATATGTAAAATGAATAAAAAATTTCTTAATAAATAAAGAAACCAATTACAATAGCAATAGCCTGTTTTGTTTTGGGAGTGAGGCTCTTGGGCTATGATGTGATGGTCTTAAGGAAAGCCTACTAGTACCATTTACTAAACCAATGTAATTCATAATTTCATTTTAAATACTTATAACATTTACAGATAAATGTAACTTTCATTTCAAATCAAAGAATGTTCTCTTTGCAATAAATGGAGGCCATTACAGAAAATTACATCTAGTAAAAATGCAGAGAGCAGCTAATCATAAGACATCTTATGACACGATTCCTACACCTCAGAAGTAGGAAACATCTTGGAAAACAAGTGGAAAGACTGAAAGAGCCAAGTAAACTCTGCTGAGAGATTTTTGTCTATTAGAAATGACAGGGAAACATCTAGAGTAGACCTGAACAAGATCCATGCTATATACAGCCTAAACTAGATGGGGGAAATCTAATGGAACCCAAATCTAAACAAAAGACTATAGCCAAATAAAGAATGCTAAGAATGAGAAAGAGAAAGAGTGTGTGAGAAAGAGAGAGATAGTCTTCCCCAGAGATATACCCCTTAACTGGTTATAGATAACAAAGTGGTCAACTCTGAATATATCTATATTCAGATAAAACTAAATTGTACTGTTCTAAAAACAAGTAACAATATTACTCCTTAGTGTCTCAATCAGCCATCATCAGAGAAGTTTGTTCCTTCAGGAGATGGAAACAAATACAGAAACCCATACACAGTGAAATACTTTGGATACTCAGACCTAAAGGAGCCCATTGGGGCTCAGGGAGTGTGCAGAAAAATGGGGCTGGAATACACAAGGAAACAAGGACCTCTACACACATATACATTCAGAGGGAGTGACATAGTATGCACTGGCCTGCATGGGTCTATACCAGATAGGGTCTTAGAGCTAAAAGGAGAAGTAGACACATGTCCTCATCCTAATCTAGACAAGCTCTCCAATTGATAAATAAAAAATTAGTTTGCTACAAAGGGGTCTCACTGGAAAAAAAAAAAAAACAACTACTCTTAAGGGTAGGCTGCATTCTCAGCAGGAGATGGCCAGAAGAAACTTAACTGAGCAGCAACTTTGGAGGTTCCTTGTCTCACAATGTCATGTCATGAGTTTTATTCCTATTTAATTTTTAAAATTTTTATTCTATTCTATTTTTCTTTTCTTTATATATTTACTATACAGTTTTATTGCATATATATATACATATATATATATATATATATATATATATATATATATATATATATATGGATAAACACGTAGGCTTCCAGTTTAATATTTTTATGAGATTCATGAGTGAGCAAAAGAGCAGGTCTCTGGTTTTTGTACCTCCTCTTAGGCTCTTATCCTTTTCTTCTTTTGTTTTGTCACATTCTGTTGTGTTAGACATGCTTTTACCTTATATTTTATTTTATTTCATTGTTATCACATAGAAGAGTGTTTTATAAAGAGATACAGAATGAGACTTAATCTGGATGGATGGAAATGTGGGGAGGAACATGGAGGAGGAGAGAGAGGGGAAGCCATAATCAGGATATATTATGTGAGAAAAAATCTATTCTTAATAACAAAAGAAAAAAGAAGTCAGATGGATGATAGATAATAGATAACAGAGAGGTAGGCAGACAGACAGATCAATGCAGAAAAAGATAGAAAATTTGAGTTAAGCATAATCCCACAGAAGTAAAATATAAGCATCTATTGAATCAAAAATAAAGTTCTTGAAAATTATTTTAGACTGATTAAAAAAAGAAACAAAGCATTGATGAGAGAGTGCAATGCTAGGTGAATATGATGAAAGTAAGTCATATACCCAGATGAAAATGTAATGAAATGCATTATTTTGTGTAACTATTATAAGCTAATAAAAACTTAACAAAACCCCGCAAAACAAAGGAAAATGTATAATATTGACTGTGTCCTTAATATGTTTAGAATTTAAGAATACTCCTTAAGGAGTATAAAATTTATTCTTAGTCTTTTGTGTACAAGCTGACAAAGATCTCCTTATTCTAGTCACTTAAAGCTTACATTATCCTACAAAAATAGGTTGACATTCTCTTTTTTGAACTTACAGAGTCATGCTGTTTTTAATGTTCCACCAATTTTTATGTTAAAATAAATTTTGTATATAATTAAATTTATGGATAAAACTTTTCAATGTCAAGATTGTAATGATGGCAAAAGAATAGATGAGTTATCTTTACATAAATAGTTGTATTCATAGCACCAGAGACGACATGTGGTAAAATTAATTCAATTATAAGATGGTTACTTATATAGAGTGTCATCAAAATCCAATATATATAAAAGCTTAATATCCAATAAAAGCAATTTAAAAGTTTAAGGGGGAGTTAATATTCAAAATATTGGATGTGAAAAATTAAAAAAAAGTTATTGTATAAAACTTATTCACATGCATATATTTTGTGTATATACGTATCTTCCTAAGTATAACTTTCTCAGTCTGTATAATGTTAACCTGTTTGCATATTGTCAGGGCTCATCATTTCATATCAGATAATGAAAACAGAACTTAATGAAAATAGAAGCCATGCATTTGAAAGAGAGCAAGAAGGTATATGGGATGATTCAGAGGGATGAACAAGAAGGGGGAAATATTATAATTGTATTATAATCTTACAAAAAATAAAAGTTTTTTAGCTCCATTTATAATTACATGCTTTGGATTAAGTTAGCATTTGATTTTCCATGTGTATTAAAATATTTCTATTACATTATTTAGTACAGTTTAAGGGAAATGAGATTAATCATACTACTAGGAGGAAAACAGAAAATTTTGTGTCCATCATCAGTTACAAATGTACACGATAGAGTAGAACATATAGTCACTTATGGATTTAGCCTGCGGTTTCACATATAAAGAGAAATATGTGAACGAAAATGTTCTTAAAATGTTATAGGTACCAGCAGAAGTGCAATGGAAACCATTGTACCCACGTATTAAACAAAACACAACCAGTCCACAGTTCATCTCACTATGCTATTTCCAAAGTTGACCGTATATCATATGCTTCTCCCAGCCCTCACATAGAACCCACTAAATATTTTAGGGACTCTCAATATTCCTATCTAGTAGAACTTTCCATGAGGAAGAAAAACTTGTCCTTAATGCTTTCCAGTGTGACAGCCTATTAGCCACAAGAGGCTAACAAATTCTAGACGTTTGCCACAGTGCTGAAGGAGTGGAAAATTTAAATTTATTGAATACTAATTAACATGAACAAAAATGTGGGTCACAATATGTAACTAGAGATATATCTTAATGAATCCTGTAGGTAAAGGCAAATTGTCCTACTCACTAATTTCGTTACAATTTATACTTGAAATAGCTTTCAAATGATCTCATTCTTTTTATTAATTTGTTTACCTCTTTTACCACCTCTTCCTAAAAGACTGCCAGTGATTTCCTTCTAACCTTGAAGCTTTCACCAAAGCCTTTTGAAAATGTAGTATGTTTTCATTATTGTGCTAACAAAAGTTCAGTTCTGCTGTATCTCAGCCTTCTATTTTTCTTTATTTTTGGTTTCTTGCTGCTTCCTCAAAATCACACTCTGCATCCAGCAAGGATGCTTCATTTAAAGTTCCTCTTTAAGAAAGCATGCATTTCTCTGCTGCCACATTTTTGTTTTGTTTCCTGTGTTCTTTTGTTTTGTTGTTCTGGCATGTTTTTCTTAAACCTTCCTCTTTGCTTTACAACAATTCATTTACAAGTAAGCTCATTTGTAACTTGATAATGCTGACCTGCCCGCAAGTCCACGGGATTTTTAGAAATCTGTTTACACATCCTTCACAGTGACTACCCCAGTATGACAAATAGTTTAACAAAAAATACAGCAAGTAAAATATATTACCAATACATAAACCAATACTGAATGATATTGCTTTTCAATGTAAAACAGACAACAAGAGAATCAGTGTAAACTGGAAGGACTGCTAGAAGTTTAGGAAGACAACAAATTTCATAATTGTTTATTAAGAACATTGAGTGTTAAAATCTCTTAGAAACAAAATCTGTGATGGCATTATTACAGATTTTAACTAGGGATAGTTACAAAAGATTTAATTTAGCACTTGTCTGTTAAATGTAATTTTCCTAGCTTGTCTGTGTGTCATGCCTCTCTACTTACCCAAGTAGATGTCATTAGTGAACACAGGAAACTGGCTTTTCTTTCAGGGATAGTATACACAGGACAGATTCAAAATGGATATTTCTCAATGCTATACCAAACACCGTCTGTCTGTTTTTCTGAACCTTCATTGTTTTAGTCATTAACAAAATGTTTGGTAATCTTCAAGACTTCATGAATTAAGTAGACAAATGTAAACTGTTGAAACCTTTGTGAAATATAGGGTACACATTTCTGGTGTTTTTGATGTTGTAGGATCCACAGACATAGTTCCATGTGTGGTGTGAGTTTTTTGTCATTTTCAACCTTTGCTATCAAAGGTCTGTTGCAGTTTTCATCAAAGTTCCCTGTGAATGATTTAACTAAAATTTCCAAATCAATAATAGTCCTCTAATGATGAAAATGGTAGATGGCATTTGTTACCTATTGGGTGTGAATCATCACCATTCTTTATACTTCTCAGACTTTGACTAATTTGGGAAACCATGACTTTTTTGTTGTTTTTTTTTCTTTATTAAGAAATCTTCTACTCACTCTACATACTACCTACAGATGCCACCTCCTCCCTCCTCCCACCCCCCAGCCCTCTCTCCCAAGCCCCCTCACATCCCCACATCTCCCAAGTCAAAGTCTCCCATGGGGAGTCAGCAGAGCCAGGCACACTGAGCTTAGGCGTTTCCAAGCCCCTTCCCACTGTACCAAGGCTGAGCAAGGTATCACACCTTAGGCACTGGATTCCCAAAAGCCTGTACATGCACCAGGGATGAATCCTGATCCCCCTGCCTGAGTGCCTCCCAAACAGTTTGATCCAAACAACCATCCTCCATATCCAGAAGGCCTAGTTCACTCCCATGGGGGCTCCACAGCCACTACTCTACAGTTCACGGGCTTCCTCTAGTGTGGCCAGTGATTTATGCACATCTTCCCATCATGATCTTGATATCCCCCTCCTGCAGAATTCCTCCTCTGTCTCGTCAATTGGATTCCCGGAGCTCAGTTTGGTGGCTGGCCATGGATCTATGCATCTGCCTCCATCAGTCACTGGACAAAGGCTCTATGATGACAGGGTATTTGCTAGAGCAGTCATCAGAGTAGACCAGACTAGGCACCCTCTGGACCACTGCCAACAGTCCAAGGTGGGGTCATCCTTGTGGATTCCTGAGAGGCTCCCCAGCACCTTGCCTCTTCCTATTCCCATGATGTCCTCATCTATCATGGTATCTCCCTCCCTGCCCTCCCACTCTGTTGCTGTTCCAGCTCGACCCTCCCATGTCCTTATGTTCTCATCCCCCACTCCTTGGAACAATCCAATTAAAAAATGGGCTACAGAGCTAAACAGAGAATTCTCAATGAAAGAATCCCAAATGGCTGAAAGACACAAGGAATTGCTCAACATCCTTAGTCATCAGGGAAATGCAAATCAAAACAACTCTGAGATACCAACCTATACCAGTCAGAATGGCTAAGATCAAAAACACTGAAGACAGCTTATGTTGGAGAGGGTGTGGATCAAGGAGAACACACCTACACTGTGGATGGGAATGCAAACTTGTACAGCCACTCTGGAAATCATTATGGCGGTTTCTCAGAAAATTGGGAATAAGTCTTCCTCAAGACCCAGCTATACCACTCTTGGGCATATACCCAAGGAATGCTCAATCTAACCACAAGGACACATGCTCAACTATGTTCATATCATATTATTATTCATAATAGCAAGAACCTGGAAACAACCTAGATGCCCCTCAACTGAAGAAAAGATAAAGAAAATGTGGCACATATACACAATGGAGTACTACTCAGCAGTAAAGAACAATGATATCATGAAATTTGCAGGCAAATGGATGGAACTAGAAAATATCATCCCGAGTGAGGTAACCTGGACTTAGAAGGACAAACATAGTATTCACTCACTCATAAGTGGATACTAGATGTGAGGGAAGGGATGGCCAGACTGCAACCCACAACTCCAGAGAGGCTAGCTAACAGGGAACAATCCTAGGAAGGACACATGGATGACCCAGTGAAGGAGAAGTGGATGAGATCTGCATGAGTGGACTGGGTGTGGGGCGTGGGTGGCGGAAACCATGACTTTGAACAGGAGCTGAAAAGTAAAAGAGAAAAGACTGTTGGATGACTCAGCAGATGGTGTCTGTGAGTCCTTAGCTTAGTGAAGGCAAATAGATTATTGTTTTTCTGTAGCTTTTACATACATAAATATATAATACTAAATTTGTGAGTAGCCTGAAAAATGAAACTTACATGCAAAATTTCAATGTTGAAAAAAGCTGTGGCTTCTGTATGATAAACCCATACATTAGCACCTGGTGGAAACAAAATATTGATTAATTGGTAAAATAATATTATTTATATGTATTAATATATTACACACACATATCCTTGAATGATTGATACCCTTAAAAGGTTTTAACCGTTTGCAATCATTTTTAAATACTGATGTTGATGTATTTTCTATAAATGCCTATTTCCCATTTATTTTCCTGCTGTCTCACCATAGTGAGTCATAAAAACAGACATGATGGGAATAATTACTCCTAGACTCATGTGTCCTTCATTTCACAGCACATTTAAAACATCCAGTCTATAAAAGGTTCAGAGTGACTTCTTTTTTCTCTGAACCAGCTACCATTTCAACAAGGTGTTTATTGGTGGCAGCATGGTCCATTAACACAATCCCTCAGGACTCGCCCTGCTTTGATGAGCAGATTCTGCTATGTGAGACACATCGCTGACAATAAAAAAGATACTCTCTTTTCAGAGCCATTACCTTCAGCAATTAAATCTTTTAAAAGCAGAAAACATATTCTTGAAAATCACTAAAATAGTAGATTTTATTAACTCACTAGAGAAAAAAGGATGTGTATAATAATGCCCCTCCAAAAATAGCTTGGTTTTGCCATTCAACATGGATATAGAATTGTACTTTATCTCTCTGTCTCTCTATCTCTCTCTCTGTCTCTGTCTCTCTTTCTCTCTGTGTCTCTCTCTCTCTCTTTCTCTCTTTCTCTGTATGCAATCATGTACATGATACATGTATATGTGTGTTGGGGCACACAGAAGCCAAAGGTTGGATTTCCTAAGTATCATTTCTGTCTTGTGCCCTGGAGAATGGGTCTCTCATTAAACCTGGTTCTAGCACTATGGACAGAAAGCCCCAGTGATCCTTATTCTCCACCAATAACATGACTGTGGAGATATATAGATATAGATATAGATATAGATATATCTCCAAAATCAGATTTCACATTTATATATATTTCCAAACAATTTGAAAGACATCTTGCACACAGATTTGTGTGTGTGTGTGTGTGTGTGTGTGTGAAGCATACTTTCCTTAAGCTCAAAAAGGCACAGTGTATTAAAACTGTACTTCTTCAGTTTATCTGCACTTTAAAGACAAATTCAGCAAATAGGGTAACATTGCTTTTTTTAGGAATAATTTTAATACCAAAATTACAGTTTTAAAGTGTCCATGTTAGGAGTGTTTTTGAGATTACACTAAAATTACAAAATATTTTCCTTCTCTTTCCTCTCTCTAAACTCTCTCATATACATTTCCTCACTTGTCTTCAAATTTATGACCTCTTGTCTCTAACTTTTTTACATACACATATATATGTATATGCATATATATTAAAATATATGTGTGATATACATAAAAATAATACTATATAAATATATGTATAATATATAGATGTTTTCCTAAATATAAACTGTTGAGTTTGTAGTGTTATTTGCATATATATTTGTAGGGCTGATCTTCTGAAAACGGACAGTCAGTTGGTGTGCTCTTCCCTAGGGAGGACTCCTCCCACTCTCAGCTTCCTTCAGATGTCTATAGTTCTTTGTGTAGGGTTTAGCTTTGATGGATTTTTCCCCATCCATGTTGGCATGTCCATTCCATTCAGCTCACACAGTGCTACTTTTTAAAGTCTCTAGTACTATATAAAGCTTTATATTTTACTGTAATGTCCATTTGCTAATATTCCACTTCTTTGCTTTAACTGATATCTCAAAAGCAAAGATTGATAAAAATCCAGAGAAGAGAAAATATGCAGGAATCTTAGAGAGCATATGCACCTGGCATTTGTATACCTGTGCTACAATATACAGTCCAGATGCTTTCAACACAGGACACATACTCTGTGCTGAGATTAGCAGGATGTATGCAATGAACAAGAAGTCAACTCTGTGTTGGTGATGGGGACTGACAAACATTGTGAGTCTGAGTCATTAGTACAGGGAGTGGAAGATGATTTTGTGAAGTTCACATGATTCCTACTCAGAATTAGATGATTTTGTAGCACAAATATACTAAAAAAAAAAGTAGTAATCAAATAAAAATAAAATACACAGATTCTTCAAAATGAGTATCAGAGGCCTTAAGTCAGACAGCGGTATTACTATGTTGACAATATGGGGAAACATCTAAAGTAACTGCGGTGGATTTTATGAATGGAAATGAATATCACTGTACAGAATTATCAAAATTGTATCAAGTTCTTTTTGTAATCATGCCCTCTATTTATTGTGATACATGTCAACAAATTCCCTGACGTAGAAGCAAACATTTATTTTTTTATCTTTTCATCAGGGAAAATGAAAATTGAGGTCATGATTTTTTTTTTTTTTTGAAGAGACAGTTCCAGGTAAGTTTCATACAGCTGTGCATACTAATTCAGGCTAGGTAGTCATTGGAGACTATAATTATTTTTCTCCTAACAAGCCAGTAAAGACAGAGACTAAATGTATACAGTCAGTGATGAATTTAACCAACATTTCTTTTAAAGTTCTAGTCAAGACAATTATAACAAATAGAGTAGTTACATTTTGTTTTTATTTTCTCAGCAAATATAAGTTTATTGAAAAGAGAATGAGCCCTAAATTCATTCCACTTTATTATAAGAGAATATATAGCTATGAGAAAGTATATTAAATGGTAAACTAAGAATATAAAGTGGAAGTTTAGAAACCTATGGAATAAATAAGATATCTTTATAAATAAGAATTAAAATATTAAAAATTCTTTATAAAGGCACAATGCACTATAAATCATTGCAACACCTCTGACAAAAATACAGCGTAGACAATATATTTAATCTTTTTAGCTCTTCATCTATAAAAGTAATAGTATGGCATTTTGAAAATATATATTTTGAGATAAATCAATCCCTGCTCAAGTCAAAGCTTCGACAATTACCATTTTTTTCTGTGTAAAACTGGAGCTATTTATTTAATAGTTTAAAAGGCCAATGTCATCATCTTTAACAGGCACATATGTCAGTGTATTTGACCTACTTGTTTCTCTTGAAAGTTTTCTTGTGAAGTTAAATAAATTACATAATGAATAATACACGCATATATATATATATATATATATATATATATGAAACATGTATATATTGTAATCTCCTGGTGTCTCCCCTTAACTACAAAATTTATTGGATAATATTTAGAACTCAAGAGAAATCATGTGGCAGTTTATTATAATACACAGTTTGGTTCTGCATGAATCAAAACTATACTAAAATTAGTTATTGTCACACCTCAGCATGCATTTCAGTACCTCAAAAAAGCCATACTCACTATTGTTACTTATTCCCACATAATATATTAAAATTATTATTATTTAACAAAAATACCCGTATTACAAAAACAAGATACATAAATTACCTTAGAGAACAGTGAATAGAATGCATGGACTGTGAATTAAACACATTATTAAAAGTGTACATAGGTAAATAATTTAGATTTCTTGAAATCCTAATCAGAATGTGATAGGAGAGAACAGACTCCGGCGGACTCCAATGAGCATGTCACTTTTGAAGCTGATTTTGTCACTATATTTTAAATGAATTTAAGATTGACTTTATTTATAATCACTAATTATTAGCCTAACTTATCTATAATTGCTATAATTACTTTATTCATAATTAGGACACCAAAGGCCCAATTAGCATCCCAATTAAAGTCAAAAATTGGATGACTCCCAATTTTGGAATTGGAAATTAAAAAAATAAAATAAAATACAGCTAGCAGGTGAAATCTCAAAATGGCTACTAGGGCTTCACTGACCTTTGTCAGGTTAAAATGTGGAAAATTCTTAGAAGATTTACCAATAACTTATGAAGATGTAAAAATGGTGTCATATTTATTCTTTTAAAAGTGTTAAGGAATAACTTTTTTTTAGTTTTCCATGTTTTGTTCTATTCCTTGAAAATATTGATCAATATATTTGCTCTTTTTCATTCCTAAGATTTTTTTTCAAAAACATTGAAGAATTCCTGAAGACTTTTTGAAGATTCTATCCATTGTGACCTGTCTGTTATCATTATGATGATCCCTTTAAATTCAGATCATTTACAAAAAAAGTAAACTTCATAGATGCTGTAATAGACTGCAGACCAGATGGTAACCAAGAACTCTCTAATTGTACTTAAGAACCTCTGGACAGGAGGGAAATCGTGTCTGGAACTGGAAATGTAGCCAACTACGCAGGACTAGAACTCAGGACATGAACGCAGACATATCCTGTGATTTCAGGACCAACATGTTCTAGGTAGAGTTACCGACCAGCCAGGGATACACAGAAACAAAGGATATATGAGAGAGGCATGCATGCACACACACACACACACACACACACACACACACACACACACACATATATACACACACACGCATATATATATGCGTGTGTGTATATGTGTACTTACATGTATGTAATAATCATAAAAATAAAGAGGCCACAAATTTTGAAGAAAGCAATGAGAGTTAAGTGGGAATATTTGGTAAGAGGAAATGGAAGAAGAAGTTATATTGAAAGCTAAAAAAAAAATAATATGTATAAAATTCCAAGTAGCAGAATTATTTGAATTTTGTTGTTTTGTTATTACTGCATCCATTATACATGTTTATTCTTGTATAGTAGGTTACAAATGACATTCCATTTTTAAAATCATTAAGACAAAAAAATATATTTTGGTTCAACAAGGAATCAAAATGTCAAAGAGCATTTATCATTTAATATACTATACTTTCATTGCTGGATGCTCTTCCCAGGGGTATGAGTTCCAGGAATTCTAAAATGAAATAGTCGTAAATACAAAAGACTCACCACATAGCCTGGGTTGGAGGATAGAGTCAACGTATTGCCTCTATGGACCTTTTATAAAAAATATTCTAAAGGAAGTAATAATTATAATCTCAAAATGACCAACAAGCAAATAATTTGCAAAAGCAGAAAAACTTATTTGCCTCTTTTAAAGTAATTGAGGTGAGGTATATTGACTACACTAGGATTCATTTCATCACCAAAAGAAATCACGTGCAATCTTTGTAGGCGCCATTTCCCTGGAGCACGTCAGTGTGTGCATGTCTGTGCTCTCTACCCCTGCCTTCAGAGTTGTGTGGATCTGAGTTCAGCTTTCCAAAGTAAAGAGATTAGTTTCCTAGAATTCACCTACTGCATATTTGAAGATTTACAACATAGGCTTTTATTGAATATTTTGCTCTCAGGTATATTGAGTCATTACTTGAAAAATCAAGGAAATTTCCATCAAATTTTTAAATTACAAAATGCTTCACTGTATGTTCACTGCAATTTTACTGCCTACTTTGAATTGGCTTCAAAATTTATATAGGCCAGGGCTTCATGATGACACCTAAGATTCTAGAGTCAGTGTGATTCATTAAGATGTGAGTTAATTGAAGCACAGGGACATATCAGATTTTATGAAAACAGAGTGTCACACTATCTTGCTGGGAACCCAAGTTAATTGCCCAAGGAGGACTAACATTTTACAGGTGGAGTGTGAAACTACATCATGTAAGTTTTAGAATAAGTTTTGGATATATAGTCACCTTGTACTTAAAATTTAATATATAAGATCCATGGCTATCATTACGTTTTGGCTTGGGGCTGTAAATGGACTGACTTAAGCATGGATCATTTAATTTCTGTAATTCATTTTAACTAATTTACAGTTACTTGTTTTACCAAAAGATAATTTTGAGAAATAGGAAAAATAAAATGTTGGAGTTAGTGGTCCCTAGAATGCTTAAAGGTGAGGAGATACTGTAAGGTCACTTAACTCCATCTCTAACAAATCCATCCAGAAGTTAAATTTTTTTTCTCATGCCTCTTTGTTTTGTTGTATTACATGGTAACATAGTATATGCATCCGAAGTACTCAAAAATACAAGTTATGTTACATGTTACATGTAATGGTAACTATTCTATTCTTTTTTTTTATTTATTTTTATTTTTTTCAGAGCTGAGGACCGAACCCAGGGCCTTGTGCTTGCTAGGCAAGCACTCTACCACTGAGCTATATCCCCAACCCCATTATTGTATTCTATTCTATTATTACAGTGAGTACTAAAGATAGGTAAGATTGGATTAGAGGGATTGAATTTCTACTCCCAAGGATATGACTGATCAAAGAAGACAAAGTAAAAATAACACCAAACCTTTGGTCATGAATCACAGTAATAGACTGAAACTGTCCACCACAGCACCCACAGTCTGCTCTATGATTAAGAAGAGGATGGCTGGGTGGTGGTGGCGCAAGCCTTTAATCCCAGCACTTGGGAGGCAGAGCCAGGCAGATCTCTGTGAGTTCGAGGCCAGCTTGGGCTACCAAGTGAGTTCCAGGAAAGGCGCAAAGCTACACAGAGAAAACCTGTCTCAAAAAACCAAAAAAAAAAAAAAAAAACAAACAAACAAAAAAAAACAAAAAACAAAAAAAAACAGGAAGAGGAGAATGGCTGAGATACAGGTTGGGTACTTGCCTTGCCTGCAATGTCAAGAGCCTCAAATAATTCAGTAGTTGAAGAAGTAAATAAAGAAATAAGAGAATAATATTATTTTGTGCCCACAAGGCTTGTTTAAAGTGAAAAATGAGCAAAACAAACAAATAATATTTGTCTGACTATAACTATGATGTTAGAAGTGAAACAGAAGTTAATTTGGATAATAAGTAAATTCTAAAAGTGTTCACCCAAAAATAATTTCTAACTATTCCAAGTGGAAGATTTAAAACAGTAACGGTTTCTCTAATTTCCTGGATGTGCATTGCTAGGGCACACATATCAAGTGCTGTACAATAAAGGCTTGGGAGATGGGACAGTGGGAAAATGTTTGCTATGTAAACACGAGGACCAGAATATGGCTCAACAGCCTTCATGCAGAAGCTGAGTGTGTTGGCATTCACACATAAAAAGCTCTCAGGAAGCAGAGACAGGATCCTGTGGGAAAACTGGATTTCAAGGCTTAATGGGATAGGGTGGCAAGGGGGAGTTCTGAGTTTAACAAAAGAACCCGACTCAGTAACTAAAATGGGCAGTGATCAAGGAAGACAAGGAAAAGCCAACCTCTGCTAGCCCCACTTCTGCACATCTGCACACAGTTCAGCCCTCACACATGCAGACACACATACACATGCATGCTCACCACGTCCTCACACACATGAAAAACAAAACAAATAGATCTGTACAATACGATATTTCCTTGCATGTGTAGACTCAAGAAAAAAGCTAATGATTTTTGTTAAGCACAAAATTTTTAGACCGTGATAAGCACACTACATGTACTATCTTACTTTCTTGTCACCTATGTGCAGTAAATTTATTAGCAAGACTAGTCTATTATCAACTATGATACATAAATCATATATAATACAATTCACTATTTTAAATACAAATTCAAAAAATATAAAAAATGTATATTCACATAACTAGTACTATAGTTGAAACATGGTGCTTTTTTATACAAATCACCAAATACGAAATTCTATTTACCCACAGGAGATCATTCAGTGCAGGAGGTACTCACAGCACAACATGAAGACCTGAGTTCACATCTCCAGCACCCTCATCATAGGTGAGACCAGTGGCACTTGTGATGGGGCAGGGGAAGAACCAGGGATCATGGAGGCTCATTAGCTAGGAAGTATGGTCAGCATAATGAGTTCCAGCTTCAGGGCAATTATCATGTCAAATAATGGGATGAAGGTGATAGAAAAGGCATCCAAATCCAAACCCTGGCCCCCACATGTCAGATCTCATATATATGCCACACATGCTCCACAAAAAAAGCCTTATTTATAGTGTTCTAAATATGAAATATTTAGTGATGATGGTAGACATATTGCTTCTCTTTGTTTGGTCATTTTATTCTTAGT
This sequence comes from Peromyscus eremicus, assembly GCF_949786415.1. Classification (NCBI taxonomy): domain Eukaryota; kingdom Metazoa; phylum Chordata; class Mammalia; order Rodentia; family Cricetidae; genus Peromyscus; species Peromyscus eremicus. Next base: position 40,214,001 of record NC_081425.1, on the reverse strand, counting down.
GGTCCTTTCTTGTATATTACAATTTCCAATTTTGTGTGTTCTCTCTCTGTCTCTGTCTCTCTGTCTCTCTCTGTCTGTCTGTCTCTCTCTCTTTCTTTTTCCATGTGTATGTGTTTTTTTTTCCTTTTGGCCTTTTTGCTTTCTAAAGTGAGACAGAAAGGAAAGGCATAGGGTTTAGTGGGTGGGGAAGAGAGAAGAAACTTGGAGGAATTTGGGGAAAGGGAATCATCATCAGAATATCTTTTATGAAAATAAACATTTTCAATAAAAAAGGAAAAAATATTCACTATGTGTATGACCTGTACACTAAAAGTCTCAAAATATTTATCAAAGAAACAAAATCAAGTCTCCTAATTAATTGAGCACATTTGATGAAGCACAGGTACCCATCATGTCCTACACTTAGTTTAATGAGAGGAATTTGTCATCTCAGTCAAAGTCAGGGAGGAAATTATTATTATAAATGGGGATCAATTTAATTGCCACAATAGTCACTCTGGTTGATCGAAAATTTGCTGTAATGTCACACTACTGTGTGTTATCTAATATTTTATTTACAGTAAAGTTGAGATATTCATTTTTATCAGTGCCCAAGAGACTCTGTGGTGAATGTATTTTGAAGAGCTTGCTCAGTTCTTCAGGCCACTAGTGCATGTCATATGTACTTCTGCTGCAGTTGTCTGAGTGATAACTACCCCTCTTTAAATGAGTCCCAAAGAGAATATGCCTCACTTGATGTCTGCTGCACAAAAAGGGAAGAGAGCAGCTTTTCCTCCAATTTCTTGAAAAATTTGATGAGCAAGCTTAATTTGAACATTTCTGTATTGCAATGCTGTAAGAAGTCTTGTTTTTATTAAAATTTTTACATAATATTAGAATTGATATGAATTGACAAGATCATTTTTATGAAAGTAAAGCTGTATAAATGTCCCATTCTTAGGTTTGTTGTGGGTTTTTTTATATGTTGGAGAAAATGCATGAAAAATTCTTATTTGGGGGCAGAAGGACCTCAGGGAACTTATGTGTCAGTTATAAAAGACAGATTGCTATACCTATACATTTGTCTCTTGTGAAACTGACATCCAAGATACCAGAGTCTTTTTGGCCCCTTCACTGAGGGTTTTTTATGCCATTTGTATTACATACTATATTCCATTCTTTACAAGTTTTTAAGCATCAAAATTCGACAGCCCAACACCTTGCCTACGCTAAAGAAATGAAACCGGAAAACAAGTAAGGTCACAAAACTGATATGTCCTTGTGCAGTAAAATATTCTTCAAAATCAAACAAAAGGCATACATTTTGTGGTTAATATGACATATATGTTCATTATAAAAAAACAATTTGCTACATTAGTAGACAAAAGATGGGTACCTGGGTGGTTAATATATGAACAAGATAAGTAATGGAAATATTTGCTGCGACTGATTTTGATAAAACACATTTGAGTTAGTTATTTTTAAACAATTTGGAAATATTTGTGTTGTTTTTTCTCAGGGTCTCTGTGGCTTTGTGCTAAAATTAATGCATTGATACATTTGAAATTCAATATAGTTAATGTAATCACAGGTCTCCTTACCAGTATAACAGATAAGGATAACACTGTTTTAATTTTTATCATACTTATCCCACTGGTGATCTTATAATTGGCTCAGTAGTACTCTGATAAAATAACTCAGCTCCATATACTATCAATTTAGCAAAATATAGAATGTTAAGTCTCTACTGAGCAAATTTTGTATTTAAATGTGCTACCTATAGAAAACACCTGGCTCTTCTACCAAGGAAGTTTTGATTTTGATAGCACTGCACACCATGTTCATTTATGAATAGTATATATAAAATATGCTTAATGAGTTTTTGCTATGTCTTCCTGTAATATTCAGAATATTTTAATACGCTTAATTAATATTATACCTAAATGCTCTCAGCTTTTACTACATGATTGTTATTTTAGTTTTATGATAGGAAATCAAATTTCTTCTTTTATGGAAACAAACAAACCAACCTTTCATTGAAGGAAAACAGAGATCTAACTTTGATGGGGTCAATTGTCACTCAATCAAGAACCTATTTCAAAGTGGGAAGTTTTCAAATGAAAATTATTGACATTTATAACCTAAAGCTATATCTGTCTTTTAGTTTGTGATGGACTTATTGGGTCAGTCTTTTGTTATAACCTCAGAATTTTAGCACACGACACTTGCAGGCAATCTAATTTCCAGTGTTACAATGATTGGGAAACTACATTTTGATACAGACATTTGTCAATGAGATTTATTCAAGAAATCAAATTGATATTGTTATCTGGATTTGATTTTTATTACCAAGAAGACATATAAACGAATAGGAAATATTAGATGAAAATTGAATAATGTCAGGATATGAACTGGGATATCTTTTAAGATTTTTTTTTTTAATCTAGTATCAGATTTTTTATATGTAGATGATATTTGAATTCACTAGCTTTCATACTATTTTGTTCTTACATGAGCTTTCTATTTAATTGGGGTTGTCTTGTACATCATGACTGCATTACTCGTTCAAGATATTTTTATAAATTACTAACCATAGGGACACAACAAGCCTCACATCCTGCTATCCATAGCTCAGTGCAGTTTTTCCTGGATTTCTCTTTCCATGTGCTTCTTTCTACAGCTTCTCAGTGTCATACCATGCAATGGTTCAGCCTTGTCCTGTCTCTTGAACTAAATTTTTATCTTGTTCCCACTTTTTGTCATCTCTCAAGATTCAGTATATTCTTCTTTGAGCACCCCCATATTTAAAATAATGAGATGTCCCAGGACATGTTAACAGCTCTTTATTGCCTTCTACTTTATTACAGGCATACCTGATCTCACAACAGACCTGAATGTTTATGTACAAACAACAGTATTTGGATGTGTTGAATGTGAATACAAACTCAATGAATGATACAGTATTCTATCTAGGATTGAAACTTTTATTACTATTTAATTATTTTGGTCAATAACAACTTTGGTGCAATCAAAACAGACTGGATAATTTTATAATGCAGTAACTGGAGAGTGAGATTTTTCACTATTCAACTGATTAATGTTTTGTATCATCTTTCTCATTAACATTTCTATGTATCTAAATCTGTTGTTTGCCTAGTGACTCTGTTTACATAACACAAGCATTATCATAAGTTTAATGTGATCTACATTTTTCCTTGTTCCCTTACCTGCCTATGCTGTAAACATTCAATTCTGTAACTGTGAAATAGCCACAAATAGGTTCATTATATTTTAATCTATGTATGTCATTTATATTTGATCTTATTATCACAACTTCTCCCTGTTTCTCTCGTCTCCCTGTCCCTAGCAGGATGGTCCTGTCCCTCCTCCCAAAAAGTACCACTTCTGCTTTCATAAGTATTCCATTAATGCTTTGTTTCTTCCTTCTATGATTAGCATAAAGTCTCCTCTTTATTACTTATTCTTCTCTTTCTCCTTTTGTGAGCCCACACACCCACACACAGAGGAGTCTGTACAGAAGAGGAAGGAGGCAGTTCTATCTAAGTCAGACCTATTTTACTTAACACAATTTCCACTTTTTGCATCAGCGTGGTTTACTTCATGGCTGAATAAAATTCCATTGTTTATATATATACCACACTATCGTACTTTCTTTTTTAGTTTTCTTAAAAACTTTTCTCTCATACATTACATCCAGATGACCGTTTCCCCTCCCTCCTCTCCTTCCAGTCCATCCCTCAACCTGTCTCCACTAGATCCACTCCTCTTCCTTTACTCGGGGGGCGGGGGAAGGGCTCTCCCAGGAATATCAAACAAACATGGCAGAAAAAGGTATCATAAGACTAGGCACAAACTCTCATATCAAGGATGGATGAGGCAACCCAGTAGGAGAAAAATGGTCCCAAGCAGAGGCAAAGGAGTCGGAGACACCGCCCACTCCCACTGGTAGAAGTCTAACAAGAGCACCAAGCTGCACAACCATAAAGTATGTGCAAAGGACCTAGCTCGGACCCATACAGGGCCTGTGATTGTCCCTTCAGTCTCTGTGATCCCCTGTTAGCCCTGCTTAGTTGATTCTGCCAGCCGTTTTCTCATGGTGTCCTCAAAACCTCTTGCTACAACAACCCTGCTTCTGAGGTTGGTCCCATTGCTCTGCCTTGTGTTGGCTGTGGGTCTCTGCATCTGCTTTCATCAGTTGCTGGGTGATGCCTCTCTGATGGCAATTGGGCCAGGCACTGATCTCTTAACATAGCAGAATATTATTAGGAATCATTTCATTGACTTTTTTTTATAATCATGTTTTGTTCTATCCAGGGATCTATGGGCTGTCCTGGCCCTCTCAGGCAGTATCAGGCACCGGATCCTTCTCGTGACATAGGCCTCAAGTGGCATCAGACACTGATAGGCCACTCTCACAAGTTCTGAGTCATTATTACCTCACCATATCTTAAAGGTAGGACAGGCTGTAGGGCAAAGGTTTTGTTTTGGAATGGATGTCCCAATCCCGGTGCCAGGAGCCTTGTCTGGTTAAAGAAGATGGCCAGTTTGTGCTTCATATCTCCATCACAAGAAGGCTTCAATAGTGTCACCCTCATAGATTCCAGGGAGTTTTTACATTAGGATTCTACATCACCTTCTAATGCTCTCCAATTCCAGTCATCTCTCTCAGTACTCTCCCTCTGCCCATCCCATCCCCTGCCTGATCCCTCCTGTTCTCATCCCTACATGGCCCTGGTCCACACACAAAATCTATTCTATTTCTCCTCCCCAGGGGGATCCGTGCATCCCCCTCATGAGTCCTCCTTGTTACTTAGCCACTCTGGGTCCATGGATTGTATCATAAAGATCCTTTACTTAACAGCCAGTGACCACTTATAAATGATTACACAACATTTTTATCTTTCTGGGTCTGGGATACCTCGCTTAGGATGATCTTTCCTAGTTCCATCCATTTACCTGCAATTTCGTGATATCATTGTTATACTCTGAGTAATATTCCATTATGTAAATGTAGTATACTTTCTTTATCCATTCTTTGCTTGAGGGATATCTAGGTTGTTTCCAGTTTTTAAGTATAAAGCAAATATATACCATATATATGGTATATATTTGTTTCCAGTTTTTAAGTATAAAGCAAATATATACCATAATTTCTTCATCTGCTCATCTTTTGATAGACATTTAAGTTTGGTTTCTTTGTAGTTACATAGTTCATCAATAAATATAAATATAGAATATGCATTTGACATGTTGACTTAAAGTTCACAATGGTATAGATGTCCTATGATATTTTTATTTTTAGTTTTTAAAAGAACCTCTGTATTGATTTCCAGAGTATCTATACAGTTTTACATTATGTTCTAAAATGTACAAATAATCTTCATTTCCCATATCCTCTTCAGCACTTGTTGTCATTTTATTTTCTTGATTATAACTATTTTCACTGTTTTAAGGTAGGAACAGAGAGCATTTTACTTAGCAGTTGCAAATAGTTAATGTTGTAAATTACTGTCAAAAAGATGTTGAAATTTTTCAACCATGATAATAGGTTCCTTGCTTCTTCTTCTTTTGACTTAATGTAGCTACTCCACCTTTTCTTTGTTTGAATATATGGAATGTATTTTACCTACATAATTTTTAACAATTTTATTCTGAATATAAAGTGTGTTCTTTTAGATAACTTAAAATTGATATATTTTGTTTCATATTCTGATAGTATTTGACATTCAGTTCAGATTTAAGTGTTCATTTTAAAAACAATTGATGACAACTTGAATAGCACCCATTTCTTTCTATTCCTTAGTATTCTTTCTTTGTTTAAGCCCTCCAATTTTCTGATTTTTTTTGTATTTCTTCCATTTATTGAAAATAGACTTTTTTCCTCACATAATATAATCTCATTATGGTTTCCCTACTTCTACTACTCCACATTCCTCCCCACCTCCTCTCTCAACAGAATCCACACACTTTCTGCCTCTCATTAGAAAACAGCTAAGCTTCTAATGGATAATAGTAAACTAAAAAATAATAAAGTAACATATAATTAGATGAAACAAAATAAAACTTAGGAGTTGTACAAGACAAACAGAAGGAAAAGAGCCCAAGAGAAGACACAAGAAAGAGAGACTCGCTCTTTCACACACACAGGATTCCCACTAAAACACCAAACTGGAAGTTATAATAAAAATGCAGAAGACTGCCGGCGGTGGTGGTGCACCCAGCATTCAGGTGTCAGGGGCAGACGGATCTCTGTGAGTTCAAGGCCAGCCTGTTCTACAGAGAGAGTTCCAGGACAGGTTCCAAAGCTACATGGAGAAAAACTGTCTCGAAAACAAACAAACAAATGAGCAAACAAACAAACAAAATGCAGAAGAGTGGGTATGACTGATCCAGGCCCTGTGCTTGCTGCTTCAGTTTCTGTCAGTTCACATGTGCTCTCATCATGTCGATTTAGCGTGCCTTGGTTTCTTTCTTTTTTTTTTTTTTTTTTTTGTCTATTTCCTCTGGCTCTTACACTTCTTCCACCTATACTTCTAAATGGTTCGCTGATCCATGAGAGAAGGCAATTTGATTGAAACATCCCATTTAAGCCGAATGTCCCAATGTTATCACTCCCTGAGTAATGTCTGACTGTGGACCTCTGTATTCGTTCCCATCTCCTGCAGGAGGAAGCTTCTCTGATGATGGCTGAGCAATGTACTGATCTATGAGCATTGCAGAATGACATTAAGATTCTTTTTACTATTATTTTTAAAAAAATTAGAACAGTAGTATTTGACTTTATCCTAGGTTGCTGGACTACCCAGTCTCTGGTTTTTGGTCACCCATGCAGTGTCAAGCATAAGCTCTATTGCATGGAGTGTGCCTTAAGTCAAATTGGATATGGCTGGTTAGTCACACAGATTTGTGGCACCATTGCCCTATTATATCTTGCAAGTAGGACCATTGTAGATAGAAAGGTTTGTAGTTGGGTTGATGTTTATTTTTTTTCTTTGTTAGCCTAGAGATTAACTGCCAGTACAAAGAACATTAGCCCATAGGTGTGAAGACTCTAGGTACGCAACAGCTCAACTTCTCCATTTACAAATGAGTTGTGCAGGTGTTGTCTTCAGCAATGAAATCATGCAGTTGGTTTGGGGTGAGCAAGTACAGTCCTTGCTGTCTCTCCCATTATTTAATGATCTCATTAGATCGCCTTTGTATATGTATCTCTTTTAAGAAACTTCTACTGTATTACATATTACACAATATAATGTAATATTCCATATTACACCTCCAAAGGCCCTTTACTCTAGCTGGCTCCCACCATAGTCCAACCCTCATTCCACTTTCTACTCCCCCTTCATCTTTTAATCCTCTTGTTCTAGTCCCAATCAATCTATAGCTATCTATTATATTTCCCTTTCCTATAAAGTTCTATTTGCACCATCCTAGTCCATTTCTTTACATAACCTCTTTGAGTCTATGTATGGCGTGTAACTTGGTTATCATTTACTTAACAGCTAATATCCACCTATAAGCAAATACATTCTTTCTATGTTTGGGACACTTCACTCAGGATTTTTTTTCCTTTTCTAGTTCTATCCATTTAACTGTGAATTTAATAATTTCATATTGTAGTTAATTCCTGCGAAATAGTCCATAGTGTAAATACACCATGTATTCTCAATCCATTCTTCTGTTGAGGGACATCTGGATTATTACCAATTTCTGGCTATTATGAATAGAGAAGCAATGGACATGGTTGAGCAAGAATCTTTGCAGTAGGATGAAATATCCTTTGGCATACCCACAAGAGTGGTATAGCTTCATCTACAGGTAAATTATTCCTATCTTCCTGAGGAAATGTCACATTGGTTTTCATATTGGCTGTGTAACTTACCACGCTCACCTGCAATGAATGAGTGTCCTTGCAGCACCACATCCTGCCAGTATGAACTGTCTCATCTTTTATTAATCTTAAGCATTCTGACAGGTGTAAGATGAAATATCAAGGTTGTTTTGATTTTCATTTCCCTGATGACTAAGAATATTGAACATTTCTTTAAGTGTTTTTCAACTATTTGACAGTCCTCTTTTGTGAATTCTCTATTTAGATCTGTACCATATTTTAAAATGTAGATAATTTGTTTTCTTGATATCTAGTTTTTTCCACTTCTCTATATATTTTCTATATTAGTCCTCTACCAGATGTATAGTTAGAAAATTTTTATACTCTATAAGCTGCCACTTCATCTGAATGATGGTGTCCTTTGCCATGCAGAGGCTTTTCAGTTTCATGAAGTCCCATTTATTGAATGTTGATCTTGTTGTCTGCACTAATAGTCTTCTGTTCAGTATCTCATTTACTGTGCTAATACATTCAAGAGCATACCTCACTTTTTCTTCTATAAGGGTCAATATATTTGGTCTTATGTTGAGATCTTTGATCCATTTGGCATTGAGTTTTGTGCAGAAGAAGGTAAATATGGATCTGTTTGGATTCTTCTACACAGAGCCATTAAGTTTGAAGATGCTCTCTTTTTCCAGTGTGCGTTTCTGGTTTCTTTATCAATAATCCGGTGTCCATAGCATGTAGATTTATGTGGGATCTTCAGTTCAATTTCACTGAACAATGTGTCTGTTTTTGTGCCAATATCATGCTGGTTGTATTCCTCTCCCGCTGTAGTACAACATGAAACTAGGGATAATGATACTTATTGCAGTTCTTCTTGTTTGTTTGTTTGTTTGGTTGGTTTTTTTCAAGACAGGGTTTCTCAGGTGTTTTGGTGCCTATCCTGGATCTCGCTTTGTAGACCAGGCTGGCCTCAAACTCACAGAGATTCACCTGACTCTGCCTCCCAAGTGCTAGGATTAAAGGTGTGTGCCACCACCGCTCAGCAGTTTCTTTCTTTTCTTTCTTTCTTTCTTTCTTTCTTTCTTTCTTTCTTTCTTTCTTTCTTTCTTTCTTTCTTTCTTTCTTTTCTTCTTCTTCTTCTTCTTCTTCTTCTTCTTCTTCTTCTTCTTCTTTTTTGGATTATTGCAGTTCTTTAATTATTTGGGATTGTTTTAGCTGTCTTACTTTTTGTTGTGTGTGTTTCCATATGAATGGGTAATTGTCCTTTTAAGATCTGTGAAAGATTATGTTAGAAATTTGATGAGAATTACATTGAATCTGTAGATTGATTGCTTTTGGTAGGATACACATTTTTAGTTTATGAATCCTACTGATCCAAGAGTATGGGTGATTTTTCCACTTTTTCATACATTCTTTGATTTCTTTCTACAAAGTCTTGAAGTTTTTTATATAAGTCTTTCACTTGCTTGGTTAGAGCTACCCCAAGATAATTTATAGTATTTATAGTATATAGTATTGAATATTATCTATTGTCAAAGGTATTTCTCTGACTTCTTTAACAGTGGGGCTCCTGATATTTGTGATTTGGTTTTTTGCAGCTACTTTGTTGACAATGTTTATTACCTGAAGGATTTTATCAGTGGAACTTTTAGAGACATTTATGTATACTATCATATCATCCTCAAACAAAGAATGAGCGTTGAGTTGTGTAGGTGAGAAGGTTGGGGGGATATAGAAGGAATTAGGAGAGGGAAATGCGCAATCAGAAAATATTGTGTGAAAACAAATTGTCTTCAATACAAAAAGAAGGAATTCTTTATTTCCTATATATATCCATAGCCTTTGAAAGACAGATATACAGACATTAAACTGACTCAGCCAGGTGTGAAGAAAGAAGAATTCAGATAGTCTTTATCATGTGCTCTTACATAATACTTTTTGGCAGATAATTCTGTGTTTCTTTAAGTACTTTAATTTTCTCCTTTAAATATTTCATTTCACTCTATTTACTTTAATCATTTTTCTTTGGAAGACAAATGTAATTCATATATGTCCTTATAGTTATGATATTATTTTCTTTTAATGTTTATTTTTAGTTTATTTTTATTCTTTGTGTGTTTTTTCCCTACCATACAAATTTCTTGTCTGGGTATAGATTCTTTATTTTATTTGTTTATTTGTCTACATTATTTGATGTTTTCTCAATTTCTAACTATGTGATTTGATTTCTTCCATAAATTTTAAGAGTTCTTTGTCATTATTATTTAAAATATTTATGATCTCACCAACACTTGTCTCAAACTTTGTTTGCTTATTCTCCTGATCTTATTTCATTTTGAAATTCAGCCTGACTGAGTTGCCTAAGCTGACCTGAGACTAGTAAGACATGTGCTTCTGCATGGAGAGTAGCTGGCATGGTAAACAAGTATCATTGCCTCTTGAATTTTTCTCTTAAATAGCACAGTTGTTCAGTTAAATTTTAATGAATAGTTGTTCTTTTAAATGCAACTTTAATCTGACTTCTTCTTACATATGAGGAAACACACACACACACACACACAAACACACACACACACACACACACTAAAGAATATATAATGCTGCAGATGTAATGGCAAAAGATCTTTGCTAGTTCAACAAAAACTAACTATAATCCACAACTAAAAACAATTTCACTCTTCTGTCACAGACAGAATCTTTGAGGATGTTTGATGATATCCACTCCCTCTAAGATTCCCCATACGTAACTATATAGTCAGCCCCATGTAAGCTAATTGAGACTTGCTATTCTAATCAATAAGATATAGAAAAAGGTAAAGTGATACCACTTCCATCACAAAGCCAAATAATATTGTGGATTATGTACTCTTGGTCTTCCTCTCTCTTTGATTTTGCAAATTTTCCTTTTGGAGTCACCTACAAGGCAAGGATCTGACTGTGGTCTCTTTCCTACTGCCGGTGATGAAATTAGGCTCTCAGTCTAACTGTCGAACACAATGATTTGTCAGCTTGTGTCACATCCCTATCATTGGCATCCCATATGGGCTTCTGTGCATGACGACTATCTTGAATGTCCAGCTCCACACCAAGCACATGACTCAGCTTTATCAGTGATCTTTAATTATAACACCTTTGAAATCATAGCGGTTTGTGTTGATTTGTTTCATACTAGTAAATAACTAAAGAACTATATATCAGGGATTGATAAATAAGGAAACATGGTTTTTTTTTTTTTTTTTTTGGTTTTTTGAGACAGGGTTTCTCTCTGTAGCTTTGTGCCTTTCCTGGAACTCACTTGATAGCCCAGGTTGGCCTCAAACTCAGAGAGATCCACCTGGCTCTGCCTCCTGAGTGCTGGGATTAAAGGAGTGCAGCACCACCGCCCGGCAGGACGCATGATTTTGTGCTTAACTGAAAACAGAAACTATTGAACTTATGATTCATCCAACAATATTTTTGAGTTAATCAAGTATTTTATGGAAATAAGTGAATAATTGATCAAATATTATACTGAGTAAAGTAAGGCATACTAAAAGACTAGTAGAATTCTTTCTGAATACAAAGGTCTAAAAATGATGTAAGCATATCGTGACAGAATTCAGAACAGTGAGGGTAAAGGGCAAGAACTGAATGGAAAAGTGGTGTGAGATGATTTTTTGTAAACTGTTTTTTGAGGTATTTGTAGCACACGGATGAATGCATCAATCAAAACTCACTGACCTGTGTACATTGCACATGTGCATCTTCTACTGGAAAAAAAGACAAACTTCAAGTGTCAAACATACATCGCTAAAGTTTATGAAATGGTGACAGAGGTCATGTAGAGTAGTAATGGGACAATCATAGAATGTTCCTTTCTTATTTAGATGAATGGAAGTAAAACATGGTAAAATGCTGTAAGCATTGTGAACCTTACCAAAGGAGGCTGAAAGGATCATAGAAACACAAAATGTTTTCTCACATTTTCTAGGATACTCACATCTCCTTACTTCTTTTGTTATCCTCTTCATGTCTATCTATCAATTATAATGATCAGCTTCAATGAAGTCATTTTATATGAGCTTAACTAATATTATTACATGACTAGATTTTTATTGGAAACAAGAGATTAGTTACTCCAAATTTTAGTTTCTACTTTGAGAAAAGGTTTGCCATTCTCTAAAATCTGCTGCCGGTCTGGGTTTATGTCTAGAAGAAATTTGATGGCTATTTTCACAGGTTGTGCGTTCTGAAAGCAAAGATATAGGCATGTTTTTTGGCTGTGGAAGTGTTTATTATTGCTGTATAGTACATATATTCATTCACTACCGTCAGTGGTTTTATTGTCATAGCTGCTGAGTGAGAAACATCTCCTCACGTACTATTGTATAGCTGTGTGTTCATGTCAGTAAATTGAAGAAAACCATAAACAAAAGCAAGTCTTGTGGGCTGAGCAACAGATTGCTGCTTGTTCTCTGCTGCTATCTCCATTGCAGTTACTGAGACTACTAGAACAAGAAGCATGTTGGAAATAGCAACCTGGGGCTTACACAGGGTTGCTTGGCTCAGCCTGGGAGGAGGGGACTGGACCTGCCTGGACTGAATCTACCAGGTTGATCTCAGTCCTCGGGGGAGGCTTTGCCCTGGAGGAGGTGGAAATGGGGGATAGGATGGGGGGAAGGGGAGGGGGCGGGAGGGGGGAGAACAAGGGAATCTGTGGCTGATATGTAGAACTGAATTGCATTGTAAAATAAAATAAAATTAAATTAAAAAAAAAAGCAAATTGTGATATAAATCGCCTCATGCCATTAGTTCATTCAATAATTTCTGGCCTAGTAGAATTCAGTTGCTCTAGTAGATAATTAAGCTATGTTTTATAAACTCTTTCTTTTTTCTTATTAATATTCAAGGTGGAGTTAACTTCACTTATTATTATATTACACATTTTTTATGTCAAACCATTCTTCTCACCAAAATTATATTAAGTCATCCTCCTTCTAACAACCATTATGATTGATAACCCCTATTTATTATAGTTCTAACGTCTATTTAACTTGATGACAAGATTTCCAAGGAGGGCTGGAGAGATGGCTCTGAGATTAAGAGCACTGGCTCATAATATATAATATATAATATGGTATATGGTATATACTATAATATATATTGTAATATATATAAAGATGTTTGAACTTTTAATTCCTAGATAGTTGTTTCATCTGTTAAGTTTTGGAGAAACTATTATACTAAGAATGTTACTTTTTTTTAACCTTTATTTGTTGAATGTATATAACCTAAATTATAAATAATTGCTTCCATTTACAGGTAGTGTATATATTCCCTAATCTCATGGATGTGTCAAATTCTTTGATCAAATGAGTTTGTTTGAAGCTTACCTTTTTTCCCTCATATTTAGCTGCACCATCACCACAGGGGTGAGGCACACTGTGCCCATTACCATAGTCTTGACTGACAGTTTTATAGAATCAAAGCATTTTGCAAATATTGATTTTGAAACTGTATTCTTATGATTATTTATTCATAGATGAGTAGACATAAAACACAAATGTGACATAATCTCTGTTGGGAAAATCTAAGATTAAACAAGAATTTTAGTAAATGAATAACAAAAAGTGTCATATATCCATAATCGGAATATAAAGAGAAAATCTAGATAGTGGCACTGTTAAAACACAAAAATAATATAACTCAAAATGTATTGTCTCACATCATCATCAAAACTTATATAACACATAAGGCCACATATTAGTTAACCTCAGGAGGAAACTAAATACAACCTAAGAAGAGGTTATGAAATGAAAAATAATTCTGAATATAATCAAAATTCAGAACAAATTTCATTAATTTCATCTGATCTGGTCATCTCTGAAAGGTGATTACTTAATCCTGCATATCTTCTCAGGAGGAACTAACAATCTTCTTTTATGTATTATCCTTCTAAGAACCTGTAGAAAACAGCCTTCCCAGAGAATATATTTCTTTCTCTTTTCTTTTTTCTTTTTTGAGTTTTTGAGACAGAGTTTCTCTGTGTAGCTTTGGCACTTGTCCTGGATCTTGCTCTGTAGCTCAGGCTGGCCTTGAACTCATAGAGATCCCCCTGGCTCTGCCTCCGGAGTACTGGGATTAAAGGCGTGTGCCACCACTACCTGGCAACATTTCTTTCTTAAATAATGAAATAAAGATAATTTCTGGGATATATTTGTGTGTGTGTGTGTGTGTGTGTGTGTGTGTGTGTGTGTGTGTGTGTGAAGTTTGGACATGATTGTTAATGCATATTTACAATGAGAGTTACCTAAGTGTGGACCTTTCTTTCCATATCACACACACATGCACATTCACACACACACACACACACACACACACACACACACACACACACACCACCCCACTGTCTTTTAGATTCCTTAACATGAGTGCTATGAGATTTACCAAAGTTGAAATTTATGCTGCTTATGATATAAATTGTCAAGTTGTTTGAATTTGACTCAAGTGTTTTGTGGCATCGTAGAATATTAATAAATGGTAATAAGTTCAATTGTGAACTCAAGGAGTTAAGTTGTTCAACACTTTATTGTTTCTGTTAACTATGAACAAATGAGGTTGTTAATAGAATTAAACAATGTCTTCATGAAAAAGGAAAGAGGAAATGTAGAAAGCAAAAGAGAAAAAATTAGATTGAGAGAATAAAAAAATCAGAAAACACTCTTCTGAAAGTGTTTGTTGAGGACATAGTAAAAAGTAGTCTTTAGATTATGCCTACTCTGTTCTTATTCTTTTTTTTCTTTCTTTTATTTATTAAGAGATTATCTATTCATGTTACATATCAACCACAGATTCCCCTGTCCTCCCTCCTCCCACCTCCCAGCCTTTCCCCCCAACCCACTCCACATTCCCACCTCCTCCAAGGCAAAGTCTCCCATGGGGAGTCAGCAGAGCTTGGTACATTTAGTTGAGGCAGGTCCAAAGCCCTCTTCCCTGCACCGAGGCTGTTCAAAGTGTCTCACCATAGGCACTAGGTTCCAAAAAGCCAGCTCATGTACTAGGGACAGGTCCCAGTCCCACTGCCTAGGTCCTCCTAAACAGTTCAAGCTAAACAACTGTCTCACTTATCCAGAGGGCCTAGTCCAATGCCATGGGGACTTCTCAGCTATTGGTCCACAGTTCATGTTTTTCCACTAGTTTGGCTACTTGTCTCTGTACTTTTTCTAATCATGGTCTCGATATCTCTTGCTCATAGCATCCCTCCTCTCTCTCATCAATTGGACTCCTGGAGCTCTGCCTAGGACCTGGCCATGGATCTTATTCTTTTCTAGAGAATAAAAAAGCAAGAAACATGAGTAACAGTGTTTGGTTTATCCGTTTTCCTCTTTCTGCCTCAGATTATCTGAAACTACATCTTCTTGAACCAAACGCAGATTTACAGGATTTTTTTTTTGTCTTTTCCTACAGTTGGGTAAGAGTCTGCCACATAACTATATGGCAATAGGAAGTTTTAGTATCTTTTCATTGTGGTACTTTTCTTTTTCAACTTGGGGATTTAATTCTCTTTGTAAGGTATCTAAAATGTGTTCCTTGAGATGTCTTTCAAGCACTAAATGAGTTGGAAATTTTATTTAAATTCCTTAAAGTTTCTCTTAGAACTAAGAAACATTTAAACTAGGTATCAAATAACATTTTAACTATAGATGGGGAATCTTTCACATGTTCTGATAGATCCTAAAAATATAATTTTATTTTAAAAAATCTACAGTGTAAATTTAGATGTATACTATATTGCTTTGTATAAAACTATTCTAGAGTATGTATACATTTTCCTGAGAGTATTTGTAAGGAGAATAGTTCAGAAACTTAAATAATGTTGATGAACAATATTAAAATATAAAGGACAATAAATGTTTAATGGGGTGTTTGGCAATCATGGAATATGAATTCCAAATAGAATAAAATTTTACTCAGTGTATTTTCAGAACTAATGGTATACACCACTGTAGAAGCGTCCCTGCTTTATCTTCTTGATTTGAGTAGATATGAGAATTTCTGGGTGTGCAATTATCTGCTGAAGGACAGTTTTGCTTCACCCACTTTAATTTCTAGTAAGTCAATAAGGTTTTTATATATTTTTGAATATGAATAAAGTGCATCTATACACTAGTTATGGTCTCATTACATAAGAACACTCCATCAGGTTAAAAAAATCTGTCTCACAGAATGTGTTTATGAAAAATACTTGCTCACTGAAATAGTGACTATATGTGAGATGATGTAACTATATTAACTGCAAATCATCACCTCTCCCTCCAGTCCTCCAAATCAAAATATCAGACTCACAGCCAGCTCTGTTGCAGGCCATCTCCAGTGGATCACACAGGGCTTTCCTCCAACTTCCTCCCCATTCATCACATTGTCCCATCCCCCAACTCCAACAGTATATCCCAAGGAATCCTTAGGATACCTAGGCCAGGAAAGCAAGTAGGCTAACCAAATATTCCCTAGCCCTCCATTCATTCAAGTCCTATCCACCATTCTCCTCCCAGCTCTGTAGTGGACCACCTGCTGTGGCCGGTCCTCACTTTCTGCCCCATTCTAGGGGAATAAGCAGATTTTGGTAGAACACTCTGCTTTTCCTCCTCCTGTAGACCTGTTTATCTCCCCACCTTTCCAGCCCATTCCCATTATTAAATGTCAGTTCCCACTACCTAGAAACACATTCTATCCAGAATCCCCTGTGGCCACACTTGGCAAAATCCCAGGACAATTCCCTACCAGACAACACACAGCAACCATACGTGCTTAAGAACTCAGTCAGAACAATAGCTACCAAGGAAGAAAATATCCACACAACAAAGATAAGGCAGATATGAGTACCTAGAGGTACAATCATCCCAAATGCAAATGGCCGACTATAGTGTAAAAACATAATCAATAATAGCAATAATAATACATCTCCACAAGATCCTGGGAGCCCTACTACACTACACTTGGTCCTGAGAAAAGCAAAACAATGCTGAAGCCCAAGACAATGACTTTAAATAGCCTTTATAAATATGCAGAGGGCTTTAAAGAAGTGAACAAATTGGAGCAGGAGAGCAATGAAAGAGGTATCTTGATAGAGGGAATCAATACAGGGTTAAGAAGAAACCTGGTGTTAGGGAAATCCCCAGTAACTCACAAGGACAACCCCAGCTAAGACTCCTAGCAATGGTGGAGAGGGTGCCTGAGCTAGCCCTCTTCAGTACTCAGATTTGTGACTTCCTTAATTCTCATCACAGAACCTACATCCAGTGACTAATGGAAGTGGATACAAAGTCCCATAGTCAAACACTTGGTTGAACTTCTAGAGTTCAGTTGATGAGAGGGAAGAGGGACTATAGGAATAAAGAGGGTCAAGATCATTTGGGAAAAACCACAGAGACTGACCCCACCTTGGGGGAGCTCAGGGACTCTGGACTGACAGCTGGAGAGTCGGCATGGGACCGAACTAGGCCCTCTGAATGTGGTTGACAGTTGTTTGGCTTGATGTGTTTGTGGGGCCCCTGGCAATGGGACCAGGACCTATCCTGGGTACATAAACTGACCTTTTAGAGTCTATTTCCTATTGCAGGATGCCTTGGTCAGCCTTGATGAAGGGGGAAGGAGTTTAGAAGGAGCTTAGTCTTGCCCCAACTTGGTATGCCAGCCAGTGTTGTTGACTACCCAAGGGAAGCCTTATCCCTTATAAGGAGTGAGAGGGGGTGCGATGGGAGGCATGGGGGGAACAGGTGAAGGGGAGGAAGGGAGAACTGTGGTTGGTATGTAAAATGAAAAAATTTAAATAATAAAAGAAAAAAATTATGAAAATACAAACAATGGAAGGAAATAAACGGAAGAGTTTCATACCTGACAGTAGAAATATAATCAATAAAGCAAACACAAAATGAGGGAAATCTGCAACAGAACCTCAGAAGCAAGCTTCACAAGCAGAATGTAAGAGGTGGAAGATAGAATTTCAGACATTATAGACAAGAGAGAAAAAATGGATACCTCAATCAAAGAAAATGTAAAACCTAAAAACTCCAGGCATAAAATATCAAGGAGATCAGAACACTGTGAAAAGATCAAATCTACAATCAATAGGAATAGAGGAAAGACAAGAAACCCAGGTAATAGGTACAAAAACCATTTTCAACAAAATCATAGAAGAAAATTTTCCTACCCTATGGATAGAGATGCTTATCAAGGTACAAGAAGCATACAAAACACCAAATAGACTGGAGCAGAAAACAAATTCCCATGACACATAATAGTCAAAACACCAAACATACAGAACAACAACAACAACAAAGAATATTGAAAGCTTCAAGGAGAAAAGACCAAGTAACATTAAGCAGGTGTCTTCTCAATGGAGATTCTAAAAGCCAGAAGGTCTCAGAAAGATGTTCTACAAATTCTAAGAAAATAAAGATGTCAGCCCTGACTACTTTACCAAGGAAATCTTTTTATCATGAAATATGGGGGGAAGAAAAATAAACATTCTGTGATATCCTATGATACAACCAATTTATACAGTATTTATCCAGAAACCCAGACCTACAGAAGGTGATAGGAAGAAAATTTAAACCTGAAGCGGTTAATCACATACATGTAAATACAAGGAATAAGTAATCCTAGACAAGCAAATCAAAAAGAGGGAAACACATACACACACACACACACACACACACACACACACACACACACACATAAACCAAAATGACAGGAAAAAAATAATCACTGCTCATTGATATCTCTCAACAGCTCTCAACATCAATGATTTTTTATCCGCCAAAATGAAGACAGACTTACAAAATGAATCCAAAACACTACCCATCCATCTGCTGCACCGAAGAAACAAACATTAATATCATGGAAAGAAATCACCTTAATTTAATGATATTCCAAGCAAATTACCCTAAGAAGCAAACTTGTGAGGCCATTTTAATATTTAACAAAATAGATTTCAAACCAAGACTAACCAAAATATAGGAAAGGAAATAACATACTTGCTAAAGGAAAAAAATCCTCAAAGAGGACATTGCAATTCTTAATATCTATGTAGTAAGTACAAAGAAACTCAAATGTCACTCCAATACAAAAGAATATATCTTCTTCTTCTTCTTCTTAGCACCTCCTGGAATTGCTCAAAATCAAAGTGCATAATAAGACACAAAGGAAGTCAAAACAGATAAAAAGAAATTAAAAAAAATCTCTGCATCCTATTTGAACACCACAGATTAAAGCTGAATATCAACTACAGAAACAGTAGAAAGCTTATAAATCATGAACAACTCACTATTGAATAAAAAAGAAATGGATCAATAGAAATTTGAGACTTTCTAAAACTGGATGAGAATGGAAACACACCATGTCAAAACTTATGGGACACTATGATGCTGTTCTAAGAGGCAAGTTCATAGGATTAAGTGCCTACCTACAAAAAATAAAAAAAGGAGAGACCTCCCACTAATAACCAACAGTACATCTGGAACTTCTATAGCAAAAAGAAATAACCTCACCCCAAAGTAGATGACAAGAAATAACCAAATTCAAGGGTGAAATCAATAAACTAGAAAGAAATAAAAAAGTGCAAAGAATCAATGAAACAAAGAGTTTGTTAACTGAGAAAAATGAAAGAATTGACAGATTCTCACACAAATCAAGTGAAAGGCAGAGAGAGAATTTCCAAATTAATAAAAATAAGAATAAAAACAGACATAACAGCTGACATTGAGGAAATCCAGAAAATCACAAGAACATACTTCAAAAATTGTTCTACATTAAATTGGAAAATATAACAGAAATGGATAATTTTCTTAATACATACCACATATCAAAGTTAAATCAAAACAAACAAGCAGGTTAAACAGATCCATAACTCCTAGGGAAAGAGAAGTGGTAATTGAAAGTCTCCTAATGAAAATTTTATCATGTAATGTTACTTTTATTCCATAGAAGAGTCAGTTCCAATACTCTCCAAATTATTCCAAAAAATAGAAACCAAAATAACACTGCCCATTTCATTTTATGATCCGCTGTTACCCTGATACCTATACCATAAAAAGCTCCAAAAGAGAAAGAGATTTTCAGACCAATTTTTTTTTTGTGAACATAGATGCAAAAATTTTCAATTAAATACCAGCAAAACAAACACAAGAATACATCGAAAGGTCACCCATGATTAACAAATAGGCTTCATCTCAGAGATAGAGGGATTGTTACATGCATAACTTGATAAGTACAAGCTATCATTTTAAAAAAAAACTGAAGTATAAAACCACATAATCTCATTAGATGCAGAAGAGGAAATAATTAGCTTCAGGGTAGCATCAAATGATATTAAAATCTTGTGGTAACCCTACCAAAGCAAGTGTAAGTCTTGTATCATAAAAAAGTTTAAGACATTGAAATAATAAGTTCAACATACCAGAAGACTGAAAAATCTCCTATGATCATGGAACCATAGAATTAACTAGTGAAAATGCAATTTTATCAACAGCAATCTTTAGCTGCAAAGAAATTTCCCATTAAAATTACAACACAATTTTTCATAGATGTTGAAAGGACAATTCTCAGCTTCATATGGAAACAGAAATACCCTAGGATAGCTAAAACTAAATTGATCCAAAATAAAAGAAAACACAAAAACAAAAGACAAAAAAGTATGGGATGTATTACTACTGTCCCTGACCACAAATTGTACTACAGATTTATAATAATAAAAATAGTATATCATTTGCATGAAAACAGACACACTGGTCAATTGAATTGACCTGAAAATCCATATATATATCCACTCATACATGGACACCTCATTATTGATAAAGAATCCAGAAATATGAACTGGACAAAAGACCGTATCTTCAACATATGATGCTGGTCAGACTACATAGTTGCATATAGAAGAATTGAAACAGATCTATACTTATTAATATGTAAAAACCTCAATTCCAAAATGATCAAATTCTTCAATACAAAACAAGAGGCACTGATTCTGAGAGAAGAACAAATGGAAAATAACCTGGACTCATTGGCACAGAAAAAAGACTTTCTGAACAGAGCACCATTAGAACAGGTATTAAGAACAATTACTAAATGGGACATTAAAACTGTGAAACTTTTGCATGGCCAAGAATACCATCCTTTGGACAAAGTGGCAGCCTACAGGGTAAGAAAAGACTACTTTGGCAACCTGATAGAGGCCTAAAATACAAAGAAAAATTTAAAAACCTGGATATCCAATAAATAAGCAAAGAAAATTATAAATTGGGGTACTTATGTAAACAGAGTTCTCAGAAAAAAAAAGGAATTTCATCTGGCTAAGAAACACTTAAAGAAATGTTCAACATCATTAAGCAGCAGAGAAATGTAAACCAAAACTACTTTGAGATTTCATTTTACACACACCAGAATGGCTAAGATCAATAAAATGAATGACATCTCGTGCTGATGGGGATGTGGAGTAAGGGGAATACTCCTCCATTGCTGGTAGGACTGAAAACTTGTGTAGCCACTATGGAAATCACTGTAGAAGTTCCTTAGGGGTTGTGAATCAGTCTACCTGAAGACCTCATTATAGTACTTTTGGGAACATACTTAATGGATGCCTCATCCTATCTCAGAGACACTTGCTCAAACATGTTTAATAATGATTTATTCAAAACAGCCGAAAATTGCAAATAAACTTGATGTCTCTCAATAGATGAATGGATAAAGAAAATGTGGTACATTTACATGTGGAACATTACTCAGCCATTAAAATAATGACTGAGGTGATGACAAATATGATAAACATTCATTTATATTTGAATATTAGTTGTTAAATCAATGAAAGCAAGCTATAATCCATAGAACCACAGAAATTAGGTATAAGGTAAGGGACAATGGAGAACAGATAGATCTTCCAACAATATTGAATTATAATGGATGGATGGATGGAGGGTGGGAGTGGCTGCATTCCCTGGATCAAGATGAATGGAGAAGGAAGAAGAAGACCAGAGAGGGAATACAAAGGAGAGACAGCAAAAGTTAAAGGCTGTCTGAAGGGTAATAAAGGAACCTATTACAGTTGAAGCTTCCTAATATATATATATATAATGTATATGAAGGGGATCTATATAAAGCTATTAAATAACATGGAGGACAGAGCCCCAACTGGACATTTCTTGTCACGAAAATGAAGATTCTAAAATTATACATGTGTTAGTTCTGATTGAGTTGTTGGCTGAAGGAGTCACATGTGAACCCCAAACAATCTGGACTATTGTCAAGACTATAGGTTTCTCTCCATAAACTGAAAACAAAGACCCATTGCTGAAGACAACACATACAAAACTCATTAAATACAGAGAAGTCAAACTGATTCTTACCTATAGTCTTCACACCTATGGGGTATTAAAGTTCTTGGTACCAGAGGGTACGGTACTTTACAGACTTCCAAAGTAGATACAAAACCATCAGCCAAAACACAAACACTTTGATCATCAATGCTGTCCTGACTGCAAAGATTTGATAGCACAATGGTGGCACAAAGCTTGTTGGATAAACCTATCAATATCTGATTTGATTTCCCACACCTGTAAGATGAAACCCATAATCAACCGAGACAGTGTGAACCAAAATCTGAAACTAGATAGTCCAGGGAACTAAGTATAAGCAAAAATACTATTCTAGTAAAGAAATGTAGCTATAAAATGTGAACTACTGAGATTCTGCTGTACTCTTACTTAGCCATCATTGGAGAAGCTTCCCTCTGTAGCAGAAGGGAACAAATACAGAAACCTACAGCCTGATTAACAAGCAGAGTGTGTGAGGCCTTTGAACACTCAGCCCAACACAGGTTTCTCCCTCAAATACAGACCCCACAAGGTCTCTGGGAACTATGCAGAAGAAGAGGCAGGAAAGAGTATAAGAGCAAGAAAGGATGGAGGACACCCCAAACAGGACAAAAAAACATGAGAACTCATAGAAATTGAGGCAGAATGCAATGGGCTTGTTGTGGTCTGCTCTAGATGAGGTCCTGACCTGAAAAAATAAATGGATACATGCCACCATCTCTAACACAGAAACTATACCAACTGATTACAAATTGTAAATGAAAATTTAGTTTTATCCAAGGGAGTCTCATTCAGGAAACAACTACTTTTTCATTATTTTATAATTTAATTTAATTTTACATATCAGTCATGGATTTCCTTGTTCTCCCTCCCCCCTCCCCCGCCTTCCCCAAGCCCACCCCCCATTCCCATCTCCTCCAGGGCAAAGACGAGTCTTTGCCCTGAGTTCAACCTGGTAGATTCAGTCCAGGCAGGTCCAGTCCCCTCCTCCCAGGCTGAGCCAAGTGTCCCTGTATAAGCCCCAAGTTTCAAACAGCCAACTCATGCACTGAGTACAGGACCTGGTCCCTCTGCCTGGATGCCTCCCAAACAGATCAAGCTAATCAACTGTCTCACTTATCCAGAGGGCCTGATCCAGTTGGGGGCTCCTCAGCTATTGGTTCATAGTTCATTCGTTTGGCTATTTGTCCCTGTGCTTTATCCAACCTTGGTCTCAGCAATTCTCGCTCATACAAACCTTCCTCTTTCTCACCAATTAGACTCCTGGAGCTACTCCTGGGGCCTGGCTGTGGATCTCTGCATCCAGTTCCCTCAGTCACTGAATGGGGTTTCTAGCATGACAATTAGGGTGTTTGGCCATCCTATCACCAGAGTAGGTCAGTTCGGGCTGTCTCTCTACCATTGCCAGTAGACTATTGTGGGGGTATCTTTGTGGATTTCTGTGAGCCTCTCTAGCACTTTGCTTTTTCCTGTTCTCATGTGGTCTTCATTTATCATATCATTATTCCTTGTTCTCCCTCTCTGTTCTTGATCCAGCTGGGATCTCCCGCTCCCCTAAGTGCTCTTTCTCTCAACCCTTGCCCTTCATTACCCCCACTCATGTCCATGTTGTTCATGTAGATCTCATCCATTTCTCTGTCATTGGGTGATCCCTGTGTCTTTCTTGGTGTCCTGTTTTCTAGGTAGCCTCCCTGGAGTTGTGAGTAGCAGTCTAGTCATCTTGGTTTTACATCTAGTATCCTCCTATGAGTGAGTACATATGATGCTTGTCTTTCTGAGTCTGGGTTACCTCAGTCAGGATGATTTTTTCTAGATCCATCCATTTGCCTGCAAACCTCATGATGTCATTGTTTTTCTCTGCTGAGTAGTATTCCATTGTATATATATACCACATTTTATTAATCCATTCTTCAGTTGAAGGGCATCTAGGTTGTTTCCAGGTTCTGGCTCTTACAAACAGTGCTGATAGGAACGTAGCTGAGCAAGAGCCCTTGTGGTATGATTGAGCATTCCTTGGGTATATGCCCAAGAGTGGTATAGCTGGATCTTGGGGGAGATGGATTCCCAATTTTCTAAGAAAGTGCTGTATTGATTTCCAAAGTGGTTGTACAAGCTTACATTCCCACCAGCAGTGGAGGAGAGTTCCCCTAGCTCCACAGCCTCTCCAGCATTAGGTGTCTTCAGTGTTTTTGATCTTAGCCATTCTGACAGGTGTAAGGTGGTATCTCAGAGTTGTTTTGATTTGCATTTCCCTGATAATTAGGGATGTTGAGCAATTCCTTAAATGTCTTTCAGCCATTTGAGTTTCCTCTCTTGAGAATTCTCTGTTTAGTTCTATAGCCCATTTCTTAATTGGATTGTTGGGCATTTTGATGTTTAATTTCTTGAGTTCCTTATATATTCTGGATATCAGTCCTCTGTCAGATGTGGGGTTGGTGAAGACCTTTTCCCATTCTGTAGGCTGTCGCTTTGCCTTGTTGACCGTATCCTTTGCTCTATAAAAGGTTCTCAGTTTCAACAGGTCCCTTTGATTGATTGTTTCTCTCAGTGTCTGAGCTACTGGTATTATATTTAGGAAGTGATCTCCTATGCCAATGCGTTCAAAACTACTTCCTATTTTCTCTTCTAGCAGGTTCAGGGTAGCTGGATTTATGTTAAGGACTTTGATCCACTTGGACCTAAGTTTTGTGCACGGTGACAGATGTGGATCTATTTGCAGCCTTCTACACATTGATATCCAGTTATGCCAGCACCATTTATTGAGGATGCTTTCTTTTTTCTATTGTACAGTTTTGGCTTCTTTGTCAAAAATTATATGTTCATAGCTGTGCGGATTATTGTCAGGGTCTTCAATTCGATTCCATTGGTCCACATGTCGGTTTTTATGAAACAACTACTCTAAAGACAGTGTGTATGCCCAGCAGACCGCCAACAGAAAACAAACTAAACTGCGTTATTGGAGATTCCTTCTGGTATAATGTCAGGTCAGTGCTTTTCCTTTTCTTTTTTTTTTTTCATGCTATGTGTTTGTATTTTTTTTTAATTTTTATTATTTTTCTCCTTTGCACTCTACAGGTCTTTTGTGTATATATTATGTCTTCTGGTTTTGTATATTTATGGGCTTACTGAGTATGCAAACAAGGGTATCTCTGACTTTCTTGAGCTTTTTGTGGGGCTCTTTTCCTTCTGCATGTTTATTTTGTCCTTTTCCAATATGTTTGCATTGTTTTATCTTGTTTTCTTATGAGAGACAGAAATAGGGTGAATCTAAATGGAAGAAGAGGAGTGGAGGAATTGGGAAGAGTAGAGGGAAGGGAAACTGTAATCAGGATATATTATATAAAAAAAATTTCAATTAAAGAAAAAATGTCAACTTCTATTTTAACCTTTCCTTAAAATGGAAATGAATTAAAATATTTATAGGTAATTTGTTTTAGATACAACTTGGAAAATTTTTATTGTGAAAGATAATTATTTACTACTTTAGAAAGCAGAAAATATACATTGTGAATAAAAGGATAATTTTAGTAAAATCCCATTCATTCCAGCTTAGAGACACTTCTATTTACATTTAGATGAGAACTGTGGTAACCCTGAAAATACTTTGAACCTAAAAATCACACTGCTGAGAATATAAATAATTGCTCTAACCCTTACCACAACAAGAAATGACTAGCTTTTGATAATGTTATAATTCACAGGGATGCTTTATAATCTATTATGAAGAACATAATGATCAACACTTACCACTAATGCTGAAATTTCCATAGTGTTATTTGTAAGAGTAGTGATTAGGCAAAAAGCTGAATTTCACTCAGTGTACCAATGCAAAGACACAATGTTTTGTGATAGGGAAATATTCTACTCTATATAGAGCTCGAGTTTTGAGAAGATTAAATAAAAGTTCCAGTTAGAAAAGATAAAATTCAAACAATTTACTTTCTGAACACTCTGTCTTTGATGCCAATCAGAACTAGGTATTACTACTTTCTGTGTAGGAATCTTTGTAATCTCAATTTAAGTATGATTAAAAGGATTACAAAAAACAAAAAGAGGACATTTATTAACTGTTAAGAATATTGATATAATCTTTGTGAAAGTGCTTTTCCTTTACAATGATTCCTGTAATGAGTGGAAGCAAACATATAGACCCAGAGGTATCAAAATTGCAGAGATTCCCTAAGGACTTTCTGTGTGTTTTATTACTCAGTGATTTAAAAATACAAAACTTAATGTGAAGTTTCTCATTTTGAATATAGTAAATCTAAACTGCACAGAATTTAACTGAGATACACAGATTATGGGTGTGCTTAATAATGTGTGATTTTTTTATTTGCAACATCTTTACAAAAATTGTTAATGAAATTTTAAAAAAATCATTTCTGTTTCAAATAAAAAATGCTAATCTCTTCATTGTAAACTCAAAATAATTTACTCTCTTATGATGCATCCCATTTTTCCCTTGGCCATTGATATACCTGCAGGAAGACATGCAGGAAATCTCATTACATGTCTTTCCACAATATTGATAATCTAAACTTGTTAATAAAAAACATCCTCCATAAAGATTTGCTGACTGTATACGACTCTTTGATTTAGGTCTTAATTATTCACAGTGCTGATATTATTCTTGCAATCACAGACTTCACATCAGACCACAAAAGAAAAGAATAAATTAAATAAATATAAGGAACAGTGCAACATAGTCATGCTGAACTGGACCTGACTAAATAGCAGCCATGCCTACTTTCAAACATTAAGAGGAGTCTCTTTGAATATAAATATATGCAATAATATGAAAAATTTAATTCTTGGTTATTATATTTTAGTAAAACCAATGACTTTCCCAGTATTAAACAATTTTGATATATTAATGAACTTGAAGTTACCCTGATTAATTGTTTATGGCTCAAGAATGATATTGGCACCAGTAATAATACTCTTATTCAGAAGGAGAGTTTCTAACAAAATGGAAACTCTGAATATCTACTAAATATTAATAAAATAATAAATCAAATTTTATTCGACTTAGATGTAATCAACCTGAACAAACACAAAATTAGGGTTCATGAGTAATTTAAAAAGGCATTTTTTTGAGTTAACTACACTCAGTTTCTAGGAATGGTTTAATACCTTACAAATAATTATTATCCATTTCTTGAAATTCTGCTATTACACATAATTCTAGAGATGTTTAGTATAACAAAATATTAAAATTTAATATAATAATATACAAGAAATCTAATATGTTTAGTTATTTCTATTTTAGATTTCTTATGAAATAATTAGCAAAATATCACTTGATAAGCAAAGGCATATTTAAAATGAGGTAAATTCAGGTTGAGTCCTTCACTGACCTTCTTTTATTTAAATCCTTTTACCTTGATTTTACATTTTTTAATGACGACTGGGATTAGTGATATCATCATGTATGCACAGGCAGCATCAATACCAATCATCCCACAGGTACCACTGACAGGTGAAAACAATTCTTCATTGGAATCTGATTCTTTTTCTCAAAATGTTTCATTGAAAGCATGACAAATTATGTTGAAGATTTTATTACTATCAATGGTGAATTTTTTTGTGATTTGTCACTAAAATGACTATTGAACATATTAAGAGAAATGAAAGAAAATTGTAGACAACTGTGGATGAATCTTATTTAGAAGGTAAGAAATGAGTTTTGCAGAAAGATGGACATCTAGAAAGATGGAACATTGTAGATCAATTAATGGTAATGATTCATCCATAAGGATGGGTACTTTGGGGCAAATATTTATTTAAAATTAAATTTATTTGGGTTGAACATTGGTAATATGAATAAGGATCTTTTATTTGATTTAGGAAATATGAACATACTCTTTGAATCACCATACATGTGAAAACATAATTCAATAATATTACATAAAATAAATGCATTCTAGCTGGGCGGTGGTGGTGCATGCCTTTAATCCCAGCACTCTGGAGGCAGAGGCAGGCGGATCTCTGTGAGTTCGAGGCCATCCTGGTCTCCAAAGAGAGTTCCAGGAAAGGCACAAAGCTACACAAAGAAACCCTGTCTCAAAAAACTGAATAATAATAATAATAATAATAATAATAATAATAATAATAATTGTATTCTAAACACTTTTATAATTAATTTTAACTATCTGCCTATACTTTATTTTAATTTTAAGTATTTTTATATTATTTGTTTTGCATGTGTGTTTGTGTGTGCTTGTGCATGTGTGCTTGCATGGCATGGCACACACATGAAAATTAGAGGATGTCTTGTGGGAATTGATTCTCTTTTTCTTCTCTTTGTGTTCAGAGGATCAGAATCAAATCCTCGGGCTTGGCAACAAGCAATTTGTCCACTGAAATGTTTAGTGGTTAAAGTAATGAACTGAATATAATACATTTTACTTCTTTTTCCATATGGATATGCATCATGCAATTCTAAAGCGTCATCTTTTGAAGATCATTTTACAGAATAAATCCTGAGTTGGATAACAAGTAATAAAAGAAAAGACTAGAGACAGTGTTGAGGACCTAACAGTATCATAGGACACTGACAACTAAATATTCAGAGAAAATTAGAAACTCAATTTGTTGGCCAATAAATTGAGAGTTTTAATATATACTATGCCACTGTGTAACTTTAATCCTCTAAAAAAGGGTAGCTTACCTCCTTAGTGTATTCTGCACTTAAGAAGTAGGACTTTGTGAATGATAATCCTCATTCTTCCTAACCACAGATTGTCAAGATACCTGGGGTTATGTCATTCTCCCATGCATGCTGTGGGACAGGATGATCCCCAGGTTGGCAGATTATTTCTCTAATTTAATCTGAATCAGCAAAGTAGGATGAATAGAGAACATACATAATAACATATTTAATATTAAGAATTTTTGTATTATCAAGGAGATTGTCAGAGATACTAGATGTAAAACAAAGAATGACTAGACTGCTACTCACAACTCCAGGGAAGCTACCTAGTAAAGAGGACCATAAGAAAGACACAGGGATCACCCAGTGACAGAGAAATGGATGAGATCTACATGAGCAAACTGGATGTGAGGGGGGTTAATGAAGGGCAAGAGTCAGGGGAAAGAGAGCTTAGGGGAGCAGGAGATCCTAGTTGGATCAAGAACACAGAGGCAGAACAAGGAAAGAGAGACCATGATAAATGAAGACCCCATGGGAGTAGGAAGAAGCAAAGTGCTAGAGAGGTCCACAGAAATCCACAAAGATACCTCCCCAATACACTACTGTCAATGGTCGAGATAAAGCCCAAACTGACATACTCTGGTGAAAGGATGGTCAAACATCCTAACTGTCATAGTAGAACTGGCATCCAAAGACTGATGGAAGCAGATGCAGAGATCCATGGCCAGGCCCCAGGTGGAGCTCCAGAAGTCCAATCGGCAAGAGAGAAGAGGGATTGTTTGAGTGAGAAATGTTGAGACCATGACTGGAAAAAGCACAGGGACAAATAGCCAAACTAGTGGAAACATATGAACTATGAACCAATAGCTGAGGAGTCCCCATGGAACTGGACCAGGCCCTCTGGATAAGTGAGCCAGTCTATTAGCTTGCACTGTTTGGGAAGCCCCCAGGCAGTGGGACCAGGACCTGTCCTTAGTGCATGAGCTGGCTTTTTAGAGCCTGGGGCCTACACAGGGACACTTTGCTCAGCCTGGGTGAAGGGAGGAGGGGACTGGATCTGCCTGGACTGAATCTACCAGGCTGAGCTGAATCCCCAGGGGAGTCCTTGCCCTGGAGGAGGTGGGAATGGGGGATGGATTGGGGGAAGGATAGGGGGGCGGGAGGAGGGAGGACAGGGGAATCTGTGGTTGACATGTAAAATTAAATTAATTATAAAATTAAAAAAATAAAAATAAAAAAATGCTATGAACATAGTTGAGCAAAAAAAAAAAAAAAGAGGGAAGAGGAAGAGAAAGGTAAGAGATTTTTTTTCTTTCTTTCTTTTTTTTTTTTCCAGTCAAGGAGGGACTAGGCAGGAAAGGAACATCAGAGTACATGGGGAGTACAAAGCATAATGATGCATTATGATGTCACAATGAAACATCAATGAAAAATATTATATTAATAATACTGGGCTTGAAGGAAAAGAGATTTGGTGAAAATAAATATAATTTAATGAAAATGCTTTCCCAAAGTATAGAGAATAAAAAAACAAAAATCAAGAAAATATATTTTTTAAAATAACATGAATACTTCCCAATAAAATATTGAGCATTATGATGAATCAAACACCATGCTAAGCCTTAACCTATTTTTACATCTATATCATGATTTCTCATTTCAATGAAGAAAAAAATTAAACTTAATAAAAGGAACTAAAATTTCCTGTGTATGTGACTACACACTGGAAAGAAATGCCTATTATAGCTTTGGTGTGAAGATAAGTAAGAAAGAGGAAATTATGAACATTTGATAAAACAGTCAATATTTTAAATGAATCTTAAATCAAAGAAAATATGTTTGTACATAATTTATTATACAGCTGATGGTACAATTTAATCACTTTTAATATCATGCATTAAAGATGAATTAAGATTTATTCATTGAGTGCTGTGGCTAATGTCAGGGATAGAGAGATTACAGTAACAATCACAACTGGCCTCCTACTTTTCATCCCATTGGGACATTCTATTGCATCACACTATAAACACTGGATTGCATAGACATTCAGTGACAACAGTGTATAGGTAATAACTATTACCTCTCAGTTCTTTAAGTTTCAGTTAAATACAAAGAGATCTCTACTGTGATTTCCTTTACAAAATAAAGGGCTTTCCTTTGTATTTATATTATTTTATGCATTGCAAGATTAAGATGGGATTTTGTACAGGATATAAAATATCGGTTAACATATCTTTTTTTTATTCTGTATGACACATAGCTGTTTAACAAAACATACTGCATTTTTCCATTCCAAATGTATTTCTTAATTATTATATCAAATATATGTAAGCATAAATAATATTACTGGGTATATTTCTGGACATTTTGTTATACTGAATAATGTATTATTTTAATATTTGTTGTAACTGTTGGATTCAAATGACTTAAGTATTTTAAACTTTTTTTCACAATTTTTTGGTCTAGTCTAGATTACTTACAATGATATGAAAATATTTCTAGCTTGCCAAATTCTAGATTCAAAATGACCTTCTAAATTTTACTATAATAATACAAAATCTATAGATAATTTGTAGAAAACTAATCTCCAAAAAAACCCAAGGCTTTGATGGTGACTTTCAAACTTAGGGTCACATGATGGCTCTACTTAAACTCTCAGGGAACTAAAAGAAACTAAAATAAACAGGTATGGAAAAGATATTTGTAAGTATGAAACGGAGCTGACAGGAATGAGAAAGGATACTATGTAAAGTAACCAGAATGAACTATAAACATATATTAGCCGGGCGGTGGTGGCGCACGCCTTTAATCCCAGCACGCGGGAGGCAGAGCCAGGCGGATCTCTGTGAGTTCGAGGCCAGCCTGGGCTACCAAGTGAGTTCCAGGAGAGGCGCAAAGCTACACAGAGAAACCCTGTCTCGAAAAACCAAAAAAAAAAAAAAACAAAAAAAAACAAAAAAAAAAAAACATATATTAAATCGTCATAGGAAAATTTATTAATAAAAAATATAGTCTCTGTTCCTAGACATTGCATATTCCTCCTTTTATTTTTTTAAAGAAATTCTTTAACAATATTTATAGTTTATTAGATTTGGTTTTGTTATATTCATATATTTTTCATGAGAGTTACCTATTTGACATATTATAAACTTGCTATTTTATTACACACCAATAAAACCTTATCTGATATATAACAATGTACATCCAAATTAAAACCAAAATTATTGTGATATTTAGATATCCATGATATAACCAATGATTTTAAATTTTTTCCTTTAAATGACTTAAAATTTCTAAATGTTTTTAATTTGTTAGAAACTGCATCAGATTTGGTATTCTTGAAAGAACAGTATTAAGTAATATGTGCCAATAACATTCAATTATTAATGTATTTTCTTTTAAAAATCAGTTATTTTGTAAACTGCTTTCACACTAAATATGACCAAATAAAAACATATCATGTTCTTCATTTTAGAAGGGCCCAAATAATAAATAATATTTAATATATAAATATTAGTGTTTATGAAGTGTGAAGCTAGAAATATTAACATTATTGACCTCATGAACTGTACATTAAACATTTGTTATTTGAGAATCATTTACTATGCTTTCTGTCTTTTACATACACTTGTGTTTGATTGCTCACACAGTTAAATTTAGAAGTACTCATTCTCAGGGCCATTTCCATCAATAGCACTAACCTTTTCTCATGGCTTCTTTTATGATTTTTCTTATTTTAGAAAGGAAATTTAAAGGCATTATAGCTAGAAGAAGAGAAATTTCATATTCCAACACGGTTCATTAAATAAGTAACATTTCAGTTTTATGTGTAACACAGAAGGTTTTCGAATTAATGTAATTGTATAGACTAAAAAGTTATATTATTGAGAAACAATAGTGCCAGATATACAGAGATATACAGATACAAATTTGTATACACACACACACACACACACACACACACACACACACACACATCTCTCAAGGACCACAATCATTGCTCATTATTGTGATTCTAAACTCAATACAGTACCAAAGATACTTAATCATTACAAAAATTACAATTGCAAAACTACTGGATTTCACTCTACCTATGTAGCTTCTGAAGAAATAGCAGATGCTAAAATTAGCAGTCTGCTATTGTTTTATCCCTGAGTTAGACTTTTGCTCCACAGTGCATGTTTGACCAAGTACTTCCCTTAAACATTACATCTTCATTAATGTGTTTCTATACCCGTCTTCTCAGAGGTGCTCATGTGATTTAAAGACATATTTTAAACAAAATTTGCAAACTTTATATTTGTTGGTGTTTTTCAGATTTGCTTTGCTGCTGAGAGTATAAAGGGAACATACCCTTTGATATCTGATATTAGTGTCAGTTAGACACTTTTATTTTAAAATAACAGACACTTATTTTGAACTCTGTAAAGTTAAATGCATTTATATATGATTTTTGGCTAGGTAGATGTCCATGCAATAGGACTTTTCTCTTTGTAACCACTTGTCCTGTCATTTGGTTTAGTCTAAGGAAAATATAAAAAAAAAAGAAAACTAAATAAACATTTGATGTGATCAGTACACAGTACTAAAATATCAGAGTATCCTTCACAAAGAGATATTGTGGCTTTCCAACAACAAGAGAATTATATGTTCAGTATCTGTTCCTTAGGCTTTAGGTATGCATAAAATTGATATGCTTATTTTACTTATCAGATTGGCAGGCCATGGGAAAATAAAACGGACATCCAATGTTAATGGGAATGTAATTGAGTATAAACAATCTTTGTAATCTTTAATGCATGTTAGAAAATTGTTAAGAACTGTCTCTTAAAAATACATTCTTCTTCAATGCTTAAATTTTAAATAAATAATTTTGCTCAAAAGCGGCATGTTTATTTAGTATAGTGAGATTTATTTTAATAAAAACATTGGGAACTATGTAAAAACTGAAAATGAGACAGTTTTAAAAAACCAATATATTTTACAATACTATCACATACAGTAAGGGAAATGATTCACAGTTCAATATTATGAGAGTTTGTGGAAATACAGAAAAGAAAAAATGAATTCATTACTATAAATTTAATGTAATTAGTACTCAGTGAAATGTTGTATGAAGAGAGTGGCAGGTACTAAAATATAGGCCTACCTTTGTCTCCAAGACCTTCTTATCGGTTATGTGCATACATATTCTCTACTATGTATGCATGTTTTAAATAATCAGCAAAACAGTGTTTGCTAGATTAAATCAAATACAAGGAATAAAAACCTGCACACATGACTGAATATCTAGAGCCAGTTCTATGATAATGTGATGTTTTTCGTTGTCAATATTTGTCTTGGCTAGAGCAGCTGGTATTAAAAAGAAAACATTTCAGAGACTTTATTACTAAATTATATTCCTTTACCATTTGATACATATATGTGGTATATTCTGGTCACCCCTCCTCATTTCCCTGTTACTTCTATGAGCCTGATTCCTCCTACCTATAACCGTTTGCCCTAAATTTTTACTAATTTTGGTTGTGTTTAATGTCTTATAGTGTTTAGCTAGGGCTATCTATATGAATGGGTAAATGGATATGTTTTCAAAAATCAGAATCATGGATCTATCATTTCTCAAAAATTTATATGGAATATATATAATATAATATAACCTATATATCATTTGAGGAATTAAATTGTGAATCATTTATAGACAAATAACATTACATGGACAAAAAGTGCAAGAGTATAGTATAAAGACCTGTGCCTGTCGTAGCTAGAGTTTTCCTGTCTGGTCCACAGTCAGGACAAATCTCTGACACCCTCCAGTCCCACAGCCGCTCAGACCCAACCAAGTAAACACAGAGACTTTTTTTGCTTATAAACTGTATGGCCGTGGCAAGCTTCTTGCCAGCTGTTCTTATATCTTAAATTAATCTATTTCTAGAAATCTATACCATGGCTCGTGGCTTACCAGCATCTTCACATGCTGCTAGTCATGGTGGCAGCTGGCAGTGTCTCTCACTTAGCCTTCCATTTCCCAGAATTCTCCTCTCTCCTTGACCCGCCTATACTTCCTCCATCCTGACTACTGGCCAATCAGTGTTTACTTACTAACCAATCAGAGCAACACATTTGCCATACAGAACATCCCACAGCAGCCTGTGTGCCTGTGTATATAGACATTTAAGAAAATCAACTGAAATAGGAAATATCATCTATACAGTACAAGTTTTTTCTGAGAAATATCTAAAACAGTTTTTAATAAGATATAATATTGACAACAAGATTTTCTCTGCAAATACAGCTTGTACATGGAAACAAGTATATTTTATATTTTAAAAATATAAGATGGTAAATTTATAGCAGATATCAACAAATTGTAGGTTATAGCCTACATACAACCTATCATCTGCTTCTAATTACTTGAGAAAATAAATAAAAAGAATGACAAATTGTGGCATGCACAAATTATAAACTGTCCAAATTTCAGTGACCAAAAAAATGTGATTTCATCCCAAAACAGATGTAACTAAAATCTACATCATACCTGTTACTGATTTATTATGCAACAGGAACCTGAGTAAGAAAGAGGCCAAATTTCATGGAAATCTAAGGCTAATCACTGTCTGTCCTTTACGAAGAAAACAAAGAAATCATGTCAGTTTGTTGCCTGCATGCTACATTCTGATTCCACAGAGGATGCATGATGGACTTGAGAAAATGCTCTTGACTCTCAGTCTGTCCTTTCTAAATGGCACCTACATGATGGACTGTTTTCTTGTTAAGTACTTCTTTATTTTATTCTATCCATGGAGCAATGTGTTTCAGGAACTACACATTTTAATTTGATTATTACATGAATTACACACATCTGGCTAAAACTACATGACATTTGTTCTCCAGTGGCTCTAAATGAAGCCTTCCATTCAAAATAGTGTTATTTTCACAGCTGTGAAATATACACACATGTCTATATACATGAATGATTGATGGCCATAGGAGATAAGCTTTTAGGTGTTCTGAATGAAGTAAGCCTATTTCGCATATTGATTTCAAGTATTCATGTCCTGTCATATCTCCCTGTATCAAGAAAAATCCCGTAAGGAGCTTAAGTGCTTGGCATAAGACTAGTGTTTTTTTTTTGTTTTTGTTTTTTTTATTTCTTACTTGTCTACTAAACAAACTTAGTTTGATTTAAAAAGTAAAGAAAATGAGTGGTTTCAGGAAATAGCTTTAATTGGACATCTTCAAAGATTTACCATATTGTACAAAAACTGCTAAAATAAAACCCAACAAGTACAGAGACACAGAATTAATATTGATAAAAATACGTGGAGATGAAAAGTAGACAGAAGGATCAATATACAAAGTGCAGGGAATGCAATCATCTTCCTTTCTAGCAACAATATATTTATATCCTTGTCACACACATATTCTAAATCCAAAGCCTCAGATAAATCCAGGTGTGCAACTTTTATTTTCTTATTGACTGAGTAAACTATTAGCATGAAAAGTCTGTGGCAGAAAACCAAAGCACCTCAGAAAATTTGAGACCTGAAAGATTTGCAGCAGATTAATTCTGCATCTTTCTTTATAGATGTCAGTTACTCTAATACTATAATCATCCTTGTTCCATTTTATATTATTTTTCTTACAGTAATAATTATATAGTAATGTTGAAATATTTGTTAAGAAGCATTAGTAAAATATTTCCTTATGAGGAGATAAGATAGCAGACAATAAATTTCTTAGTGTCTTGGTCTTCGTGTGTTTGTCAGAAATCATTGGCACTTATGAAGTTACAGTATTTGAACTGTAAATAAAAGATTTCCTAAAGTGCTTGAGAAGAAATTAAATAATAAATATTTTATTGATACAGTATTTGAAGGCCTTTGCAATACTTTCAAGTTGTAATTCAGTTACCTACCAGATATTTTAAATTTTTCAACATACTACTTACTCAAATATATTTTACATCTTTAGGGCTCTTAAAACCTAGTTATTTTCTTTCAATTATTTACTCCTAAAGAGTTATAGGGACTAGTTTTAAAAGCTGTATCTTAAAAAAAAAATCTATTCTTGTATGTTTATAATCATTGTTACCACGAGTCATTTATCTTAGGAAAACTTATATTTCACAATTTAGCTAAAAACAGTTTGTGATGGTCCTTTTAATATATGAAAGCCTTCCTACATATCTATTGTGATTTATGAAGTCTCATAATCAGAAGTTGTAACTATACAACCCATACTGATCTGCTTATTAAATACATACTTTTTAAAGCAAATGTGCCATAAGTTTCTGCAGGAATCATGTTAATAATAAACTATTGGGATATAGCAGTAACTCAATTAGTTTTAATGTTCCATAGCATATGAGGTTTTTTGTTTGTAGTCAGAAATCTAAGAGAAATAAGATGTATGATGTGATTTGAAAATGTTTTCGACAACTATAGATAATCATTCATGACCTTTGTGTCATGTAAATATAATGGCTCTATGTAGTAGATATAAAATAATAAGAATACAAATAAAGAAAAGACAGAAAACAGAGAGAAACTTGGAACATAAAGAGGTAGAGAGGGGCTATTCCTTAGGTTTTTTTCCTTCCACATAATCAGGCTCACACTATGGAAGTTTGCAGTGTAGAATAAACCCTGGAAAAATCAGGAAACTACGCATGTTCTTTCTAGCCAATGACCCAGAACAGATTTGCTAATAACTCAGAAAATTTATTGACCACAAGAAAATCTATCAAGTATAAAGAAATCAGTTGACTCTAATAGTATACTTGCAAAAATACAATTAAAAAAAAAACATTACATTTCTGTCTGGGTAGAAAAGGTGACAAAGAAATCCATTTATACCTTTCAGGATTAAAGGAGGCAAAAAAAAAAGTCTTCTCTTCAATGTTATGTCAAAGAAACCCAAAAAGAAGGTGTGATAACTCTATTGGCAAAGGAAAGTGCTTCTGCACAAGTGTGAGAACTTGAGTTCAATTTCTGATCCCATGTGAAAAATCCATGGAATTGCATGTAATTATAAATCCATCATTTATTATAAGCAGAGGCAGAAAAATCCTGAGTTTCTCTGGCTAGACACCCTATAGCTGTCTTCTCAAAGTTGATGAAAAACCATGTCTAAAAGGAGAGTGGATGATACCAAGAAATGACTCATAAGTTTCACTTTTATCCTCCACATACATTCATACAGAAATGCAAATATATCCACTAGAAAACACCCATATGTCCACGTGTATACACACACACACACACACACACACACACACACACACACACAATTTCAAAAGTCTAGTTTCAATATGAAATCATAATCATACAATGACATTTTATGCTCTGTTGAATTAGAATCCACTGATTTGCCCTTATTTTTCATATGTACATTTGAATTCATAGAAAAAATTGCTTATCAATGTTTCCCCATGTTCTACAGCATCTAAGTATCTAGTCTTCAATTTGGAGAATATTATTTAGCAACTAAGGGTACTTACTATATATGACAATCTGGCAATGCCTATATAGTAGAGACACACTTTATCACATCGTTTTTAGGTCTTGAACCAATGGCTGAGGAGCCCCCATGGATTTGGAGCAGGCCCTCTGGATAAGTGAGACAGTTGATTAGCTTAAACTGTTTGGGAGACCCCCAGGCAGTGGATCTGTGGAGCCTGACCTGTCCTTGGTGCATGGGCTGGCTTTTTGGAGCCTGGGGCCTATGCTGGGACACTTTGCTCAGCCTTGGTGTAGGGAGGAAGAGACTGGACCTGCTTCAGCTGAGTCTACCAGGTTGGTCTGATTCCCCAGCGGAGACCTAGCCTTGGAGGAATGG
The DNA here is from genome assembly GCF_949786415.1 of Peromyscus eremicus. NCBI lineage: Eukaryota > Metazoa > Chordata > Mammalia > Rodentia > Cricetidae > Peromyscus > Peromyscus eremicus. Next base: position 40,175,330 of record NC_081425.1, on the reverse strand, counting down.
GGAGGTGGATTGGGGAGGAGGACCGGGGGGTGGGAGGAGGGAGGACGAGGGAATCCGTGGCTGATATGTAAAATTAAGTTGATTATAAAATAAAAATATTAAATAAATTTTAAAAAAGAAACTACCACACAAGAAATGACCAGTCCATACAACCAAAAAAAAAAAAAAAAAAAAAAAAAAAAGAAGCATCTACCTTTGAAGAAAGAGATTTCACACACAAGTTCTTTGTGGAAGAAAATAAATTTTCAGGCACCATCATTTAATCCCATAAATATGTGGGATTGGTGGCATCATCAGCCCAGATAATACTACCATCTGACTGCATCATTTACTATATGATTTTGTCATTCCTTATACTTCTTTGCCCACTGACTCCTTCTGAGCCCTGCTCAGAAAGATTATGACTCAAATCTCTTCATGTGCTCTGTGCTGCTGAAGAAGAGAGGTAAAATTCACTACAGAGACAATGAACATGTTCACAAGAGTACAATGCAGAATTCTTTCATCCAGTGATACAGATGACAATAAAACTAATATACAATACAAATCTTAATGTAATTCTGAAAAGAAGAGTAGAATGTTTTCTAAAGTCATGACATTTACAATAAACTTGTAACATTGGATTACAGAGCTGAGTGTAATATTGCCTGTCAGGAAGTGTTGTCTGAGAGGGAGGATTCATATAAAGGATAAAGCCAAAGAATCAAGCCTTAAGGTTTGCAACTGCATTATTGTTAGACCTAATGTATAGAGGTTGAAACACTCACAAATGCTAAGAACCACTTAGTCATTTAGATACAATTTATATTCAGATTAACTAATACTACATTAATGCTTTTCTAAACAGTTTACCAAAACAACCTTTAAAGGTTTGTCACCTCTTTATTTTTTCAAGTAGAAATTTTAAGTAAGTAATTTTTAAGTAGACAACAATTTGCTCTTAATTTTTTTCTTTACGATTTCAAATAAGTAATTTTTAAGTTTCGTGATTTTTTCATTCTTGATATGGAACTACTTATTCTTTCCAAAAATTTCCTACATTCTTTAATATTTTTGTTAAATCCGTAGGCCATCAGTAACCACACATGGTGAAATGGTATCGGGTACATCTTGCATAGGTCTTAAGCAAAAAACTGCAGCTACTGTAAAATGCATGAATGCAAAGGCTATGTCATGCCCAAAAGTCACAGGGTCAGAGCATTGCTATCTAGGATTAAATTTGTGCATCATCTCTTTTCCAGTATCACCTGAGCTTTGGAACAAGAGGCACATGATGTAGATGCAGATTTAGGTGTGAGCACTTCACAGCCACTTAGTATCCACACTTTCATTAGTAGTGAGCTTCTGTATGAACTTCACCGTACTACAAATGAAGCACTTTTGCTGTTGGCTGAGAGTAACACTTTCTATGGGTATAGAAATAGGTATACAGATGGAAGTTTGATTTCAATATTTTATTTTGAAAATTACTTCCTTTAACTTTGTTTATAAAACTGGATAAAAAATATGTTCTCCTGTTTTAAAATCAGTTGTTGTTTTCTGGACCTTTGTGCCTATTGTAGAGTTATAGTAATAACATATATTTGGATTTTAAGGACAAAAATATGTTTTTTCCCTTACCAACACATAATGCATTTTAGTGGAATTTTCAAGTATTTCTGGAGTTTTCCTCCAGGTTTTCTGCCATGGGTTTTGAAGTTCACATGTCTGAACGGAATAGACTTTTTGTTGATTGTAAAGGCTGTTTCAGTAATTTCCAAATCCTTCATTTCTCCTTTGTATAGTTCTGTTCTTTTCACAGTGAGATTTTAATGAATTAAAACAGTTCTAAGAGTTAATCTGGCTATGAATTTATCCTATGTTCTGTGCTGACTACCAGCAAGACTAACTTCCTCTGTTGTATTTCTCCAATCTCCTCCCACATATATAATTGCATTCATATTTAATCTCAATATATGAATGTGCTACACTGAAAACTGAAATACATACCTTCTTCAAATTTTCATCTATATGACAATTGTCCAATGAGACCAGGCCATTTTTTTTTCTTGCTTTCATCATAATGTATTCTCAAATTAGAATAATTTGTAATTGTTATAATTCTGTAACTGCTGGAATGGTCAGCGTAGACAGCAAAAAGATATTTATGTACAGGATTGTTTTTAAAGATGCATGGAAATTATGAGAATGGAGGAAACTCCATCTCACACAGTTTTAGAAATCATATATACAAAGAGTATATAAGTGCCATGAAACTGGTCTTGACCCACTCCTGAGATTTACTTATGTAGATGCAGAAGACATATAGGTTCTTATGTTCAAAGATAAGCACTAGGAAAAACAGGAATGCTAAACACACAGTGTTTTCTCTTCAAAGGGAGAGATGTATAATCTCATTTCTGCACAGAAAAGGCTGGGATAAGAGATGTTTAACTTGTTTATCATGAGCTTGTTTAACCTGAGCTTTCTTTCTCAGTTAATTTATAAGCACCTATCTTTATGGAAGATATCACTTGTACTTTACAAGAATTTCAATGTAGTCCTGTCTTAAACTTTGTGTTACACACAGGATTGATTTAATTATCACCAAAGTACTTTTATTTTTCAAAATGTGATGTGTTTAAATATGCCTAAAATAAACTACAAGGTGTCAGTCTCTTGAAGTTAGAACCAATACCAACTATTTAGTCACGTTGTGCCAGGTTTCCTTCTTCTTGCCTCTAGTGGATTGACACTCTGTTAGCCTGATGTTTGCCAAGACCCCACAGGCAGATAATAGAGGAGCAGGAAAATCAATGATTTTGAATTGGGAAAGGTATTTGCTTCTCACAATACAGTGTGGCTCAATTTTAACACAAAACAAATTTATTTGGGTATCCCCACAGATCCTTGAAAGCATTGATGAAGATGACGTTTATCACCAAGAGGATCTGGTGTACCCTCAGTCTAACTTAAGGAAGATATAACATTGTGGTAAAGGGGCCTGAGTATGGAAGGAGGAGAGATGATGCAAATTTTCATCTTCGTAAAACCACTTTATTGATGTACTAAGTCTGTGCTAGAAAGGGGGCAATGATGTTGGAAGGAGAATAACAGAGACTCATGTGAGCACCTTTGTAGATATACACTTATATCTTGCTGCAGATTTGTGGGAGCCCGTTCTCGGGTTCCTCGTGGCTTTACCCAGCAGGTCCTCATAGAGGATGATTAGACCACGGGCCTGATTGCAGGTGTCTCTCCTTTAATTGACACTGGCCCCCAAATCAGAACTACACCTGCCTCGTTAGTGCGCATTGAGGTGGGCAATTTCTGATAGCAACTTTCCTCGGGGCTTGTGTTTGTCTTAGCCAGTCAGTGAAAAACATTCACAACAGAGTTTTTTCATAGCTCTTTCAGAGAGATTTTCTCCCACTGATCTATCTCATTTTGCTTGTTCCTTCCTTCTCCAGATGCAAAGCTTCAAGTATCTGTGGCTCTGTACCTCTGCTAGCTGCCCTTGGAAGTAGGGGCTTTTTTTCTCCCCCCCGAATCTGCCTCAAATTCTAGCAGCTTTTTCAGGTCATATTTTTCTGGGGAGGAATCGGTCCCTGCTGTTTCTTTAGAGTCTTTCTCCCAGACAGTTCCCAGTTTGGTCTCAGTTTATCCCCTCTACCCCAGAAACAGTTTCCGACACTACAGTGGCGGCTTTCCCTGCTACTGAAGGTAGGGGCTTTTTGTCCGTTTGTTTTCTGGGTCTGTGTGGTTTACGTACAGACTGAAAATCTAACAAGGGAGGTTTTCGCCATTTCTAAACTCCCATTAGGACAGATGTTTTGCCTTATCAGACCTTCACCTGGCCCAGTCCCCCAGTGGGTTGCATTTGCTTGTCTGGGTGCTCAAGGACAGAGCTTATTCCAGAGGCAATCACCCCTCAGGGCTACACTCCCTCATCTCAGGGGAGTCAGTTGAAACAAAGCTTTTCTCAAAGAGGTGTTTTCTCTGACAGAAAAGAAAGCTTTATTCCTGGATAGTTCTGTTCTGCCCTGGCTGGGCTCTTTCCCCAGACAGCGTTCTGACTCAGCAGCACAACTGCTTCAGACACAGTTCAGCTTTACTGTTTTCCCAGAAAGGTCCTTACTGATAGGAAAGCTTTTTTCAGATGTCTTTTTGCAGCAGTGGACCTACCAACCCGGGACTTGTAAGAAAGCAGACAACTGTGCTGTTCCCACTGGCTTTAGCTTTGGTTGTTCATTAGCAACCTTCCCCTGGGTCCTGCACCTTCCTGCCTCAGCTCTGTGCTCCAGGAAGTTTGCAACTGCAGGAACCCTAGTATCCCTGAAATGCACCCCAGCTCAGAGACGCTGGCCAGTCACCTCTGGGTTTTTGGTCAGAAGCGAGGATACAATGCTAACAGTTTGCATGCTTCAGGGGATCTTTGCATTAGGACGATTAGGAGCACCTTTTCATTCTGAAACGCTCACTGAGAAACAAAACCCTTGATGCCTCAGCTCGGTTGTAACTGAAAAGCTTGGCTTTTTTGCTTTTCTCAGGTAAAGTTTCTGGCCCTTTTGGGCTCTCTGTAGCTCTTTACCCACACTCTCCCAAGCGTTTCCCTCAGGGTACTCTGACCCACTGTCTTTTACTAGCTTGAAGAGACAGAGCTTAGAAGAGGTTTTTAGGAACTTGTCCCTGCCTCCTGCATTGCAGGGACAATTTTTAAGGCTTGAAAAACAGAACTTAGAGGTTTTTCTGTCTTAAGAGGTTTGTTGTTTTTCCCTTAGAGCTAATCACAGGTGGTCCCCATACTAATATCTTCAGGTGATTCTAATTTTTGTCCTTCTGAGAGAAAGTTAAAGGCTTTAGTTTTTAAGTTTGAGAGCTTTTGAGAAAGATGAAGGCTTTTTAGATTTTTTTCCCCCAAATTTTCCAAGAAAAGCTTTAAGAGAAAGTTTTTTTTTCCCCCAAGAGAAAGAGCAACTTTTCCCAAAACTTCCCAACTTTAAACTTTTTGGCTTTTTACATCCCCATTTTTGCCTCAGGGAAATCACTTTCTCCTGCCGCTTGGACTTAGCATTTCAGCTGCCCCAGGTCAAAAGCTTCCATAGGAAACTTATTCTTCCCCATAAGCTCGAAGAAGAGCTTTTTTACTACCCAAAAAGCCCAAAGAAAGATATTTTTTTTCCCAGTTTGCGTTCATAGCCCCCAAAGTTAGAAAATTGAAGAGTTTTTCTGTCTAGTTGCCTATTTTTTTCTACACAATCTTACACTTCTAAGTTTTTCCTAAACTATATTACTACCCTATGCCTTATACTTATTTTTCACAGATAGAAATTGAGAAAGGGATAGAAGATAGAAAATTTTGACAGAAGAGAATTTCGCTGCAGCATCGGACATCCTTCCAGTCTGCTCTCCTTTTCTCTCGAGGATAAAACCCCTGCCTCTCAATAATATATATAAAAAATATATATTTTCCATAACACCGGCATGCCTTATCCACTGGCAGGGCTGAACTCAGCACTTTCGCCAAAAACTCTATAATAAAACTTATTTTCCTTTATCTTTAGTCCCTATTACTTTGTCTTTAGTCCCTGTTCATTTGTCTTTAGTCCCCCCTTTTTTTTAGTCCCCCCTTTTTTTCTTTAGTCCCTTTTTTCTTTTTTCTTTAGTCCCTGTTCATGGCGCCATTCTGTGGGGCGTTTACCCAACCACCCCCACAGTTCCCCAGAGTTTTCTTGAGTGCGAGCAGCAGGAAATATTAGATAGAAGGATTTATTGCGGAGAATATCGCGGAGATAAACAGATAGAAAATAAAGGATAGCCTCCAGAGGGCCTGGAACCTATTCCAACGGGCCCCGACTGTCTCTGCCCCAGGGTTTTTATAGAGACACCAAGGGGTGGAGCAAAAGACCTCCTCCCCCAGCACAGCCAAGTGCAGACCATCTCAGACACCTGCACTAAGGCCCGTGGTCTAATCATCCTCTATGAGGACCTGCTGGGTAAAGCCACGAGGAACCCGAGAACGGGCTCCCACACAGATTCCATTACAGTGCCTATCCCCCACATACATCTGCACACATGTTTGTGCACAAACACAGGCATTTACACACT